>NC_059331.1:138846069-139156851 GCF_018350155.1 Leopardus geoffroyi | reverse complement strand
ATAAAATACGAGAATTGGA
The DNA here is from genome assembly GCF_018350155.1 of Leopardus geoffroyi. Lineage (NCBI taxonomy): Eukaryota > Metazoa > Chordata > Mammalia > Carnivora > Felidae > Leopardus > Leopardus geoffroyi. The sequence continues at coordinate 139,156,832 of NC_059331.1, read as the reverse complement.
GACATTTGTCATTTTTTTCACCACTTATTACTCAATGTTTTCTTGATTATCGGGAATCTTCTACAATGAAAAGCAGATACTCCTGTTCCATCTATTTGACAAACTGAACATGGACATATGACCTAAATTGTCCAACTGTGTATCCCACCCCAAGACTTTGATTTTGGAGCAAATGATACAAATAAGAAGGGACAGTTTTGAATTCATTTATTGGAAGGAAGCAGTGGCAGAAGCAGCAGCCTGTAGCTTCTGGAAGAGGGAGTATCTGGAACAGAGAGTGTGTCCAGAGGCAGCAGGAGGAATGGGGCCAGGAGTGGCATCCAGACCAGATGTTTCTCATGGTGTGATATTGTCTGTGGCTTTTTCAACTTCCTTTGATTCCTATTTTCTGGTTCTTTAGTCTTCCCTCAATAGCTCAATTCTGTAAGTTACCAGATATGTTTTGAGTAAGTCCATTTCCTGCTTAGGTTAGCCAGAGTTGATTTCAATTTCTTGCACTCAAGATCCTTGACTAATGGATGGAAGATTGTAGGAAGTTGAGAGGGGGGAAGAAATAATGAATTTGACATTAAATATGTTGAATGTGACAGAGAATTATCTAAGTAAAAGTGGTTCATATATAACTAGAGAAGTGGATGGAATCCATGACGAGGATTCAGACCGGAGGTAGGCATTTCGTAGCCATCTTAGATTTAAAGTCCTAGGACCTGGAAGAAGTATTCACAGAAGAAGATGAACCTTATTTGGAATCTGTTCTTTGCTTCCTAGCATCCATCTTCTCTGGAAAGAATATTCCTAATTTCTTTTGGTGATTGATTTTTGTCCATAGCTAGCAATGAGCTTTGGAAGATTGACCTCTTACCAGCTGTAGAGATAGACTGGCTTAATTCAATAAAAAGTAAATAATAGGGCAGAAAATCTGATCAGAGATGAGATTTGTGCAGATTTTTCAAGAACTCCTAGGAATGTGATCTGAGGATATAAAGTCTAGTATGGCCATAGCTAAGTGCAGACATGGAAGAGGACCCACACTGCCCAAAGGCTCCCAGGTGGAGTCTGAGAGAAAAGCAACACCTAGAATGCACAGCAGTGAGATGGAGAGGAAACAAAGGACATCATTTAAGTACTAAATCAAACTCCAACTAAAGCCAAAAAAAAATCTCAATTTTTCAGTTACACCAGCTAGCAAATCCCCTTTATTTTAAAATCCACATCAAGTTGGGTTTTTAACACAAGTAATATAAATTGTTCTGACCATTTAACCTTTCTTCTCAGCTTTCATCCTTCCGACCTCCCTCACCAATTAAGTTTATCATTTATAATATGACTGAATTGGGTGACATCAGAATACACACAAACTAATGGACTGTGAGTTGAATCTGATCACAAAAATTTTATTTATTTGTTTGGCTGACAGAAGGTTGGTTCCTTTTTAAAAATTATTACCAGTATATAAAATTTGGGAGGTATCCCATTAAAATCCATACATTTGATGGCTTTTGAAGACTCAGAAGATCTGACACTACTGACCCAGAATTCCAAAAAGGCAACAGTCATCTTGAGCTGCACGGCTACTCCTCACTTTTAACAAGGCATATGTCTTCCATTTGCCACAGTCCATGCCACTTCCTATTGCCTCACTTTTGGCCTAATTCTATCAGATATTTTACCCACCTCTGGAAGGATTTGTGTTTGCAACCCAAATAAGTGGTCTGTCCCAGGTCTCTGAAATCATTTCATTTAAGTAAAAAGCAAACAAAGGAATGTAAACAAAATGCAGTGAAACTGCTAATCTTGGAAAAAGAACTAACAGACACTTGGAATCCTAATCATACTCTGTATATTAGGCTTACTGGAATTTATTGGGGGGCAGAACATGACTTGATTATGAAAGATACCCAAAGCTCTGATAACAGGCATTTTACTTTATGGTTAAGCAGGTTTCCTCATTTGTCATCTGGGGTAAAAGTAACTTAGTAGTTTAAGAGTGGCTTATTGCATAAGAATTAATACCATGAGCTTTAAAACCAGATAGACATGAATTTAAGTCCCAGGTCCTCCCTTGTTTGCTGTGATGATAGTGTCTATTATTTATGGTTATCATGTACATTAAGTGATAAGGTGTGCCAAGAACAGTATGTGGCATATGGACAGTTATTATGATAGACCACTCTACGGCACGAGCTTATTCCAATCACGCATAATAGCTCTGATTGAAGAGCCTCAACTTGGAAGTTACAAATAAGTAGTAATTTTATTTTTTGCATTAACTACTACTCTCACACTCCATTGACTGAACTACCCTTTTTCTTAATGGGCCTGACTCCCTTAATGATATTAAAGCCCTATATCATTACACTTTAGTTATTGCCAGTTATAAAAAGTCTCATTTTCATTATAAAGACTTGGGTTTATTCACTAAAAGTTTAATTTCATATTGGATCCACAGCTTTCCGCAGGAAAGTGATTTGTAGCCTCTACAGTTTATGACGTGTAGAGAGAGTGATAGATTTAATTCTAAGATTGCTCTTACAATTCTCATCTTCTGGCATATATACATTTCCTCTACTTATTCAAACACTACTCTAGGGGCACCCGGGTGGCTCAGTCGGTTAAGCATCCCACTTTGGCTCAGGTCATGATCTCATGGTTCGTGAGTTCAAGCCCCGAGTCAGGCTCTGTGCTGAAAGCTTAGAGCCTGGAGCTGCTTCAGATTCTGTGTCTCCTCTCTCTCTGCCCCTCCTCCACTCACACTCTGTCTCTCTCTCAAAAATAAACATTAAAAATGTTTTTAAAAAATGTTAAACAAACACTACTCTAGGTGTTACTATGGAGGGATTTTGCAGATGTCATTAATGTCCAAAATCAGTTGACCCTAAATTAGGGAAATTAAATGCAGGTCTAGGGAAGACAGAGAGACAAAACCTGAGAGTGATTCAAGGTGTGGGAGATTCTTCCATTGCTGGCTCAGGAGACAGAAGGAACCACATGGCAAGGAATGTGTGCAGCCTCTGGGAACAGAGAGCAGCCCTTGGCTGACCCTTAGCAAGGAAATGGAAACATCAGTCCTACAGCCACAAGGAACTGCATTCTGTGATGGTCTGAATGAGCTTGGAAACCTATGCTTCCCCAGAGCACCCAGATAGAAATTCAGCCTGACCAATCCCTTGATTTCAGCTTTGAGCCCCTGTGCAGAGAACCAAGTCATACTCTCCCTGGCATTCTGAGCTACCAAACTGTGAACTAGCTAATGGGTATTGTTTTAAGCTGCTAAATCTGTGCTAATTCATCATACAGCAATAGAAACCTAATATTGGAAGGTTGGAGGTAGTGGGTGCGCCCTACTCTCTCACAGTCTCCCTAAACTCATGCCTCTTGATTTGTGATAGGATGAAGGAAAGGGGAAAAGAGATCTCCTTTTCAGTGGTCATCACTGTTGATCTAGCTCATTGTTTACCTTTGATGTAGATGGGGGTCTCCTCAAATAAGCCCTGATGATGAAGCAGCTGTCTGGAGACTCGAGGGTCTCAGCTACCTTTTCTAGTGTATCCTGACATACTTATAGTCTCAGGAACATTTTTTGCCCCATGTTGGGTCCCTACTAGGCCTTCTGAACCTAGTTTCTTAGACATTTTACAGCTTGGATTCTAGAGGCTATGGCCTTCACCAATGGCAGTATCTCAGAGAGATTTTCTCCCTCTCTGGTAGTACAAGGCCATTCTACAAGCCCTGCAAACTAAGCAGACATCCAAACAGGTAATCAAGTATCTTTCTCTCCTTCTTAAAGTCATGTCCAAATGTCACAGGTGATTATCTCAGAGAGGAGAAACTGGGGACTCCTCTTCCTTCACCCCTTGGGAGCAGAGGGAAGGAGGTAGCCTTTCCTCACAAGGAATACAAGCTCCAAAGGTCAGCTCTTCTCTCTCAATGCCCTCATACCTCTCTTGCTGCTGAGTTTCTGAAAGTCTGAGGCTAACAAGGAGGCTTTCTTTCTACTAAAACATGAAGAATTTAGATACTGAATTATTTGGTAAACTTCAGGGACAGGAATGATGCCATCATTATACAATGATGCTACCAATGTAGCAATGCATTTTAACATTTTTGAAAGAGTCTTATTCATATGATCTAGAGCATAATAGCTTTAAAAATAGAACATATATTTAATTTTGTATCTAGCTTGGAAGTGTCACTTAATTTTGTAAATATTAATTAAGAATCTTCTAGGCATTGTGCTAAGAGAAGTGATCAAAGATCTACGTTTTGGCCTGGAGAAACTGTGTGTGTGCATGTGTGTGTGTGTGTGTGTGTGTGTGTGTGTGAGAGAGAGAGAGAGAGAGAGAGGCAAAGAGGTAGCAGAGAGACAGAGAGGAAGCCCCAGGACAACCATAGTGTCATAATAAATATATCCACAATAGTGTCATAATAAATATATCCACTATTTTGAACAATACTGTGCCAATGGGTAGAGGAATCTGCTCTATTTAAAATAGGATTTGGGGTGCTTGGGTGGCTCAGTTGGTTGAGCGCCAGACTCTTGATTTTGCCTCCCAGGATCGTGGGGTTGAGCATGGAGCCTGCTTAAGATTCTCTCTCTCTCTCTCTCTCTCTCTCTCTCTCTCTCTCTTTTCTCTGCCCCTTCCCACACTCTCAAATGAAAATAAATAAATAAATAAATAAATAAATAAATAAATAAAGGATTTGAATGATGCTGTGAGTGCTTCTTCTGGTAAAAAATAAAAATAAGAAGTTTTATGTAAAAATATATTTAAGCTTAAACATTTTAAGATTTAAACATGGATGTTACTTCAGATGTTTCCTTGGCATAATGAATCCATGTACTTTGTTTTTGAAAAAGCAAAATACAACAAAACAAAAAGTGAAAAACACACACAAACTTTTGATCAAGTCAGAGGACTCTCTGATCTCTCAAGAAGCGGGATCTCGCTGAAAAGAGATAATCACTCTCTACTCTTGGATCTTTGGGGCAGTTTTGAAGAATCTGACTTTTACAAATTAGAAAGATGAATTGCAGCAATGTCTTTTCCTCTATTTTTAATGTGAAATTTAAACTTTATAGCATTTGTTATTATACCCAATAAAAAGTGAAATCTTTATTCTGTGCATCTGCAAAAGCAACTTTTGAAGTAGGATATGTCTATCAACATACTTATTAGAAGCATTTTTCCCCCCTACAGTTTTGGAGAGTCTGAAAATCAGAGCCAGTATGGTTTAGATATTCATAATTGTTTACACATGTCTCAATAACAAAATATATTTGGGGGGTTGGTGCTTTACTTTTAGGATTTGGGACAGCTGGAAATTATTATTATTATGGTTAAAAGTGTTCTTACTGGATAATGGTGTTAAAAAGAATATAATCTTTCAGACGCTTCCTCTTAACATGGAACACGTATTATTTTATTAAGTTGAGTTAAATATGGATTGGCTATTGTCTGGTCAGTTACACATGAAGGTGACTGAGGAAATAGATTCTCAGAAAAAGCATCGAATAAAAATGACTGTGGTTTATTATTATCAATATTATTATTGTTATACAGAGAAACCTTAGTACTCCTTCTAAGGGCTAGATAGCTAATATTGCACATATTGCAGTGACAGATTCTAATTAAATGTTTAAGAAATGGGACACCGTTTCCAATCATGATACACGTAGCAAATACCTTGGAGATGTGTAAGAATTCTTTTGGTATTTGCTTATCCAGAAAAAAAATAGTGATTAGTAAGGGATTCTGTGGCTCCCAGAACCCAGAGTGTTTCTTGTAAAGAGCCAGACTATATTAAGAGCCAAGAGGAAGCCAGGTTCAAAGGAAATTCATCTAATATTTGTGCTCTGGTTATGAAAGGGGTGAGAGGCTGTTCATCAGCAGCATGTGGCCAGTTGGCAAGGAGGGCTGTGGGCCAGGCCGAGGGGTTAGCGTGATCACAGATGGACTTAGCATGGGAAAGAGGATGCCAGAGAGTCCTAGGCAGTGCATGCTATTTTGGGGGCTTTGCATGAATCATTTTTTTCATTCAGTGCCAGCACTGACGTAGACAAATGTATATGTTGATTGGCTATTGAAGATCTGCAGATTACCAAAGTAAGTCCCATCTTCGGAGACATCACTCAAAAAGGATTGTTTTTTAAATGACAATTTATAACTACCTCTAAATATAATGTCTTTTTTAATAAAAACTTTTTTACTTAAAGTTTTTATATTTTGTTACATGAAGAGGATGCTTCTAAGACTTAACAAATAAGGGTATGGAATAACTGACTACATATTCTGAAGAAGAAATAGGGATCTCTTTAGTCAAGCAGAGTGGTCAGCAAATTTGCAATTGATGGTTCATTTAATACATGTAGAAAGAGAAATTTTGCGTTGGAGACTTAAGGATATGGAGCTGGCTCAACAACTCGGGAAACATGTCTAGGTCTGGATTCCAATAATTCTTTTACATGAGGTACAACAACTAACTGCCAGAAGGTTTGATAACCAGCCCATAGGTTTTCATCCTTACTCTGCCACTCACTGGCAATGAAACTTGGTAAATTATTAAGGATGGATGTTGGCAAGTTATTGAAGTTTATTCTTATGCAGGATGAGGGGTTGGATATTTAAGATCTCCCCAACTCTGAAGTTTAGCGCAACATTGAAATACAAGATTCACGAATAACCTTAAAATGAATATACCTGCTGCCCACAGAGCTATTGGTCCATCCTTTCGCTAGAGACATACCAGCTACTCATATTCTCCTCTACTAGAATCTTCCCCATTAATGGCCTGGGCCATGGAGCCCTTCATCCACACAAAATCCAGCATAATTGTCCCTTTCCTAAGGACCCTTCTCACTGTATTAAATATCATACATTAGGAGAATTTTTGGAGGTCCCCTGTAACCTAGCCTCACTTGTAAATTTTCTTCTAAAGAAAAAAAAAAGACAAGTTCTAAACAATAACCTACAAATTAACTTTTGAGGCCAAAGTCTTTTGGAAACCATATACTTATTTCAGCAATCTAGTTTTGGACTGGAATATAGCGGCTAACAGCAGAGCTTATGAGTAGCAAAACCCTTTGCTTGTAGGTTGCAAAGCTCTGGGACCAGGCTGCCTGGGTTCCAAAATGGGCTCTGCTACTTGTAATTGTGTCTGTGGGCATTTCTCCATCTGTGAAATCATTGGGCATTATCAAAGTATCTGTCTTGTCAGTGTTTTACATTGTGCTGAGAACAGAGCTAATGAATGTAAAGCAATTAGAATAGGACCTGGCACACAGTAAGGCCTACAAAAATGTTAGATACTACGCATTTTAAATAATCTCAAAAGTGACAAATCTCTAATCTGTGAAGATGTATTAGCATTTGGAGCAAACTCTGATTTTAAACAAGTCGGGGAGAGTTTCGCAGTTTGGGTTGAAATTATGATGTGAATTTACATGATGGGACATATTTTCTCATTTAGGTTATTATCAGGTGTGAATACGTTTATTGTCGTTTGAAGTGATGGCTTTCAAAAGTGACATTGGTTTTTAAAAAAAATTATAGGCACTAAAAAATTAAATTACATTATAGTTATATCTTCCGTCTGATGACATTTAGGTATCATATATCTTTGTCCTTGGCTGCTCATTATAAAAATGGCGCAGGAACACTGATCTTCTCACCTTTAAAGTAATCCGTCAGATAATATCTATGAAGGATGTCCCAGCATTTGGCAAAGAAATACTTCTCCTCTTTTTGTGAAGTAACTCTCTAGTTCTCAGTCTATGAGACTGCCAATATGATGGCATACAAAATTAGTTGTGCAACTATCAATTTTAAAATACGTTCAGGACGAATTTTACATTGAATTCTGGAAGTTTCATTTTATTACATTTACCATAAAATTTATTGTATAATTTAGCACAGGTGGTTGCTCTGCAAAGCCCTTCATGTTTTTATATCTTATTAAATCTAAACTTAAATATAAGGAATTTAAAAATCTCCAATTCAGTTTATTAGACCTCAGTTTTTTAAAAAGCCTATTTTAAACTTTCCTCTTATACCAACCTGAAGACATTTTATTTGTCTATTTATGTTTGGCAAACTTGTGTATTGAGCTCTGTCTGTAGCACCAGCATTATTCCAAATTCTAATTATATTAACTCAGTTTTTCCTTAAAACCACTCTATGGGATCAGTAGTATTATATCCCTACCTGACAGATGAGAAACTGGTCCAAGTTCTCCAACACGTAAGTGGTGAGCTGTGAATCAAATTCAGACAGCACAAATAATATTTTGATCAAAGTATTTAAGAGAAGTTACTCCACTTCAAAGAAAAATTTTCCCTTCCTTGGTGTTTCTTAAACCTTTGAAATCTGGGTCTCTTAACTTTATCAGTAATTTAACTTTAAAATAACCTATGAGGTCTGGAAAAATCATTCTCAAGCATTTGGGTCAGGGGAGGGGGTGGTTGGACGAGGTTAAAAACCCAGGAATGTCAGTGAAAGTCTGCCCCACATTGCTGAAGAATGAGATCCTAAAGAGATGGGGGGCCACTGGGGTGGATAAACCTGGTCTGCTTTGAAGAATGAGGTCATGTTCAATGTTTTAAACTCATTAGTCCTGCCTAAAAAAAGGATGTGGATGAAAAAGGAAAAAAAAGACAAATTAGCATCATTTTCCAAAGAAGTTAAATATGTCAGGTTGTAGAGTGTCCTAATTCTGCCTTCAGGGACCATATGTCAAACTAACTTGTAGTTCTGCAATCGGTGAAACTGTCTGCAAGGAATACCCCATCCCTCATTCTTGTTCTTACAACACATACCTACTGAAGGAAATGTTACAGTTGGTCAGACGCATGTAGAAATTTTGTTTGCATTACCTAATTAAGCCTTTGGGCCAACCTTTCTTTGAACAAAAAAGTTTGTTATAGCTTGATGAGAGAAAGCACATCAATGGCTTTGACTAATGAGGACAGTATAAAGAGTCCAAGTGACATATTATTAATTTTCCCCATGTTTCCAGGACCACCATTGCCTACAACTTATAACCACTTTCTGAGAGAAGAAGAGGGAGAAAGAGAATCTCAAGCAGGATCCATGCCCAGAGTGGAGCCCAACACGGGCCCCATCCCACGACGACCCTGAGATCATGACCTGAGCCGAAATCAAGAGTCAGACGCTTAGCCGACTGAGCCACCCTGGTGCCTTTAAGTTGTCTTATACATAGCCAAACTCTGTTGTTTGATGGGGCCAAAAAAAATTTTTTTTTAATGTAAGTCATATTCTAAGCTTGGTTTGGTAGGGACAGAAGAACCTATTAAATGCCTAATCCAGGACCCAAGCTCTCTCCCCTCTCTTGCCACCATCCTCACTGTCTTGCTGTGTACCTTTGCTAGAGTTAGTTTGGACTTCAGAAATGGGGAAGAAATGGAGAAACAGATAAAAGCTCAAGGGGCCCTTTGGAGCAATGAAAGCCCACAAAGAAGTGGGTATTAGGATTCGGAGTTATCAAAAAAGAAACCCCATTTATCTGCTTCGCTTTTAGCCACAGCTTCCTTCAAAGTTTCAAATGTCACATTTGAAATCTGGTTACTCTAACAGAATATTTTATTTAAAGACCTGCCAGCGTTCTTTTCTGTTTCCCTGTGAAGTTTTGAAATCAGAAGACTAATTCGTTAACTTCAAACAAAAATGAGTGTATGTATACAGAAGATTGTACTCAGAGAAACTTCTGGATGCTGAAGCCAAGAAGATCTCATTCTCTTCCACACTGTATTGGTGCGGCTGCACTAATGATAGTAGAAGTTTGTTTCTTCGTGCACAGGAAGCAGATGTGACTTGGAGAAAGAAACATGGAGAACAGATGTGCTGAGCAAAAGTTTTTATTTAAGTGGTAATTTATCTGACCATAAGTTATATTAACTCATGAGGTGAGTGTTTAACATAGCTCTTTTTCACCAACTCAGAAAGATAATTTATATAAGCACTCAAACAGATCATGAACTAAAGAACACAGCCCTCTCCATCTTCACTTGCTTTTTAAAAAAGCTGAATGCTAAATAAAAACTCCCAAGCCTAGGATGTATGTGAATGCTTACTGGCCACTGAGGGGGCTACTGCAGTAAAAATGTCTGGGTGTGTGCGAACGGCTCATGGAAATAACATTTCACTCCCCTTGCTGCTACATAGGCTCTTGAAGAATCCTGGTAAAGGTGTTCTCAGTCCCTGCACAGAACCTAAAACACCTGCAAAGGGCTAAGTTTAAGTCAAGAGCATTTAACTTGAAAGAATGCCTACAGCCCGGGTCATTGATAATGCTATGGATGCCTCTGCTATACATCTTTTAGAGTGAAGAAGGAAAGTGGGGCCAACTTCTCTATTATGCATAATGGGAACCATGCCTACAGCACATAGCACTAATTTTAGGAGCCCAAGAAAATATTTTAATATCCTGTCTAATTAGAAGAAAAAACAACTCTTCAAAGTGTGTATGTATGTATTCATGTGAGTATACCAACACAGTTGAAAAATATAATTTTAAGTATTTTTTTCATGAAAGAAGGGGTCCATGAAGGCAAAGGTGCCTAGGACTCATGAACGTCTGGAATACAACTGTGTGGATCAGCCCAGGTAACTCATTCTCCTCTCTACTTCCCAAACAGTTCTTCCTGTCCTGATTCCTTTCAAATTCCAGCATCCTCGCTATTATTGGCTTCTACTTCTTTTGCTATTCTCTATCTTTCTTTCTTCTTCTTCTCCTTCTCTATATAACTTCAGGTAAGTCCTAGAGGTGCTTCTGAGCAAAAAGAGTTTTCATGATGATGATGATGCTAGTCACGATCATGATGAAGATGCTAATTCAATGCTGACTGAGTACTTAATCATGTACGAGGCTTGTGATAAAACTTTACATTTGTCATCTAGTTGAATACTTTGAACTATTCTATAAGATAGGTTCCATTACTAGTTTTATTCTTAAAAGTAAGGACACTGAGGTTTAGAGAGCTTATATGCTTTGCATTAGGAGATACAGCAAATTAGGCTAGTTAGAAGCAGAGATGGGACTGAAACCCAGGCTTCCCTGATAGCAATTATGGTCATAAGCCTTGGAGTCCATGGCTTTTAACTTATGATTTTTTAAAAGTAGGCTCCATGCTCAGCACAGGGCTTGAACTCATGACCCTGAGATCAAGAGTCACATGCTCTACTGACTGAGCCAGCCAGGTGTCCCTATGGCTTTTAACCACTAGTTAAAAAATGGCCTGACATAATTTGCTAAGATGCAAAATTTGCTCTATAAAATAACTTTGACGGACAAAATGGACTTTCATCCTGTTCATAGCACAAGAGAAAACTCTGACATTTGCAATGAAGACATTCTCTTCTACCTGTGTGAGTACTAAATGTAGTATTTATTCACGGATTCAGGAACCTATTAATTTTCACTCATTAAATAAGGCAGAGAGCTATCATGACAAATCACTGAAGGTGGAAACTGACCCTTGAAGGGCCTGTTCTTAATACCTTTGAGACATATCACCAAAATAGAAAACCCTTTAAATTAAATATAAATATATAAATTAATTAATATAAATATAAATAAATACATAACTTTATAAATGAATATAAAAATATAAAAATAGCCTAAGACTTAATTTTTCTCTTAGAAGGAGTGGGGTGAGGTAGATAATAAAAATCACTTATAGAATCTTATCTGTTTGTGTGAGGTTTGTGTAAGTAAGAGTATGAAAGTAAGGTCCTTTCACAGTGGTGAATGTATCATTGAAGTATTGTCAAATTGTCAGCTCCACAATACATTCTTCTCACTAGGATAAAGTTTATGTGGACAAAGGGCTTTTTAAGTGCTGCAAAAATGTATTGTGGATGTTTTAAATAGAAACAATAAAACAGTGAGTTGTGTCAAATAGTAAAAATGATTAACTGTTAACTGCTTTAATGTGTAATCAAGCATTATATATATATATATATATATATATATATATATATATATATATTTAAAGCCTATGAATTGGAAAGCATTTTAGCAATTAGTAGAAATAATAGGAGTCTGACTAATTCCAATATGTAAAATATTAGACCTGATTTAAATACTGGGACCAATAAAGATAGACTGATAGTGATACTAGGATATATATGGTGTCTGGTAAAATATTGGGTGTTAGCTCTAAAATGTTTCCAATAGATACTCTATGGAAGGGAAGATTCTGATTCCATAACATTTCTCATCAAAATAGAGATTATGAAGACCTCAGAATTTTGCAGTGATTCTAGAACATCATAAAAATTATCATTGTACATGACCATGAAAACAAATTTTAGCTAACTAAATTTTAACAGGTTACATTCTGGCCAAATGAATTTCCTAAAGAGGTTAATTAGATTATAAGTATAATAAAAGTTTCAGATTCTACATTCCAGAGTAATGATTAAGGGGATCAGTTTGAAGTCTGTCAGACCTGTATTCAAACACCGCCTTTGCTACTAATTACATATGTTTTATTTATTCATTTAAACTTTTTTTTAATGTTTATTTTTGAGAGACAGAGCATGAGTGGGGGAGGGGCAGAGAGAGAGAGAGAGAGAGAGAGAGAGAGAGTCTGAAGCAGGTTCCAGGCTGTCAGCACAGAGCCCTACGTGGGGCTTGAACTCACAAGCCATGAGATCATGACTTGAGCCGAAGTCAGATGCTTAACCAACTGAGCCACCCATGTACCCTGTATGTTTTAAAGTCTTATGTTCTCCATCTGTCAAAGGCTGGGGCAATTGTCACCTGCATTTAAGGTTGTGGAAAACATTAAATAACATAAAAAGGTAAAGTGCTTAGCATCGTGTCTGGCATATAATAAAAGTTCTATAAATATTGCATTGTTCCTACCTCTGCTGCTATTGTATCTCCTACAGTACATGACATATTTGTAAGAACAAAGAGCATAGCAGAAACATTATTAAACAGTTGCTAGTTGGGAGTCTTTTACTACAACACAGGCTCTATTGTTGAAAAACTGAATCACTTTTTTCTGGTGTCCTGGGGTAGGCAAGGTAACTAAAAATCACTAAAATGAGTATTTAATAGGTATTACAACTTTGGAAATGAACAATGGCATTTTAAGTAGTCACTGATAAATGCTCTTCTATTCTTTTATTATAGGTATTTGCTAAAATATTAGACAATTATCACATGAGCTGTTTTGTAACCGTTGTGTCGAGAATAAGTGCAAATATAGATGGGAAAATTATAAAGTATTTCCAAATGCTGTAACTGGAGTCATTTACACATCATTTAATAGTTCAGCATATAGATCACTAATTAATTTTTTCAATAAGGCAGCAAACGTCAGTTTTAAATCTATAGCCAAATACTGGACAAATCCTTTTCAAAAGCTGAAATTTTTTCTTTCCTTGGTATTTTCCCTTTATTAATTGTAATTTATTTTAAAATGAAAGCTGTTTCTAACAAATGGATCCTTGAAATGTAGTCTCCTACACTTCTGCTCTATGGCCTTTCTGTAGATTTTATTTATGGCCCTATTCTGGCACAACACTTTGGGGGCAAAATGTGTATGAGCCCATAGATCATTTATACAAATCAATTTCTGTGGATGCTGTATTGTTATCCATGTCAAAAATTTTTGATTTGGAAAGAGATATTAAAAGAAATATTTCCCCATATGTGTTTCAATTTCCTTAGAACATAAATATATTTTATTAATTCCAAAGCATGACATATTCCAGCCATAATAACAGTTTATTACTTTCTAAATCCTTCTTCCTAACAGCAAAACATTATGCTATTTATGGGTAAATCAAAATGAAATAACAGTCTAGGTATGTTATATGACTTTTTTATGTTTCATTAAGAATCATGTTTTCTATAATTGAATGCATATTTCTGATTATAATTACATTAGGCAGGAAAGATGGCAAATTAATGAGAAGAATAAAGAGCGGTCACAGTATTACCAACTACAGAAATAATTAAAAATACAAGGATGAAAAAAGATAAGAGTGAGTCTTCAACATTCAACATTGAAGGATTACCTCTAACCTATTCATACTTGGAGTAAATCCACTACAGATTTACTAGATTTATAAGTGGAAAGTAGAAAAGTAGGCCTGTTATTGGTATATATCAGTGGTTCTCAACTGGGGTCAATTTTGTCCCCTAGGGGACATTTGGCAATGTCTGGAGACATTTTTGGTTGTCACAGCTTGGAGAGGGTATGCTTCCGAAATGTAATGGATGGAGGCCAGGGATGCTGCTAAACATTCTACCGTGCTCAAGATAGCTCCCCAAAATGAAACATTACCTGGCCACAATATTGGCAAGGTTGAAAAACTTCAGACCAAATCTAGTTGTTTTCCATCAGTTATGTAAATTAGCCCCTTCTCCTTCACTGGTAATAACTAAACTATGAGTTGCCTCTATGGCAACCATATACAAATTCCAACTGGCAATATAATTAGAAATAGACACTAAACTCAAGCAGTTAATTATGGCCAAGCAGGTATTTAACAGTATTTGATCATATAAATGATTTAAAATGTCTATTAACAAATTAATTAAATTATCTTATTATTCACCAAAATGTCAATGTGATTGATTTTTTAATTGACTAGTATGCCTTCTGTTTGCCTTCTCCTCACTGTTAGTCTTTTGGTGAAAAGCTAAAATGAATAGTCGATATCCAGAAGGTGAGAGAGTGTTAGAAGGAGAAATTAGGAGGCTTGATTAACCACAAACTGGATACTCTTTTTTGGATATTTTAAGGTAGATCACCTCTTATGCTTGTTTAAAATTTAATAATGGCACCCATTAGGACAAAATCTAATTTGAAATATAAAGAAGAAATGTAATTTTCCCCCTTAACCAACAAAATATAATTGAAGTTCAGCTCATTTCCTTTCTTATGGTACCTGTAAGCTTTAGGGATTCAAACACAATGGTCTACCATTTAATATGCAATAGTTTGGACTCTAGACTTCAACATGAGAATATAGAGAAGGCACTATGGTTCTTGATAAAAAAGGAAAAGAACAATTTAGAATAACAAAAGTTCATGAGTCTCATAATGTATATGTGTTTATTAATTTGGAAACTCTGGAATAGCTGAGAATTAATAGGAGTTCAGAAATTGTATCCCTTACTGTTTGTATTCTGAACATCATTATGGTGCCAGTTTGCAGTGAAAGCTCAAGACTCTAATGAGATTAAGCATAAAGTAGAAATAAGGGAAAGGTCTCTGGATTAGAACTATCACTGGAGCCTAGGGTGAGAAAATCTTACCTCTGCCATTGACTTCTCCAAGTTCCTGAGGCCACACATGCCTCAATAAATGTCTAAATCAATCCTTATTATTCATTCATTATCTCTTTAGTCGTTTGACAGTTTGTAAAAGGAAGGCTAAAAAAATACTAGTGCTTATTAGACACTTTTCCATGTTATAAAATATAGTACTGCTATGGGACCACACATAAACTTTAAATTAAAACCTTCTGGAAAGGATTCTTATAAATGACTAAAATACTTTTCTGCAATCATCTGTAGGATACATCCCACAAGAATTTTCTAATATTTTTCTTCCTATCATAGTAACAAATTCCTAATATAATCCATTGTCTAAGGAAGCTGCATGGTAATTAACTTATTTTTGATGAATATAATATTTGAAAAGAGATGCATGTCTTGGAAGATAATACATACTTCCCCACTAATGCTTCGCTCTTAGAAGTATAACTTACATTCAGCATACGTAATTTACGTATAGCAAGATACATTTAGATATACTTTATATACAACAAATTGCACCGATCTTAAGTTCATAGTTAGATTTTTTATTTATTTATGTACCACCTGGTTATATATGTGACCACCATCTAGATTTGGAAGCATGTTTGGGGATGAGTGGGCAGGCCAGATGAGCGGAAGCATAAAATACACTCTGACAAAGAATGGGTAGAGGGGGAGAGAACACTTATCTGGCCACTGCATTTAAGGCAACATGATACTCATCCTACTCACTGAGTCTCAGTCAGCTACTTCTCTCCTTTGTTAATCCTCTGTGCTTCAGTGGACCCAACAGGCTGTCAGTCATTGAGACACGACATATTTGCAATTATACTTTCTAAGTGAATTAGGAGATCTGATAAAAGTATCAATTACTACTTCTCCGGAAGGATCTCCAGTGAGGGTATATGATGCGAGGAAATGTGGTAGGTTATACCTAGAATCCTA
This sequence comes from Leopardus geoffroyi, assembly GCF_018350155.1. Taxonomy (NCBI): domain Eukaryota; kingdom Metazoa; phylum Chordata; class Mammalia; order Carnivora; family Felidae; genus Leopardus; species Leopardus geoffroyi. The sequence continues at coordinate 139,140,590 of NC_059331.1, read as the reverse complement.
ACAAAATGAAGAAACAGAGGAAAGAAGCACCAAAATAGATAAAGTCTCTGGATAGAAGTCACCTTCCAACATCAAGAGGGCTACATAACGGTATGTGCTGCTCACAAGAGAAACTACGGCCTTTAGGAATGATTAAGATGCAGGACGTGCAGGAAAAATACATATACTCAAGCAAACTTAATTTCATTCATCTGGTATCCCTTCCATAAAATAGCTTCACAAATTTTCCTCTAATTCTTTAAAATAGACTCCACTGAATCTAGTTTAAAATTTCAGAGTAGGTTCAGGTACAAATCCAAGAAACACAGCACAATTTAAAATGGAAATGTAAAAGCAATTTTATAACTAAGTGTGAGCACTCAGACATTTTTTTTCAATATTAACCACAACGAGTCCATTGAACACAGTACGTGTAGGGAGGAGCCACCACACTAGAAAGAAAACCACTGGCAGAAAGGTATCTTAAATACCTGGCTGGGGCCCTTTCTCTTTTAAAATGAGACCAGTTTGGATTTGAAAAGCATACATTTTTTCCTAACAATTTTCACTTGGCATTTTGCACCTGGGTTAACAGATCACTCCCAATTCAACCCAAGTGCAAATGTAGAATTCACTTACCTGCACAAACCCGCATGCTGAGAAGTCCTCAAACAAGGGCAGACTTGGACGATCTTCTCTGTAGATGGTGAGCTTGTACGTGATCAGGGTCTCACCCTGTGCTGGAGACTCATCTGCCACAAACATTGAGATTTTGTTCATTCCCAAGCCCAGAGGGTAGTTGGCAAAGCTGGAGAGAGACAGAGAGAGAGAGAGAGAGTAACATTTATTCAGCCCAAATGGATTTATATATCAATATTCATTACATGCCTGGTTTGCATACAAAAGTAGATAAGGTCTATACAACTTCATAAGAAACTTAAAATATGAAAAAAGTTTTCATTATGTTTCATAGTACTTTGGTATGCCAACAGTTATCTTGTAGAGCAATTCAGGTCCTCTGTCAACCACAGAGAAGGAAACTCATATTTATTAACCACTTCTCAGGGTCATACATTATCTGATTTAATACTCAAAACAACTCTATGCCCAAAGTCCCATGGTAGGGTCAGGGCTGGAACCCAGGTTGGTCTGACTTGAATCCTCTTTTCTTGCTACTGGACTCTCTTAGCTCCCAGGATGCCAAGTGTATTTCTTTCCCTACAGCACGGGAACATGAGTATCTTCCTTGCCTTGGACATGGCATGTAACAAAGTTCTACCTGCTGTTCAAAATTGTAAACAAAAGAGTCAGTGACTCTCAAAAGGGTCGATAGAAAAAAATTCCACGAGACTGGGAAAGTTAGTGTTAGCATGTTCATAAATTGTCATGAAAATGTTTATTCAATCCCTGAATATTCAAAATCTTGAGGAGTTGGGTTAGGGTAGAAGGAAGCTACCCTTGATGAGTCTCTTTAATATTTCACATAACAAGATCCTCTCTTGCTCAACATTGTTACAAAGATTAGGTACAAATATTGCTAAAAGATCAGTAGAGCACTGATGTGTTCTTTTTAACCACATGACACCTGAAAGGTAAAGGGTTTCACACCCTGGTGATCTCTCCAACTGATCTTACGCTTCAGATTTTCTAAATCTTCAAAGGATGCTTCAAATATCTGCTTCCCATTATTATGTCTCCACTCAGCCCTGGTCAACATCCCCCCGTACCTTGTTCCTGCCCGATCGTGCAGGTACACCTTGCACTGACAATTAGAAGTCTCTGCTCCAATTGTCACTGTTACCACGTCAAATGGAACTTCAGAGTAATAATCTTTGATCTTCGGGTTAAATTCAGGATTCAGTTCCAAATGTGGATGTGTGAGGATCTGTTTGATATAACATTGTGTGTCATCTGTTAAAAGAAAAAATAACAGCAAAACAAAACAAACAAACAAAAAAAAGACAACTGTGAAATGGATAAATGTTGAAAACTCATATATGATTATCCTTTGAACAACCTTAGTCATTCACTTAGTGATCACTGCTGATTTTCCGCTTGGCACTCTGGTCATATTTGATTTGTGGCTTCAGCTGAATTTTCTATTCGTCAGATTTTGTACAATTTGCCTTATACACAGCTGTTGACTTTAGCTGGCATTAGACAGTTGCTAGTTTTTGCTCAGTCCTTATATGTTTGAAGGCAGAGAGAAGGCGGGAAAATGTCTCACCAGTGGATTGATAACACGTTCATGACATTTACTGCATGTATCAAGCAACTGGTGAATGGGGATGATGACTCTGAGGTGGTAACCGAAGGGCGTCAGCAGGGAATGAGGAAAATTTCTTAATAGGGAGAGTCATTAAACTGCCATTGAATTGATATAGTAGCTTACAGGCAGTAGGGTGGAGTGAAGAATGTGAAATCCAATATTACAGCAAACATTTAGATACAAAAACATCAGCAGGACATCCTGAGACCCCCCTCCCTACTCCACCCAGGTCACCTCAGCGTAAGGAAGTACCCTCAAGTATGAGAAGGAAATGGCATACTCTGTTCAATCTTGTCATGGAACCTAGCATATTACTTCATACCACTGATTCTAAGTCATTTGAAAAATATGTTTCCATGCGATAGCCCGATTTTTTACAAAAGGATCTTGATGAGTAAAAGAAAAGTACATTTGTAGGCACACACACCAGCCACTGCTAAATTATATTGCGTCATGTTTGGGATAAGTAAATTACTCAAAAGAAGTTTAGCAAATGTTTTTCAAAGAAATATTAATAAGTATTTTGCTCCATAAATACTTTTCAGTAGTTCACAAAATTCCAGTAAATGAGAAATTTTATAGAAATCGGTAAAAGGAAAGTATCTTTTGTCTTTTAAATAAGATGTTCAATGACGGTTAACAACATGGCAGCAGAAAAAGGGAACACTGAATTCGTTGCAGGAAGCTATCCACCGAACTTAAAGCAAGTAGATTATCTCATCAGCTGTGCCTCTTCCCCTCTCTGTATACAGTTATCACAATGATTTTTCTACAATCAGTTCTGGGTCAGCTTCAATTCTTTAATGGTTTCTCATTATCTCCCAAATTTAGTCCAAGCTCCTAATAAAGCAGACAAGGCATTTCACAATCTCTTCCTTGTCTTCCTCTCTCGTTACATCCCCGTTATATCCTGCACTTTGTGACTTAACGATGCCGAATTTTTTATATTTCTTTGGCAGACACGGGGATGTACCACCAAATCCGTGGCAGTGGAAACCACCAACCTTCTGGGTGTCTGGACTCCAGTTCTGAGGCCTGTGTGTCAGTACAACTTCCATCAGGCACTAATGAGAATGAAAACGAAAAATGAAATTGAAAAAAAAAAAACAAACCCTACGTACTTCTGTCCCACATTGTATAGTTTTCCCAGATTTTGAAAGAAAAAAACTCTTCAGGTACAAATTAGGAATAAATAATAATACAATAGATACATTGTAATTTCATTGTAGGAAAAAGTCTTAATAAAAAATAAATGACTAGTCAATTTGGTTAAATAATTGGGGAAACTACCGACTTTATTGATTTTACTTGTTACCAAATATTTGATCTGGCTGAAAAACGTAGGTGGATTGCATCTATAATTTTGATGATCATGTCAACTTTTGAAATTTCTATAACAAAAGAGAAACCAATGAAAGAATGAGGGCAAGATTATATTATTAGATCTCATCCTAAAAAGGACCATAAGTTTTTATTTTAATTCAACCACTTATTAATAATGCATTCATTTTTTTTCAAAGATTCCCCCCCCCACCCCAGCACATTCTGTGTTCAAGGCACTGAGATAAGCACAGTAAAAAACAGGCTATTGTTGGTCGTGAGATCTGACTCAAATGGAGACTGTGAACCTGACATAACACTTTAAGCAGGCTGGAGTCCAGAGATATAAAATGTGCTTTTGGGAGGACCATTTCCTAAGTAGAAAGGGAATACATAAACACTGGCATTACTCTTTTATGTTCAAAATCAGCTAAATGAATAACCAAGTAGAAGCTTTATTTTTTTAAAACAGTAACCACAGAGGACGTACTTTAACTTCAGATGATATATTTTTATAAATCAGTCACTGAGAGTTGATTTCCCTGCAGTTCACACTTTCACTTAACAGTGAAAGTTTCCAGTGGGGCTTGCCCATTATAACACCGCAACTCAGCCCTACATGAGACCAAATGTGTAAGGAATTCTCTTAAGCAGGATTCTAGCAAGTGCTTGTTTTTGGTTTCATCAGAATCTCTCCACCTCTGGCTGAAGTGCTCCATCCTAAACCCCTGCTTAAAGGCTGATTTATCTCGACATGATCTTGACCTGAATCATCAGTGCTGCTGATACACCTGGAGTTTCACTGGCATCCTTCCCAGCCCGGGGCCAGCACGCCTCAGGCCAGCTCACCTAGATCCACGGAGAACCCAGTGCCAGCTATGGCGGTAGCAGGCTGCTTAGCCTCTTTGGCAAGCATATTTGGGAAAGCTGTTTGAAGTTTTGGTTGCTTTTAATGAATCCTTTTAACCACAGAGTTTTATTGCCCTCTTGAGGGATAATCATAACTCATATTAAACACAAGAACAGCCTAGACTCTGAAGGATAATCCCACCTGTTCTGAGGCATCATCAAGTTATTTTTTAAACCTTAAATTATACCATAAAAGTGGGAAGATTAATTATGCGGACCCAGGTAGGACTAGTTTCTATCAACATAAAAACATGAACTAAGCTAAAGAGCTTATCTAACACATTCACCTCCTCCAGAACACGTTACTTGGGAACTAGAAAAAAAAAAAAAAAAAGAGAGATTATCCCCATACAGTTGTTTCATTTTATAAATTATAAAATAGAATACCAAAGAGGTGAAGTGGCTTTCCTGATGCTGCATCTACCCCAGAACCTAGCACTTGACGAATATGCATTCCTAATTTTTTAATGTTTATTCATTTTCGAGAGAGAGCGAAAGAGAGGGAGAGCAAGTGGGAGAGGGGCAGAGAGGGGGTTGCAGGGACAGAGGATTCGAGGATGGCTCCATGCTGACAACAGAGAGCCCGATGAGGGGCTCGAACTCGTGAACCATGAGATCATAACCTGAGCTGAAGCCGGAAGCTTAACCTACTGAGCCACCCAGCCACCCCCAAATGTGCATTCTAATCTTGCTCCTGGTTTTCTCCCTAGTACTTTACCACTATAGCTAGGCACCAGTCTCCCAAGAGTTGCATGTATTTTTCTAGAAGAGATTGGATGGCAAGTGCAGGGAGGGAAGGGCATAAGTGATATCTGTTCTTTTTTCCTGATCAGCAAAACTTTATTTAAAATGTTGCTTTTTTAATTGAATGTATTTGTTGATTCTATTATGCCATACTATTATATAACCTCTCAGTCTACCCCAATTTTAATGATAGTGTTAAAACATAATGAATTAAATTGTATTATAGAAGATACAAATTAGATTTTATTAAATTGGAAGACTTTTATTTATAATAAATTAAACTTTAATCTATAAATTTTATTTTTTTCCAGATTTTATGTTTTCCTGGAATAGATTTTTTATTTGTGAAAGGCTAAATTTTCTAAGTGCATGTTTTAGCACTATATATATATGTATATATATATTCAAATAGCAATATATATATATTTAAAAAGCAAACCTGCTAAGTAAACTCTTATTATTCTATCATATTATTATAAAGTATTAAGATAACTCATGAGCTTTAAACAAAGAATTGGAAGACCCAGCTTTGATCCAGCTCAGGTATTTAACAGTCCTGTGATCCTGGAAAGATCAATTAGATTCATTCTCTCTCTCTCTATTCTATTCTATATATATCCTATTCTCTGTATATTCTCTCTTTCTATATTTCTCTCTATATATTCTCTAGATATATTGGCAAGGTCACTGGAATAATGCTGACCAGAGTGAACAAAATTATTTTTACATCCTAAAATCTATATAACACTTGAAATGTATTACTATAATATATATACTATTTTTCTTGATTATACTTTGGTTTAAAAAAATCATGAATTTTAAGAAAATAAGTTAAAAAGCAGCTTAAAAATTCTCAATTCTAATAAAGAAAATTCAACTCAAGTAGTATCCATTATGTCAATAATCTGACAGAAAAGGAATCCCTGTGGGGTGGTGAGAGCCCTAAAAATCAATGTATAAAGCAGATAAGCTTAAGTGTTTCCACTTGAACAGTCTCCAAGGCAAAGCCTTAATACCCTAAGGACTCCTCAAAATGAGTTTGAAAGTCACTGTCCTTAAACAAACACATGAGCATAATATTCCATGTTCAAAAACAGAGATATAAAAATGCTCTTCTTATGCAAAAGTGACAGATAACAACTTATTCAGAAACTTCTAAAAATGTACTTAATATTTTATTATTATTTATTTATTTATTTATTTTACTGCAATATTAATATTGTAGTCTAGAAGTGTCCAACTATGAGAAAATGACGATTTCTTCAATGCAGGGCTGTGCCTCACTATTGGTTATGCCACTGAAAGACTTTAATTGGAACTCACCATTACTACAATGAACTTCTTTGGTTTCACTCATAATTCGTGGAACAGAAGCTAAAAAAAGAAAAGTTAATTTAAAATGAAAACTATTAATCAAAACAAAAAGAATACATATTCATTAATCTCAAACAGCACAACTTAGTAAAACACATATTTTATTACTTAACTTATTACATCAGAAAGCACTTCTTAGTTAAACTGAAAGCTATGTAAAATAAAAGAAGTTACTCGGTTCAAATCTCAGAAGAATGAGTTTTCCAAATAGGAAAATATTAGGGGAGAAAAATGAATGGTCTAAATGTCTCCATTGCCTGAAGGTGATCTACTGAGATTCCTTCTAGTTCTATGATTTAATGACTTTAGTATCCCAAATCATTAGAATTACAGAAATTCTATCCAGTTGATTCCACTGACATTTACTCTTAAGTTTCTGAATCGAACCAAACATCTCTATAAAAAACTCCTTAGTAAATACTGATGGAACAAAGGAATGAATAAACGTACTCAGAATGCTTAAATTATTCATTTAAAGAGAAAAAATGGTGGGAACCAGAAAGAGTCAGAGTAGCAGTTTATAATCAGTTCTTCACTGGGCTTACCACTTCATTCTATTGAATCAGTCTTTCTCAAACTTTAGCATGCCTCAGAATCAACTGAAGGGCTTCTTAAAATACAGAGTGCTGGGGGTGCCTGGGTGGCTCTATGGGTTCAGCACCTGAACTCAGGCATGATCTCGCGGTTTGCAAGTTAGAGCCCCACATCAGGCTCTCTGCTGTCAGCACAGAACCTGCTCTCTGCTGTCAGCATGGAACCTGCTTTTGATCCTCTGTCCTCCTCTCGTTCTGTCCCTCCCCTCGGCTTGGATTCCCTCTCCCTCAAAAAATAAAATAACACTCAAAATAAATAAACACTTCAGAAAAATACAGAGTGCTGGGTCTCATACCCAGAAAAGTAGGATTCTGATTCAGCAGATATGAATCATCTAAATTTCCCAGGTGATGTTGATGTTTCTTCTGGTCTAGGGGCCACACGTTGAGAACCACTGTATTGTATTAAGCCTTGATTTGTACTAGGAAAATTTTGATTTCTAAAAAATTGTAGACACGTAGTACTTCTTTTCATCTTTTATTCTTAAAGTTAGAAACATTTTCTTTTTGTATGACAAAAAGCTCAGATGTTCTTTAGAAGGAAAAAATTAGAACATAAAGATAAGTCCAGGAGAGAAAATTACAACCACCATTAGTTTTCCCTGAGGCCCAAGTTGCTTGTAGCCAATTCTTTCATTTAATGATATACCATAAACATCTTCCATGTCATAAATAACTCTTCTGCAATATTGGAATGGCTTTATCATATTTTGTTGGAAACCTATAACTTAATTTATTTATCCAATCCAGTATTATTACAGTAGAAGTAATTGTATTATAAGTAATTTTAGAAGTAACTGTAGAAAATAGAAGTTTCTAAATTTTTTATTTATTAATAACTCATGTAACTAAACTTCTGTGTACATTCTTAATTATTTGCTTAAATTGAATATCTAGGAGTGAAATTTCTGTGATGCAAGAATAACTTCTAAGGATTTTCTTATATGTTGTTATGGTCCTTAAGGGAGGTTGCTCAGTTTAACTAGCACACGTAGCATGAGAATGCTTACTTCCCTACACTCTCCCCAGCTCTATTATCTTTAAGAGGCAAAATCGTTTCAAATTTGAAGGAAAATCGTATTTCCTAGTTTAACTTCCATTTTTTATTGCTAATGAAGCGAAACACTTTCTTATGTATTTTTTGAGCCACGCAATACTTATTTTCATGTTGGAATTAGCGAGACCATATCTTTTTACCTTTTTTATTTTCAATTGCATCAAATGGCACTTGTGGTTTTTCAATGTTCTCATCCTCTGTGAAAGAAGCCCTGCAAATGCAATGCCAAACAAATCTAAATCAATGAAATGAACACAATTCATGGAAATTACATTGAACACACTATTTTTTTTTTTTTTTTGTCCTGTGTGGGCACAGATATTTTGATGAACACAAAGAAACACTTTCTGGATTTCACTCCTCAAAGCTGGCAATCTCGCCTCAAGTGAGGTGGGTGGAAATCTCATCATCTCCAATCAGCAGAAGTACATTTGAAAAAAACCAGGGCAAAAAGTCACTCTTCAGTCCAAAAGTGAGTGATCTCTGATAGCCTGGGTCCAACAGAAGTGAATTTGGGAACACACATTCTTACTGGAATTTGTTTGGAAAAAATTACACAGTCTTGAAGTGAGAAGCTTGGAGCCCTGAGACATAGACTCAGGAGAACACGCATATAACCTAAGAAACAGAAGCGTACTATGCAGAAAGTGACCTATGTCTTCCTGCATCTTCTATCCTTAAACACTAACTACGCTTAACAGTAAGGGTTAGTTCTATCTAGTGTGTTTGCCTCAGTTTTCTGTTGTATAACTAGATGCCTAGCCAGATACCCCTCTAAATCCTCAAGTTTGGTACCAAATAATCTAAACTGCAGCAGAAAAATTGCTGGTCCTGATGATGGAGACTACTTTCCCGGGCTGAGCTGTGATTCTCCATTTCTCCTGCAGCAGAACAGAGATAACAGCCCTGGCCTTACTTCACAGGGATGAGAATGAAATCAAATGCCCTGTGTTAAATTACATTTTATAAATATTTATTGTTCCAGATATTGTGCTGGGCACTGTGGTAGAGAAGAGATGAATAAGGCATATTCAGTTCCTTCAAAATACAAACATCAGCAAATTACGAAGAATCAGGGAATTAAAAGTATTGCAAATGTTGGAAGGTGTGATAATTTTATTTCAGTTTACTTTGTAAAGGTGTTTTTTTTTTTTTTCCTTGATACATACAGTGAAGTAATTAGGGGTGAAAAATAATAATGTCTAGGACTTACTTTAAAATATTTCCTTCCTCCCAAGGAATGAAGAAACATAAAGCAAGCATGGGGTTAGATATATTTAGTTGAAGGTTGACTGAGTGCCAGGCCAAATTAAAAAAAAAATAGCTCTGAATTCATAGAAGCAAAAACTCTAAGTGAAGCTCATAAAAGATACAACCCTGAAATGCACGTACACTGAATTAGTATCTTAATGGGATGAGATGCTTTGTATGTTAAAGCATCCTGCAGTGATTCCTTATGCAATTTTGTGAATAAATTATTTGTTTTAAAAATGTGGATTTTTCATGGAAAGCGTATGATGAGAGCAAAGCAACTGTGTTTCTAGTAAAGTGAGAATTAACAGTACACAAATATTGATAGTAAGCAACTTTCATTTTGTTCAGATTTACACTAATTCTGTTGGGACCTCTGGATTCTAAGCCTCAGGGAGCACACATAAATAATGATCACTTTTTCTAACTCTTGCTTTTCTGACTTTATCTCTTCTCACCTTGTTGCTCTAAGCAAATGATCTTTATTTGAAAGGAAGCGTGAGGGGTGCCTGGGTGGCTTAGTCGCTCAAGCATCCGACTCTTGATTTTGGCTCAGGTCATAATCTCATGGTTTGTGAGATCAAGCCCCACACCAGCCCTGCACTGATAGCATGGAGCCTGCTTGGGATTCTCTCTTCCCCTCTCTGCCCCTCCCCTGCTGGCGCATGTGTAGCTGCTCTCTGTTCTCTCTCTCTCTTTCAAAATAATAAATAATCTTAAAAAAAAAGGAATCATGAAGTCATTAATCCCTACAGGTAGCATAGGTATGTAAAATTGGCTAGAAGTAGAAAAAGCTGGAGGTGACTATTGTGAAGATAAGGACAATGACAAATGACTACACCTGACCTCCCTTCTGCAGGATGAACTGGAATAAAGACTGGACCGTGGGCATGAGGCCAGGGTCCTAATCCCTCCTCTATTTCTCTTACCTGTGTGGCTTGAGCAAATGATCCACCTTTTCATCCTGGTTTCCTTGTCTGGAAAATATGTATAATATGCATCCTCCTTGTAATACAGCATGGATGATAATTAAATATACATATGCTCCCAGGTAAATTTGAAGATAATTAGAATTGAGTTTTATTTCTTGAAATGTTCTCAGGTGATTTACCTAATTGCTTTTTGATAAAGATCTGAAGCTTAATTTTCTGTGTTAAGTTAGATAAATCTTTTGAACTTGTCTTACTTTTCCTATAAAAGAAAGAAAAATATTTCCTCCACTGTAGATCCTAAAGTGACCTTTGGATCGCAGAGAAACATGAAAAGTCAATATTAATATTTATTACCTACTTGCCCTGCAGCATACCAGACACCATGTGGTACGTGGAAATTATCTTATTCAATTCTTGTAAAATAATATGTGGTAGGTAGTATAATCCATATTTTATAGATGTGGAGATTGAGTCTCAGAGGGGTCAAAACTTTAGCTGCTGTAATTAATAAACTCTGGGGTTGGGATATTTGAATCCATGTCTGTCTGATTCAAAAAAGTCCTGACTCTTTCTACACTGATCACTTTCAACACTGACCACTAATACATTCCTTTATTTAAAGGGAATCAGGGTTAGGGTTAGGGTTAGGGTTAGGGTTAGGGTTAGGGTTAGGGTTACAGTTAAATTTAAGATAAGCCCCTTACTTAACCTTACACTACATGTGACTCTTGAGAAAAACTTGCTGAGAAACAAACTTTCCAATGCTTGCATATCTCAAGGGAATTTAGTCAAAGTTAAAAACAGTAGCTAAATCAAGTTTGCTCCTCCCAACTGATAATGATGAATGACACAGACTCGGATTCCTTGAGTGAGTGCATAGAACAGAGAAACAGGCACTGAGCTCTATTATTTAAAACCTACTTTTCAAACAAACAAATAAACTTTCTGTTTGGCTTACTACTTCGGACATTTAGGGAATAAGGCCAACTTCATAACGTTATGACAATTAAAGTGAGTTCTGATCCTGAGTAATGTGCTAAGAATTCATCAAATATATGAGTATTTACATTTTTTAATTAAGAAAAAATTATTGTGGATCTGCTTTCATTATCTCCTGAGGTAGAGGGAAAGGAAGCAGCACTCAGGAGAACCAAAGCCAGTCCTTCCTGAGGGTAACTGCAAGAGACATAAATGGTTCTAGCCTGGCCATTTCATCTTTCATCTCCCTAGGAGGTTTTAGGTTTGCTTCTGTTTTCCTGGCAGTAGAAAAGTCAAATATTCCCTGAATTCCATCCTATAAAAGAAAAGCAGACTTAGCCAGTGTGTTAGGCACTGTCCATTTTCAATAATTACAGGAGATGTTAATGTGTTCACCTGGCCTATCCTTTCTTCCATCTGCTCATTACTACCTTTCATTAGAATGAAAGTGGAAGGGGGAGGCCAAATGTTTCCCTCTGAGATTCTACCTTCTTTTTTTTCTTTAATTTTTCAATGGTTATTTATTTTTGAGAGAGAGAGAGAGAGAGAGAGAGAGAGCACAGTGGAGGCGCAGAGAGAAAGGGAGACACAGAACTAAAGCAAGCTCCAGGCTCTGCACTATCAGCACAGAGCCTGACGTGGGGGTGTGAGTATGTGACCTGAGCCGACGTCGGATACTCAACCGACTGAGGCACCCAGGCTTCCGGAGATTCGACCTTCTAAAAAAAAAGAAAAGTTCTATTCTTCTGGCAGGGACAGACATATTTATAAATTTGGATACATTCTGCCCACTTTAAAGCCATGCCTCAAAAACTCTTTAAATAAATGTTCATACTATCTTGGGCTCCACGCTGACTGATGGTTCATTAAAAAAAAAAAAAAAAAAGAAAAGAAAAAAGTCACCCAAGTCTTTCTGTCTGATACGCCTGTAATTCAAGGATATATATCACAGAATGAAACAAATTTGAAGGTTTTAATTTTAAACATTACTCTTTAGAGTCAAGTCCTGTTGGTTTGAAAAACTGTTGGATGTGTTCTTATTACAGTGTTTGAAGACCACTAGAATTGTTATGGTTTCAATGCTTTACAGAAGCTTATTTTCCAGAGCACAAATTTTTGGACACATTTCTTTTTGTTGCTTTCCTTAATGCAGGCAAAATCTTTTGAAATCAATCTTTAGAGAATTTTTGGATTGCACAATTCAAATTTGTGGCTATCTTACCATTCCAGTGGGTGTAGCTGTGCGTTTTTATTCAGGAGCTGAAATTGTTCAAATACATTTAAAAGAGACCAGTACTGAGTCAGGACTGAACCAGGTTGTCCTATAGGATTTGCCATATCATAAAATTCATGCATCAAAGACTGAATCCCAGGAGCAGTAGATGGGAAGAGCTGAAAAAAACAGTCAAAATGAGAATATCTGAATAAGTTATGGAAAATAATTTAAAAGGTGTTATTACTAGAAAAGCCTTTGTATTTTATTCAGCTGTTTTTAAAAATCAGATATTTATTTAAAATCCATTGGTCAGTATCATAATATAATTTTCTGTGCAGTTGTCAAGGTAAATGTCACTTTTTATAAGGAACAAATTTTGTTGATCACATTTCTAAATAGGATGAGTTTTCTTTCTCTTTTCATTGAATGGAAATGGAAGTCTCCTTCCTAAAGATATCTGAGAACAGGTGAATGACAGACTGAGTCAGGCAGTAGGAAGAATGAGGAGAAATTGCTCAAGTGAACTTTGTCAGGGTGAGAGATATTAATCCTACAAAAAAAAATCTAGTCATCCTCTTTTGACACCGAGAGTCAGGAAATTAGGATTTGCTCTTTATCCTGCGAAATAATTCTGTAGTCTGTGCCGAGTGATGTTCACTACATTCACAATATCTTAAATTATGAATTCCTGAAGAATGAGACCTCTTTCTTTATATTTGTAGAGTTTTGATCCAACTGTCACAAATGTAATATGGGTATGTTTAAATTAATTAAAATAATCTACCAATTAAATTATCTTTGGGGCAAAAGCTTACTTTGAATCCTCTAAAATATGAGTCTATTTTGATGAGCAATGATTGTTATATGTAAGTGATGAATCATTAAATTCTACCCCTGAAACTAATATTGCACTGTATGTTAACTAAACTAGAATTTAAAGAAAAAATTGGAAAAAATAAAATAAAATGAGTCTCAATTATAAAAACAAGTGCCAAACATTCACTAATTAACTTAGTAAATTAGTTATAACTCAGATAAGTATAATGTGAATACTTGGTTTTTTAAGTAAAATATAAATGTTGATCCATACAGATTAATAACAAGCTATCAGTGGACTTTTAAAAATGCTGTTTTAAAAAGATGTTTTGTATGAACAAACCTTAGGTAGAAAAATATAAATCCATTGTAGTCTATCTAGACAAGTGACAGAACTAGAGAAAAAGCAAGTACTGAACATGCACATGTATATGTACTAAATTATCTTGATATTGACCAATACATTAACAGAACCCAAAGAAATACACAGAAAAGACAATAAAATGTCATTGATTTTTTTTAGGCTGAAACCAGTAATGGTTATCATAACTATTTACATTTTCTTTCTTTGAGGTTTGCTATAGAGTTGCAACAAATTAAGATTTAGGTAGTTTTCTAAGATGTGGCTATATTCAGTAATATTTGATTTTACACAAACAAAAAGGGCACAATGAGCAGAAAGAAATTTTTGTCAAACATAAATGTCCCAAAGCTAAAAGCAAAACTTCTCTAGAAAAACGTGGACATTTTTCCTTAAGAACTGCCATATACTGGCAGCCCTACTGATCTCATATCCTTTAGCTTGAATAAGCCATATATTATTTGCAAAGTCCTAAAGCAAATGGATTCTGCTCATTTTAATATTTAGATCTCTGAAAAGAAGAAAGAAGCTTACAAAGGTTTCTAGTTCTTAACGAAATATCTTCATCAAGTGAAAATCAAATAGCTTATGGCTGATCTACTATAATCTCAGTGATCATGAGGAATCAAATGTCACTTTTGTTTTACCAGTTGGAATGGCCCCAAACTCCCAAGTTCCTTTATGAAAGTCATAATTGAGTGCATCTCCTCTAAAGACAGGCATTGATTTGGTTCCTTTTGATAGTTTTCGCCCTATAATGGGGGAGGGGAACAAATCTTAAGCAATTGTTACCAAGTCAAACCATGTTTAGCCCAATTGCTTCCCACTTTATACACCAAAGTTCGAACTCTACAAACAGCTGAGCTAATTAATGCTAAATAATACATAGTAGCTTCAGCTTGTCACAACAGTGTCTGACTCTAAGAAAATTTCATATTTGACAAAGAGATGCTGAATGAAATTGCTCAATAGTGCTTTGGTAGTAAGCCTGGGGAGATGAGCCCTATAGGGTAGACGGTGTGTGACAATTTGGGAACGCAGGCAGAGTCTTCTTCAGCCCTCAAAGTACCAGAGATCAGAGCAGCAAATGAACATGTGAATCTCTTCCAAATTACAGTTTTGGAGTTTGTGGATTCTGATAAACGGTCCCCCTGCCCCATTTTCCCCTCACATCTATTTTTCTCCTGATGCATCCCAGAGAGGAGAAGTTGCAAATATTTTCCATTCCTTCTGGGTGAAGTGGTTCTAATGGTTTTAATGACAATCTACTCACTAGTGAAGGAAAATAGGGAACTAGAAGGAGAATTAATGAAATCTCAGGGAAACAGCAGTCTGTAAAGTTATGTTCTATCTCTCACAAACAACTCTCCACAGAGCAAGAACGTTGTTTGTGAGAACTTCCATGTTCTACTCTTCCAAGTTTTCTGAATACAGGTTTCAAAACAGAAAGACGTATAGAGAATAATGCTGTACTTAGTAACCTGTACAGATTTTTCGATCCATCAAGAAAAGTTATATTAACATGTCATTAAAAAATTAACCAATGCTACTATGAAGCACTACATCCTAATCATCAGAAATCTAAGCAAAGATGTTAACCAGATGTGAATTCTTTAAAAATTAGTATTATAACTCCAGTGCCTTGGTGTCGATCTAGAGCACTTACTGCTATTCTAGACTGGCTCCAAAAAGTTCTCTTATTCTCTCTATTCCACCTAAAGAATTCTAAATAACATAGAATATGTATTATTCATAATATCCACAAACATTCCTTAGGAATTAGGAATTGCCTTATTTTAACCCATAACTGCATCAGAATCAGTCACTCATACTTAGTTGACGTAAAATAATATTAGTCTTTAGGCCAGAAAAATATTAAGAGATGTAATATAATGGATACCAATTAGTTTCAAATGAATTATCAATTTGCTTAACTGCACAATAAAGAAAATGGCACCTTCCAAAGAATGACTTGAAAGAAATATTTGTCACTACAAGAATATGCACTTACCTTAAAAACACCTGATATATAAAGTCCCTGAAATATCTCAGAAAACATGGGAAGTGAAGATTCATTAGAGAAGAGAAAATTGAAAGTATCTTGTAAAAGGAATTCTTCTGTGTTTTGGTCCTCAAAATCCGTATTATCACCATCTTGAAAATTTAAATGCTCATGCACCTGTGAAAGAGTAAAAGCACAGCAAATATTTTTCGTTGACTTTTATATTAATGCAGTGGAATCACTTGTAAGACATGATTCATTCCTGTTGGATTGTAGATCAGAACTGACATCTAGTGGCCTTTTTGGAGGTCAACAGTTTTATAAAATATAAGAAATGTTCTTTTGAAGATACAATTTTTATAAGAAAATTAATGGATTATAAAGTCACTTAAGTTTATCTTGAAACTCTTTACTGTTAGAATTCGTGTCCATGAAAGATAATAAGTAACAGTTCTGAACAATAAATTTTAAAGAACACACTAAGATGTGTGCAAGATAATGAATAATTTAAAATGTAGATTCATGAAGTTTCAAAATTTCATGAATGAGTCTTTGAGCTATTAAACTAAATGTCTGAGCCACATATAATATAATCACTCCCCTTGTACAATAGTTTGAAACGCAGTCAATGCAATATGAAGTTGAAATCTGATTGCTCATAATTTTATTTTGCTCCTCTTCCCTTCTTCCTACTCCATACCCCAAAATAAAGCTTTCTGTAGACTTATTCAATGTTTTTAAATCTTCTTGCCACAAAGGGATATTTTAGATGAGAAATATGTAGGAGATGATCTGAATGAGTTCATTTAATTTGAAAGGAAGCAAAAGAATCAGGGTATATAAAAAAACACTCTTCAATTTACACATATTTTATACTAGGAAAAAAACCATATATTTGAAAAATTCCCATGGCTTTTTAATTAAAATATAGGCCAATTTAAAACTAAATACCTAGGGGCACCTGGGTGGCTCAGTCCGTTGAGCATCTGATTTCCACTCAGGTTATGATCTCAAGGTTCATGACTTGGAGCCCTTCACTGGGCTCTGTACTGACAGCACAGAGTCTTCTCTGTCTCCTTCTTTCTCTGCCCCTCCCACTCACTCACTTTCCTTCTCAAAAACAAACATTAAAAAAATAAAACTAGGGCGCCTTGGTGGCGCAGTCGGTTAAGTGTCCGACTTCAGCCAGGTCACGATCTCGCGGTCCGGGAGTTCAAGCCCCGCGTCAGGCTCTGGGCTGATGGCTCAGAGCCTGGAGCCTGTTTCCGATTCTGTGTCTCCCTCTCTCTCTGCCCCTCCCCCGTTCATGCTCTGTCTCTCTCTGTCCCAAAAATAAATAAACGTTGAAAAAAAATAAATAAATAAAAATAAAACTAAATATCTATATGTAAAGAATAAGAGTTATATATATAAACCTAAGGGAATAAGCTGGGTAACTGCTATTTTCTATTACCCAAATGTCTACCACTTTATTTCATAAACAGTGACTGAACCATAGAAAAATCTGTGCCTGTTCCACAATGAGGCATAGTAGGGACTGGACCTCAAATCATAGATTCTCCATACATTAGTTAATTTTCTGAACTACAGTAAAATATAAGCCTGTAGTGACTTTAATACAAGTTGCTATTTATTGGTTGGTTACTATGAATGCAAACAACACGTGCACACACATACACACACACACACACACACACACGCACATAGATCATTCAGCATAAGGCGGGAAGCTCACAGAAAGCCTTTGGCGTACGCACCTGGAGCACAACAGGGTACCTGAAATTGTAGTAACCAATATCAAAAGTTAAAAGTTGAAAACATAATCTGCATCTGAAATAAAAACACAAGGTAATATAAAAATATATTGTATTTGCTACATTTACTCTATCATTTGACGCATTATTAACAGTTACTACAGTTAAATTTCAAGGTATGTATTAATTAAAGAGAGCAGTGGCTTGGATAATATGGAATTACATGCAACCTATTTTTAAATTGGAATTTGTTTTGTTCCTTATAGAAAATACAAATATAACGCATTAAACAATGAGTTTAATAATGCATTAAACATAGGAGTTTACTTCATGAAAATGCAAATATGGAGAAGGAAACTCTCCTACTCCTACACACTGGGCATTCTTATTCACATAGGAAGCATGATAAAGCTTAATTGAGCCACCTCCTTTTTGTTGACATTGTAAATTTAACTTTTTTTTTCTAGAAAAAGGGCATTAAATTATGTTGAAGTAGGCTGTAACATGAAAATAGTAGCTATTGACTATTGTTAATAAGGGCCATAAGTAAACTTACACCTAGTCAATGCAAAGTGCATATGATAGAAATACCTAAGCTTAAAAAGGAGATACAATTAAAATCCACTTAAATAATGTGTGCTTTATTTCTCGTCACTATTATCTAGACACTAACAAGTCTGTAACATGCTTTGAAGTGTGGGATCTACAAATATGGAAACATGCTTGCAAGTCCATATTTATATACTGACATAACATTTTCCAAATAAGCACCTACTTGTAATAATTAAGATATATTTTCACTAATAATTTTTATATTGGGTTTTTAAAATTTTTTTTAATGTTAAATTTTGTTTTTACCTATTGAAGGCCTTTGGTCCCAGAGTAGATGTTTCACTGAATACTTCAGCTGCTAGGAGGAGTTTGCTAATTGCTTCCTTCATATTATCAAAAGCCTGAAGAGGTGAACTGGCTGTCAGGAATGTCTCAAAAAATGTTTGCAACTGTGAACAAAGTAAAGGGTTAACTATTGAGTCAATAATCTCAGTTTGTCTATCATTTCCAAGGTGACCAGTTTGAAAGATTCTGTTAGGTTATATCTTCCTGTCATGTTCAAAAAAACTCCTTAAATAGGAAAGTTTGGTAACCTATATATAATATATATGTATAGGGTGTGTATATACATACGCATATATCTTACATATAATATACTGAAAGTGTATATAATATACTAAAAGTATGTTATAAATGAATATTATGTATATAATATTCAATGTCTATTATGTACATAATATGCAATATGTATAGATTATATACATTTAAAAAAAATTTTTAAGGGGTGCCTGGCTGGCTCAGTCGGTTGAGCGTCTGACTTAGGCTCAGGTCATGATATCGCAGTCTGTGAGTTCGAGCCCCGCATCGGGCTCTGTGCTGACAGCTCAGAGCCTGGAGCCTGCTTCGGATTCTGTGTCTTCCTCTCTCTCTGCCCCTCCCCCGCTCATGCTCTGTCTCTCTCTCTCTCTCAAAAAAAATTTTTTTTAATTTTTAAGCCTTTCAACTGAATATAGGGTGCACTACATCTTATAATGTAAATTACTTTAGCATTTTTGCTTCCCTTTTCCTCATTTCACAGCATCTAATCATGGAAAGTGAAAAGGAATTATTAACAAGAACTTGTGATCAGAACTTACAGGTTTAATTTGTGACTCTACAAACTAGATGACCTTGGACTGACAACTCACTTTGGATTTCTGTGTTCTCTTTAAAATGGGTGAATACTACCAACAGGAGAGCTGTCAATACAAATCGGAAGAAAGTGTACTTGAAAGCCACTGTAAGGTATGAAATCCAAATCTCAGCTTTTTAGTATTGTCACTTTTCTGTATATATTGGAACAAAAATAACTGCATGAAAGTTGCTTTTTTCACAGCATCTTGCTATGGGAGACCTAGCCAACTAATGAAGAATCTAAGAGAGTCTCAGTCTCCTCTTAACGTTTTCGTTTAAGGAACGTTTCATGTGGATAGAAAAGATAGGGCAGTATTACAAAAAGGAGAATAAAGCTCAGGCTTATGTTTTCTTAGAAATACCATTGTTCATGTTGTAAACAGCCATTTTTATTTGCTTAAGTATTAAAACAATCACAACAACAAAACTACCTCTTGAAGATGCTTAACATCAAAGTTCAAGTCAAAATTTTTAAAAAGCATAAAACAAACTTCATATTGGGTTGTACACTTTCTTTGGATAAACATAGTCTCTCAAAGATGAAGAACAAAAAATATTTTTTGAAAAAACATGCAGCAGGTATCCTCCTCATGTTTTTGGAAGAACAGACTAGATCGCTCTGAGCTGCGTAAGACTACAAAGTGAAAAACTTTTGTTGCTATGATAATGAAGGACAGATAAGCAACCTGAGGGAAATGGTAAATGTATCTTTAAAAATACACAAGTAAAATCCCCCAAGTGAAACAAATCCTGACTTCATAAACTTTTACCAGCTGAAAAACAGAAACCTAACGAGATGTGCATTTTCAGACTCTATGGACACAACATTAGCATTTGGCAATTGGGATGTTTTGCCGTTTTACTAAGGAAAATAAATGTAATAATTGTATGATCAAAAGAAAACAAATTAATACGAACACTAAAAATGTTAACACCCTTGAGTCAAAACAGAGTAATATTGTTTTTCCAAATAAAAAGAACTCCTATTTCACTCAGTTCAGCATGATTATGTAGAGAGGGTTACTGATTGTATTATTGCATTTTTTATTTTAATGTTTCCCGAATATCACAAAGGTCAAGGTTAATAATTTAAGAAAGTTGGAAATGTTTGTGTAGCATATAAGATGTATAAGTTTGATATCACATTATATCTTCCATGGCAAAAAATCATTAGAAATTAATGTCTTAGGGTTGTATTTATTCTCCCACTGTGGAAATGATTATTTCTTAATTTCTGTCTGTAACAGTGAGCATTGAATATGGGCTGCCAGTATATGGATTCAGTTCCATTCAATTCACATTTTTTAGTGAGAATTTTACTATGTGGAAAGTACTATACTGTTAGGAGTCATGGCACATAGCACAGTGGTCACACTATAGATACTAGAGGCAAAAAGTCCTGGGTTTAACTTTGGCTCTATGCCTGTTACTATTAAATTGTGAGAACTGGGATTAATGACAGTATCTATTTTGCAGAGGTATCGCTCAGATTAAATGACAGAATGTACCTAAGGTACACCACCTCCCAGCCCATCAATACTCAGCACATGTTCGCTCCTTGTATCAATTAAAACGAGAGAAGTCCGCAGCCATTTAAAGGAGTGGCTGTTGAAGTCAGATTCTCATAATGCAATGCATTTGTGGAAATTCAAAACTGCCTCTGAGAATTTGAACACACGTGACACCAATCAAAATAGAACATTTCAAAACTATATGATAAACCTTTACTAGAAATGTTTTAAAAGGGAGAATAAAGAGGTATGATGGTTGAATGGCCCCCTCCAGTGGGATGCCTCCCAACAAAAGTGAGAGAGCAGAACTGAACGATCCAAATACCTGGCTGTCCCCCCAATTCCTTGAGACCTCAGTCTGCTCAGAGAAGGACCAACATCAGCCACCAACAATGAAAACGGGGGGCCAAAACATAGCGGCCTTCGTGAAGTATGAGGACAGGAGAGAGAAGCGGGGCTCGGAAAGCATGTTTCGAAATGGAGCAACTTGTTTTATTTTTGTGTTAGCTCGGTTCCAAATTGTTGTCTCTGTATGCATTTCCTTCTATCTCGCTGCACGAATTTTAAATGATCTAAGCCCTTCAGTTCAAAGGAAATTCTAGATGAGTGACCTATTTAATTTATTTAGTACAGTGGCAAACTACATATGCCAGAAATGAAAATAGAATTGTGCAAGTGTTTAATAGGTATCTAAAAAAAATCAACTTTCAGTGAGTGACCCCGAGAGGGCACAATACTTGTATCAGTTCTTGTAACTAACTAATTCACGCAGGCTAAGTGGAGGACTTCTTTGTGTATCTGGTCCTACTGAAATTTGTTATACTTACTGTATTTCCTTGGTCAAATTACTTGAATTCTGTGCATCTCAGTGTGTTCAGATATAGAAAGAGAATTGTGCTCAATGGTCTCATTAGACAATGGCAAATCTGAAATTATTTGATATTAATACCACTTACAGCCATCAGAGCTTGAAAAACCCATTTCACCCAGGAGCTTTCTTAACTCAAGAACAAATACCCGAAGAAGCACTTTCACTTTCGTTGCTAGTTTAAAATAATGAAGCCATAAACTCAAATATCAAGGAGACTTAACCCTCTCTACATCAAGATTTTTAATGGATGTTTTTGAGTTACATAAATATGAGAATAAGATCCCAAAGAAATCACTGCCTTGGCAGTAAGGTAAAAATAAGTAAAAGAGCGTCTTAAAACTTTTAACATGACATGAAACTATTTTATAAATTCTACATTTTCCTCCTTCATTGTAAAACTGAAATACAAATTTTGTGCAAAATAAAGTTTATAGAAAATGACCTAGTAGGATCGTGGTTGCGGGGCGCCTGGGTGGCTCCGTCAGTTAAGCATCCCACTCTTGCTTTCAGCTCAGGTCATGATCTCTGGTTTGTGGGTTTGAGGCCACGTCGGGCTCCACACATGGAGCCTGCTTGAGTTCTCTCTCTCCCTCTCTCTCTTCCCCTCCCCTGTGCTCTCTCTCTTTCCTTCTCTCTCTCAACATAAATAAATAAGCTTTGAAAAAGATCATTTAAATATACACAGATGGATCAAAATTATTTATTAAAAATGGAAGGACAAGAGGAACTGAAAATCAACTTGAAAATATTTGTAGGAAAACTTCCATCATATCTTTGATATCTTGAAATACTTCTAAGGAGTCCTATTCACTTCATTCCCTTTCCCCATGTCTGACAACCCTTCTCATGTCAAATTCTGGGCTTCACTTGATTAATTAATTCCCTTTATCTTCCCACAAGACCTTGGGCAAATTGTTCTCAATGGCAATACATTGAGAGCAAACTTGCTGAATTTCTTGTCTGTTCTTACCACTAGACTGTGAAATCTTTTAGGGAAGAAGCTGAACCATTTTATCTTTGGGTGGCTAGTACCTAATGCAGAGTAGATATTGAGTGAATAAAGCTAAGTATAGCATTACAGAAACCACAGAGACTTTGATAAGGGAAATAATTTACTGGAGCTTCTGGATAAAGTAATTTTTCTCCTTAGGACATGTTTATCTCTTATTTCCATCTCATGAGAGAGGGAGGATATGCATTTTTCTGGTGGCTTGTAATAAAACCTTTGAAAAATTGAAGCTTACAGCAGTTCAAGAGGATTTTTGAGATAAGAAAATTTAATCTAAGAGTTAAAACAAAAGATGAAAGCTTAACCAATATTAGAGTTGTTTTTTTTTTTTTTTTTTTTTTTAAGACATGTTCTCGACTAGCTGGGAAACTATAGCAGAATACAGTTATTTTAGTATCTTGAACTTTGAGTCGTGTTTAATAGCATTGTACTTTACTAAAGTTTCCTAGAATTTCTCTCAATATTATTGCATAAAAGAGAAATTTTCATTGTTTCAGTATGAAGAAGAATATTTCTACTTAAAATCATTTTGCACCAAAAAGCATATGAAAAGATGTTCAATGTCACTAATCTTTGGGGAATACCTCATATCCATTAGGATGGTTACTACCAAAAAACAAAACAAAACAAAACAAAACAACATAAAATAATAAGTGTGGGGAAGAAGGTGAAGAAGCCAGAACCCTTGGACACTGTTGGCGGGAATGTTAAATGATGCAGTTTGGAGGTTCCTCATAAAATAAAAAATAAAAGTACCATATGATCCAGTGATTCAACTTCCAGGTATATAGTCTAAAGAATTGAAAACAGAGTCTCGAAGAGAGATTTGGACACCCATTTTCATTGCAGCATTATTCACAATAGCCAAAACGTGGAAGCGGCTCTAGTTTCCACCAATGGATGAATGGATAAACAAAATACATAGTGGAATATTATTCGGCCTTAAAGAGGAAGAACATTCTGACACGTACTATGGCTTGAAGAACCTTGAGGATATGCTAAGTGAAATAATCTAGTCACAAAAGACACTGTCTGATCCCCCTTACATGAGGTATCTAGAGTAATGAAATTCATAGAAACAGAAAACAGAATGGCAGTTGCCAGCGCCTGGGGGGAGGGGCAAATGCAGGGTTGTTTAACGGGTATATAATTTCAGTTTTGCAAAAGGTTCTAGAGATTGGTTGCACAACAATGTAAATGTGTTTAATACTACCGAACTGTACACTTAAAAATGGTTAAGACGGTAAATTTTGTTATGTATATATTACCACAATTAACATTTTTTAAAGTAATTTTGTAGTTTTTACAGCCTCACCCCCTCTAACAACTATGTTTAAGAACTTGCTTAAACAACTTAAACAACTATGTTTAAGTACTTGCTAATTTTGTGCCACCAAAGTCCAAGAGACCACTTCTTCAGTGGTTAAAAAATTTGCAAAAGAAACAAAACAAAAATAACCCTTCCCTTGTTCCATTTCTCAGCTCCTGCAAATAGTGGAAATAGTGTCCATCTCTACTCCACCTCTTGCTAGTCACTGCTTTATCCATGAACACTCTTTCATTCTTGAGCTCTCTTGTTCATTTGTTTAGGATAGGAAATAATCACATAGCAAGCTTGAATGTTGACAGGAATGATCCGGAAGAGAGGGCAAATTAATATGGAACACAAATTGAGTCTAGAGGATGATTGTTACAGGTTATAATCAGTGCTTAAAAGGAAATAGCACAGAAGAGCTCAGACCCCGTTCCATCCAAGGGTAGAACTAAATGCACCCTTAGTTCTAAATATATGAAATCCAAGAGTCTATGTTCTTTGTCCCAATTAAAAGGGGAATAAGTATAGATTCAAATCCACCTATTTGTAATGTCCTTGGAATTTAAGTCTATTGTTTTTGACTGATACTATTATTCTTTCTGTCTTTTACCGACTGGACTAAGATCTCCCTGTCTGACTCTAACCTAACCAGCCTGTCTCCCAGGCACTTGCAAAATATTCACAATGTATCCAGAGAAATACAAATACCTCAGCATTTTATCCCAATGTAATATATTTTATAAATAAAAGGATTTTTTGATAACCCTATAATTCTCAATAAGAAAAATGTATTTATAAATTTAAGTTTTTAAAATTACAGTTACCATATGGCTCTAAATTTAAAAATGTTTTTTCTTCCCCAGAGTTATGATTACAGTTATTGCTTGTACACAATTGGTCAGGACAATAGAAATATGTTATAAATCTTATTAATGAATCTCTGAAAGAAAAAAATAAAATTGTCACAAAAATGCATCTCTTAGATGGATATAATTCATGAAATTTTTTTTATTCAATGAAAACACATATCCATTAAGAGAATATTACTTATGACTACAGTGATAAGGGTTTGGCATCAGTATTAATATTACTTTTAATGTAAGCATGGAGAAAGCTTCTCCGCAGAAATATATATGTATGAAATATATGGATGGAAGGGCGTGTGTGTGTGTGTGTTGTGTGTGTGTGTGGAGAGAGAGAGAGAGAGAGACATGGGAAATAGAAGAGTTTAGTTACAGCAACATGACTTAATTCCTTGAACTCCTTCCAAAGTACATGGGAAAAAACGCCACATAGCGATTTATCATGAAATATTTAATTTTGTTAAAAACTGAAAACAATCTGAGTTGTGCAGGATTTGTTACACAGTATTATGTAGTGTTTGTTATGTAATTACTATTGGCATCCTTCACTTTCTCAAGTTTTGTTTCAGGGGAGTTGTTTTGTTTTCTTGTTTTGTTTTGCAGAATTTTTTCGCCATGAGCCAATCATCACCATAATATTAAGGAGAGGTGAAAGTTAGGTCTTTTTTTTTTTTTTTGAGGAGCAGAAGAGTATCTGTGAAAGAGACGGGGAGAGAAGATTCTCTTGAAACCATCTATGTGCCTGCAAAGCCCCTGGAGAGGCTTTATGGATCCCCAGAAACACAGGACACCCTGCTTGAGGATCACAGCTCTGGAAGTGTCTGGCCCTCAGGAGCACATCCACCACTCATCAGGGGGCTGCTGCAGTGCCAGAGAAGTGCCAGTGAGCAGTCTGGACCCAAGGAAAAACTCTACTTCGTGTTTTAAAGGGATATGATTTAGAGAGAAAATCAGATATTTGCAACAGAATAAAAAGAAGAAAAACAATTTGAGAAAGGGAGAAAAAAAAGACTCAATTATGAACCCAAGTACTGATGCAATTTTTCATTTAGTGCACGTGTGATATTTCAATATAATTCTATGTTGCATTTAATAATCGTTCACCTTAGCCAAGCTGACACCACGTACCAGACACTGTGCATTTCTCATGCACTTTTTTGTTAATATTCATAACAATGCGATGAGGTTGACACTCATTTTCCCCATTTTACAGATGAAGAAACTGACGGACGCGAACACAAGTAATTTGCCTAAGGTTACATAGCCAAGAAGTCACCCATAAGGGTGTTAAAACTAGTCTGCTTCATTGCAAAGCCACAGCATTACCTCTGTCATTGTGGTTTTGATTATACTAGATTTAGAAATGTGGATGGACCCTGAAATACAAAAGAATGAATCATCTGTGTTTTTACTTTCATGGAAAATGTGTTTGAAACTGTCAGAATTCTCAAGCACATGACCTTACATCCACACATCTAAAATACCAATTCAATAACTCGAGCATTTATGTAGCCTAATCACCTTTTGGAAAAATTAAGAATATTTCTTTGTAACTTAAATTGCCTGGATCGAGAGCAAATTTTGTGTTAAGTTAAATGATTTAAGAACATAAATATTCTCATTATTTGTTTTAGCTCATTGAAAATTGGCTTGCTTTAGGGTTTACCATGGAAAAACTGAATTAATTAGCTGAATCTAAATTAGGATAGTTTTACTCATTCTCTGGAATTAGATCAAAACTCCAATATTTAAATAAGTTTCATGCTTCCCGTGACATGAATAATTTTATTCATTTGTACTTCTTAACAACCCTAAGCTTTAAAGCATACATTAAACTTGGAAACTCAGAAGGTTCAATGTGATTTAATCAGTTTCATAGTTGGAAATTTTAAATTCTCCCACACGTATATCAGAGAATTGATCAGAAGCAAGGTGCAGAAATACAAAAGGCTGTGAATAGCATAAAATTTAATTATTTGCTTTGAATGGTAGTACCCTGATTGCATTATATTCAACCTTCTCAGAGAACTGGCAGGTTATTTTTATTGCCCCTTCTGGAATCTCTCAGTGGGATATAAAGGAGCAGAGAGATTGAACAGTAAAGAGCAAAAGTTAAAGTTGTAAAAAATTTATCATTGGATTTTGTATGTATATGTCTACTAATTTTCTTTATGTGAATGCCATTGTTCAGGTAGGTCACAACTCTTTCCATTAAAGTTAAAACACAGGCCTTCTTTCAACCTTCAGTAAAATAAGGTCTGACAGTTGTTTGGAAAACCTTCCATCTTTTATTAATTGCCTTGAGTAGAAAATGACATTGGAATCAGGTAACAGGAAATATTTGTAACAGGCAGTACAAAAATTTGCAAACAAGGATGCATTTGGTCATTTGGTAGAAAGATACCCATCTCATATCTATAAATACTCTCAGAAGAGTAAGAAAGTAAAAGGCAAAATATTTTTCATTTATGTTCTGGATATTTTATGCAGCGTATCTGTTTTAGTTCTTATCAAGTTTCATGGTCAATCACAAAAAAAAGGAAATGTATTCATTATAAAAATAATGAGTTCTGGTTGTACAATAAAGAAAATGATAGACCAATCTGCCCTAACGTATGAGAGCTGGAGTGTTAAAGTCTGTTGAATCCATAGATTTACTACAATCCTCCACTATTTTCTTACACTTCTCTTATATCAGGTACCTTATACATCTCTCTTAGCAGTGTTCAAACAAAACTCCTTCTTTTACATGGGATATTTTAAATGAACATTTAAATATTATGCACAATTTAAAAGTTCATGATTTAGTACTCTAATTAAATATACTGCTATCTAGCCCAAATCAATGTCTTCTCACTGGGGTCCAACTACTGACTTTTGATTTCTCTGCCCCCAACCTCTTTCTCTTTCATTGCTGCCGGAGTCATTTTTATGAAGCACAGTTCAAACATAAAGGACAGAAGTCCCAATGTTCACAGAAGGAGGCGATATAATAAACAATAGAGGCCCTTTTATCTTTTTTGCTACAAAGGGATAGCAATTTTTATAGGAGTATTCAAAAGAAAAAGCAATGCATGAAAATTTTAAACATCTTATTTTAATTTAAAAAACACAAATGTTATTCCTTTGTCAACTTTGTAACACACAGCCGAAGTATTTTATTTGCATGAAGGTGAACTAATTGGAATTGTTACTCATCTACTTTATGGAAACCTCACCCATAATGCATTGGTTATAGCCACAATTATGTAAGAACATAAAGACACTTGCAAAGAAATCTCAGGGCAGACAGAATACTAGGTTTCACAATTCTCCCTGACCCCACGAAAGCTGTTACACCACATAGAATTCACCTGCAATGTTTCCAAGAAATTTTCCCAGATAGATTCCTTTATAAACATTCCTTTGCTTTTATAGAACTAAGTCTATCTCTTTTTGCACCGATAGTTCATCAGTGCATGATGAGGTAAACCTACAAATGCTTGCCTCAGACACTGAGTTCTTGGGCTCAGCAGTCAATATGCTTTATGGAGGGCATACAGAGCATTGCTTAAAACTACAAGTAGTTAAGTGGGAATTAAGAGAGATTTTATTCACTGAAGATCTGAGTCCTAATCCTAATCACGTTTGTTAGTTCTGTCATCTCTTTAAATCATGAATCTTGATTTCCTTATCTATAGAATGGATATAAACATATCACCCTATCCCTATGGATTCTTAAAAATATCAAATGAGATCATATATGAGAGTATACTCAGAAATGATCCCACTGTCATTTTACATTTTACAGTGCATGAAATCCCAGCTCTTCCAGATCTGACTCTAACATACCTTTGCTGGTTTCCCCTACTCCACAAACCCCATGTCTTTTTCCCTTTCTTTGTCTCCAACCCTCCCACTGTAGGCTACCCTAGGATTTTTCCCACCCTGAAATATATACACATTCTAGCCAAATAAATAAGGCAGCTCATACTTCTGAGACTATAACCTATGTTCCTATGCTTCATGATGTCTGCCCAAAGAAAATGCAAATATCCCTTCTCCATTTCTAAAGACACACTACTCATTTTTCCAAGCTCAGCTAAAATGCCACCTATTTTGTGAAACCTACCTCACTTTCCTACAGCTGAGTAATTTTCTGCTACTCTTGACTGTCCCAGCAACTCAGCCATTTATTGCACTCCGCTCGGTATTAAAGTTATTTATAAATGTCTTTCTCCCTCCCTCTCCCCAACTGGAGGGTTCCCTGAAAGCAACAACCAACATTTCTCTTTTGAGTCCTTCTCCACATTGCCCAGCACACAGGTATCCTTTAAACAACTGTGGAATATAAGTGAGCTGAATTGAGTATGAACAATTATTAAATAGTCAACACTGCTTCTCCTTTGAGTTGTTTTTGACTCCATGATTAAACATGAAAATATAACATATACAATGAGATACAAATTAAACACATTGATTCCCCACCAATTTTTTTATGGGGAGAGATATTGTTTTTCCATATTACTCGATGAGGAACACACAACTATTAGAAGCTTCGTTCTCATCAAGGAGTAGAGAAGTCATCGGATCAAATACTCTTCCCTTTCTCTCTTTTGCTGTCTTCTGTCCCTAATTTTTTTAAAAAAGTTTATTTACTTTTTTTGGGGGGGAAGGTGGAGTGAGCAGGGGAGGGGCAGAGAGAGAGAGAGAGAGAGAGAGAGAGAGGGAGAGAGAATCCCAAGCAGGCTCTGCACTGACAGTACAGAGCCCGACGCGGGACTCAAACTCATAAACCGCAAGAGCTAAAATCAAGAGTCAGACACTTAACCAACTGAGCCACCCAGGTGCCCCTCTCCTGCCCCTAATTTAAAAACTTCCTTGTTCTCTAGTCTAAATAAATCCCATCCCATGAAACCTGCTGACAATCTGCTCCAATGTGAAAATCCTTCTTTACAGTGGTGTGGCAATTTGGAAAAACTGGCCACAAATTCTTCCAACCTCTGTATTCAACCCCTCCACCACACCTCCTCCCATTCAGAGGTGGAATCTCTTTCCTCATTTCTTGAGTCTTGGTTTAGCCCTGTGAAGCTCTTTGGTCAATGAGACATCAGTAAATGCAATGCAAACTGTTTTAATTTCCTGAGGCTACTGTAATAAATTACTTCAAACCTGGTGATTTAAAACAGTAGAAATTTATTATCTCATGGTTATGGAGGCCAAAAGTCTAAAATCAAGGTGTTAGCAGAGCCACATTCCTTCTTAGGGATCTGGAGGACAATGCAACCCTTGTTCCTTCCACCTTCTGGTGGCTGTAGGTTTTCCTTGGCCTGACGGTGTATAACTATAATCTTTGCTCCATTTTCACATGACTTTCTCCTCTTCTGCCTGTACCAAATATCCTTTTGCCTTTCTCATATAAGGACATGTGTCATTGGATTTAAGGCCCACTTGGATAATCCAGGATGATCTCATTCTGAAATCCTTAACTTAATTATATCTGCCAAGAACCTTTTTTCCAAATCAGGTCACATTCACGGGTTCTTGGGGTTAGGACATAGATATATCTTTCGGGGAACAACTCTTCAGCCCACTACACAAACAAAAGCTTGAAGAGAACTTGGCCTTCGGGGCTTGCTCACTGGCTATTCTTGGGGACCCTGACACTCCCACCATATGAAAGAACACTGGGTAGCCTGGTGATGAGAAACACATGGCCACGTCATCTCCATGATCCTAGCTAATGCCAGGCCAACAGCCAGGCATGTGAGTGAGACCAAGCTAGACCATCCAGCCTCAACCGGGCCGCAGAAATCAGCAGGGCTTGCCCAGCCAACCAAACAGGATAAGGAGAATAATAAATAAATATTTGTCATTTGAAGTCACTAAGTTTGGGGGTGGTTTATTATGGTGCAAAAGCTAACTACTTAAATTTGCTTTTTTGCTTGTTTATTTGTTCACACTGTGTCTTACTTTCCTCTCATTTTGGCATGGATTCTGCATCCCTCCTAAATCTCCCACATGGAAAGAAGGGGATCTAAGAACTTCATGTTGCTTTATTTTCAGTGCTTAGAGTGTAGTGTAATGCCTGCTGCTTCTGGTTTGGCTTCTCCACTTCAAATGCCTCCAACTTCACTCTGACTTCCATCCCCAACACTGACTAAATTGCACCCTTTCGGCGGACAGATTCCTAAGCCTTCTCCTCTCACCTTCTTGCCTGAATATACTAGAGTTGACAACCCTGTGAACCTCAAGGGCATCATTTGAGGATTCTACTTATGATTTGAGGCCCCATCTATTTGAAAATAACCCTTGAACCTATGGTGTCGAGAGCAGGCACTTCTGCCCAGGCTGTTTTTACAATGATGGGAATCTGGACACAGGGGACGTGCCTTGTCACATTAGGAAGTGCAAGCAACAAGTGATAGGATACCTCTGTTGGAAATAGCAGGAGGGAGAAGGAAATGGGGAGAAAAAAAAAAAACAAGAGGAGGAAGTGAATGAGTAAAGAAACACCAAATTCCCAAGGCGAGAAGTTTTCTGTGTAGGGCCCTCAGGCAGGGTATGGAGCCAAGGAGACCTAAGAACCAGGCAGATGGGTGGAACCCCCACATGGGTAAGCAGCTGTGAGATCAGGATCCCATCTCCCTCTCCACTTCCTCACACTTCCTCACTCCTCCATCCTTTCCATCTGATCTGGCTCAGGAAATGACACCACCATTCAAATATTGCCTACAGCGTGACCTTTGAGCCATCTCTATCCTCTTTCTCAACTCATCACCAACGTTTGTTTCTACCTCGAACAGGTCGAGACTTCTCTCCTTCTGTAGACCACAATCTCACCAACTAGTCCAAGTCACCAAGCTTTTTACTCTGACACCCAAATAGGCTTCCAATTGATTTCTCCACCTGGGCTCATAATCCTCTTCAATGCGATCTCCACACAGCAGCAGAGCGGGCTTGAAAAGGTAAATGAGAGTATGACATTCCCCTGCTCACCATTTTTCAGTGGCATCCCTTTGCCCCTAGGAAAAAAGTTCAAATTCTTTACTTTGCCTGTAAGTCTTGCATGATTTGGCTCTTACCTTTCTCTCCTACCTCCTCACTACTACTCTTCTTTTGTTCAACATAACACACTTTCAGTGCCTGTGATGTTCTGGGCATGTGCCAAGACCTTCCTATCTCAAGACATTGGAATTGTCCACTTGCCAGCAACATTTCATCACCAGTTCTTCAAATGCCACTTAGTCTTTTAAAAAAAATTTTTTTAACACTTATTTATTTTTGAGAGACAGAGAGAAACAAGGACAAGCAGGAGAGGGGCAGAGAGAGAAGGAGACACAGAATCCAAAGCAGGCTTTAGGCTCTGAGCTGTCAGCAAAGAGCACAATGCAGGGCTCAAACTTACGAACCATGAGATCATGACCTGAGCCAAAGTCGGACGCTTCACTGACTTAGTCTTATCAATGAATTACAGCCCAAATGGCACCTAGTCAGGTAAATCTTTCTACCATTCTCAAAGTGGGTAAACCAGTTACTAGGTACGCATCACTCTTACTCATTTCATTCTCAGCTATATTAAAAATCCATCATTATCTATATTTGTTCATATGTGTATAACTAGTTCTTTATCTGTATTTCATCTACCATTCCATACAAGGATAAACTCCATGAAAGCAGGAACTTTGTCTTGTTTATTACTATATCAATGGAGCTTAATTAACACAATGTCTAGCATATGAGAAGTCCCCGGTAAATATTAGTAGAAGACATGAAAAACCTCATTTAACTCATTGGAAGATGTTCCTATTTTATAGATAGAGAAAGTGGTTTGGAAAGACTGAAAGACTTGCCTGATGTCATACAGTTGGTACAAGAACGCTGTTAGTGAACATTCATTCCCAGGCCCCTAGAGGTCATCATGCCTTGGGATTTTCTTTTTAGTCCTATAGATCCAGCACTATAGATCCAGTGTTAGTGATTTATGACTTTTTCCTTTAGAGTAGAAGTGCAACCAGATATTTGCTTATCACTCAGATTGAAAAGATGTCGTTCTTGTCCTATTCATATTTTGCAATCACATCTCTTTTCACTTTGACAGTCACTCGCAGAAAGCATGGAAATGTAATATATTTCCTTAGCGTACTGTTTTTCTTGTGTGACTTTGGAATTTAGAGTAATAATTTCACTCTTTGTCACTTGAGTACATGTTCTTTATGTGGATGATTTGGGTAATCAAGCACATGGGAAAATTCTCATACCTTTCAAATACGTTCAGGCATAAAATTTCTGGTAGAAATCATTTTGGTACAGTGCTTTTTTTTTTTTTTCAACGTTTATTTATTTTTGGGACAGAGAGAGACAGAGCATGAACAGGGGAGGGGCAGAGAGAGAGGGAGACACAGAATTGGAAACAGGCTCCAGGCTCCGAGCCATCAGCCCAGAGCCTGACGCGGGGCTCGAACTCACGGACCGCGAGATCGTGACCTGGCTGAAGTCGGACGCTTAACCGACTGCGCCACCCAGGCGTCTCAGGTACAGTGTTTTTTAAAACAGGTAGTGAAAGCTGTGGTACTTGGAACTATTGGATTCTGGAAGACTAGGCTCCAGGCATGGGGAAGCTGGTTTAGAGAGGAAGTCACACTGTACCTGGATACATAAACATACAGGGACACCTGTGATATCCTTTCCCATTTGCAGTCCCTTGCTCCAAATTTTAAAGACCTGCTTCATAGAGCTCCTAAGAACTGCTTTCATGAGTATGACAGGGGGACAAGAGGACAAGCTGTTATGAGACTGAGAGGATAGAGTGGTGGGTATGAGGATGCTTCCTATCAGTAAAGAGGGAAGTCAGGGAATGAGTGAATCAGGCTGATGCTCCATAGAGATAGAACTAACAAAAGCGAGGACATCTATCTGTATAATGTAGTAGATACAGAATGCAGCATGAGGTGTGTGTGCAGAATTCTGATAAATAATTCATCTTTATCTGTCTTAGTAGCACTCAGAAAAATGGAAGACAAATTTTCAGTTTCATATCACAATATTAGGTCATTTACATAATTCAAAGGAATTTGCATTAACCAACGCTTTGAGGTTCAGGTTGAAATCAAATAGAAGTACACACCAAAGATAATGGTTAATGGAATGCATTTTCAGATACTAAGTCTAAAATGCTAATGTTAACTTTACGGTAATTAAAAAGAACCTATGTATCACAAAATTGTCTTAAGTGTTAAAACAATGTCCAATGACTGACAAATGCTGAAAGCATTCCAAGTAATTTTGTGGGGTAGGCAATTTAAATTGCACTGAAAATGTACCATCATTCAGAATCTCTACTTAGCACTAAGCATGGATTACCAAATCATGTTTTAAAAATAAATGTGTATAATCTGATGAAAGAAAAGGGCCAAAGTGTCTAAGCATTTTTGTCCTTTTTTCTTTCACTGTTGGACAGCTCAGGCTATTAGTGCAATATCTAAAGAGATCACTTGGGGGCAATACAGTATTCTTGTTTTTCTTCATCTCATAGCCATGCTAGTTTCCTCAGTGACAAAAGACTGCTCTTTCTTTCAAATTTGAAACCACCTTTTAATATATGGGAGGGAAAAGGCTGTATATCATTTTAAACTTACAGTGCATAAATCACATAAGACAAATGCAAGTCAGATTTTCTCCTGAAGGGAGCAAAAGTCTGTCTTCTTTTAGCAGACAAATCAGTTTTACCTAGTTGGCACATTTGGGGATATTTTATATTTACAATTTGTCACTGGCTTTGAGATAGATCTCAAGGAATAAAGGAAATTGTTAATAGAAACGTTTAAAATGGCAGACATGTAATAAGCTTTGAAACGTACTGGTGGAAAATTATTTTGTTTCAATAACCAAAGTAAAAATATAAATATCATCTGTGTTCTCCATTGGGTACATATTTTATAATAAACTTAAGCATGAAAGTCATTGATTGTTTGAGATACTTATTGCTATTGTCTTCTCTGGTATTGCGTCACATTCACAAAACACTTGACAAAGGGGTTATTTTTATGTCTGATTATTTTTTCAGCAATTTGATGAGTGGTGTCTCCATTCCAAGCCGTTTCTCTTCCCCTGTCTTCTAAGCACTAGGTATCATGTCAGGCACTAAAGGTTTATTTCCTTTTTAAATAAAAAGTAAACATAATCTCTTCGTTCAAGGATTTTAAACATACTTAGGCCAATAAATTTTTCTTCTTTGTTTTTGTTCTCTTGATTCTTTGCTGACTTTGTCTGATTTTTTTCTCCCAACATATTTTCCTGTCCTCAGAAGATATTTATCATTACCACAGTGATGGAACACTCAGGTGCGTCTTGTAAAAATATAGGAATCAAGATTTATAAAATCAATTTTAACTCTCTAGGTACCTACACAGAAGTGGAAAAATTCAGGAAGATTGCAGGGAGTTTTGCCTTAACTCACAGGTCCATTAACCAAAGCTCCATCTTACCATTCTTTATTGATGGAGAGCAATAAAGGAGGGGATTACAGTTGCGCTGTCTTTGAACATCTTTCTGGCTTTGCCAGTTCATCTATTAAGGAAGTAATGAGAAACTCAAAAATTGAAATTAAGAGGGTGCTGTTCTCTATGGATGCTTAAAGTATTTGAAACATTGCTTATATGCTTTTTCCATGTTCATTTTTTGCTCTAAACATTTGTTTATTTTACAAACTTATGATTGGCGACGTGTAACAAATCAGAGCGACACTTCCCTGCTGGACGAGCCTGCACTAATTGATAAGAGTTTCTATGACGTCCATACGCCATACACTCCTAGGCTCCAGTTTGGAGAAACAGAAGCTCTTTGCAAGTCCTCCGTTGGACCCCTTTCTCATCCTCGCACAGGTATCCACTAGATGGCGCCAGAGAGAAGCAGGTTTTGAACAAAACCAGTGAAGAGAAGCATAATAGGGAAATACACATCCTAACATCCAAATGCCACTGAGAAACCCCCTTTTCTATCTTTCAACCATTCCGAAGGCATTCATTTACTTCCCCTGATTTCACACTGAAGTAATTATTATATTACATATAATATAATGTATATATAAAATATATATATTAATTATGTATATGTATAATTAATTATAATGTAATATATAATATATAATGCATAAATACTAATTTTAATTTGCATAAATTAATTAGTTCACTGAACTAGTTCTGAAAATATATATCTGAATTAACAAAGATGTGATAGGTAAATTCATCATATTCATCTTTTGTTGCAGAACCTACTCTTAAATCTATTTTCCCCAAATGAGAGGTTTTTTGTATGTTACAATTAATGAAGTACCCCATAATAATGATAGATAACCATTCATTGATAAACATTTTTTGAGTGCCTTCCATGTTTACAAGCATTTTCTGAGGCTCTCAGAATACAGAACGTTGCATGCTGTTCTGAAGCTTATGGTCATGTGTTGAAATGATAATTTTTGATCAAATAAACATGACTTTGATGAATGAATAATTATCTTCCTATTTAGGGTAATAATTCAGATGCAGTATTAAGAATTAATGAATGTACATAATTACCTGACAAACCTTTTATGCAACAAAGCTGGGAGTGAATGAATGAAATGAATGAGTGAATGAAATTTTTCAAAATAAGAGAGAATTTTGCCATCAACAGTACCAATGCAAAATAACAAAATTATTTTAAAATCATGTGCAGTTGCAAAACAACCATTCTTTTTCTAGAGCAATTATAGACCTGAAATAATATTAACACCAAAGTGGGCTGATTAGATATGTTTTTATTTTATAATTGTTATTTGGTTTTTATTATGTCAGCTTTAGCCACATGCTTATTTAATTTTGTGCTTGTTGTCTATAATTTTTATTTGTATAAAATCATACTTTAAGATGACCACCCTGATGCAGTTTTTAAATTTCATCCAAATAAGAGTAGATGAAGTAATACATCAATTCATTTTACAAACTCCTGAGACCAGCCTTTTATTCACATTCTTTCTACAAGCTGACATAAATCTCCGGGGCCTGCAGAAGGGCCAGATGCTCAGTAAAAAAGTCTTTTACAAGGTCAGCTCCACAGTCTGCAGTTTTAGATGTAAAATGAAGATCAGAAGAAGAACACTTCCTAAGGTTGAAAAACCATACTGTAACTTTAACCTGCATCCAGAGACATTACTCATTTTTACCCCGGGGAATATATGAGCAATCTCATCCAACATTATGAAAGGCACTGCATAAATACTGATGACAAATGAGGCTAACTTCATCCCCTGCAACTGTGTGATGTCTCCAAACCTGAGTAAGAAATATATGCATTCTTTAAAAAGGGTCTTTGTAAATAACAACATCCCTGCTTTGCCAGAGTTCGCTCTCCTCTGTGTACATTTGCTGACTGCACGGAGGTGAGAGGCAGGGGCAGGCACTGGAAATGGAAGAATGGTCCCCAGAAAGCCCCAGTGGTGGGAGAGCTGATGATTTAGAGCTGCAGCCTGGGCAGGATGTTGCTTTAACTTGGGTTTCTTTTGGAGAGGAGTCTTACAGATAGATACTGACTTAAGAAAAGCCCACATTATCCCATGTTTTCCCCTTTCTATCAGAGTGGCACTGTCCAGAAATTCAAATTATGACATCTGTCCAGGGCATTTGCCAGAAAGCCACTGGAAGACCATTGAAGCATAGATGAGCTAAATTAGAACGGTTAGGGATGAAATAGATTTGGGCATTTCTTCACACAGTTAAAAAATTTTAAATGGTAGTAACTAGACTTATCATGGGGGTCATTTCATAAGGTATAAAAATACTGAATCACTAGGATATTTATCTGAAACTAAGAAGGTACTGTATGTCAATTATACTTCAACTAAAAAGAACATATCATCACCAAATACAGTTTTACTTCTTAAAAAAATGGTTGAAATGATCCTCAATTGAATTCAATCCAAAACACATTTATCAAGAGCTGATTATATTCAAGGAATTATCTTCGTCTAACTTTGACTACCGAATATCAACAAATGAACATCTTTAAATGTAAGATGGCTGATCAAACAATGAGTTCATTTAAGTTATGTCTCAACTAGACAAAATAAGACTTTTGACAAGTCTTCCTGCTGGAAGTCACAAATCACTGTAGCAATACACTTTCGTCAAAGCAGTCTGTTCTGATCACAGGTATAAAGAATCTCCAGACGTCATAAAGAAGTTACAGATATGAGAGCTTCCTCTCTGCTGGATAACTAGAATGGATAAAGGGATAAATCGTGACTTTTTACTGTAAGAGCCAAATTTAAATTTATGACATTTCTTGCCGTTAATCTATATGACCTGTGCATAAAGACAGCCATGGACCCATTTGAACAAAATTTACAGTTAGAATGTTCATGTAAGAGTTCCAGTCATGAATTCATGGATAAAACTGGAGGGTTTTGTAATTGAATTGAAAGCATTTTAAGGGAAGAAGTTGCTGAATAAAATATGGCTTAAAATTGGATTTATTATATTCACCAAGAAAATTGACACTGCTTTAGCAGCAACTTATTTTTTTAAGAGAGAAAGAGTGAGCAAGTGCAAGTGTGGGGTGGAGGGGGAGGAGGAAGAGGCAGAGAGAGAATCTTAAGCAGGCTCCACGCCCAGTGCTGCCCAACGCAGTGGGCTCAGTCTCAGGACCCTGGGATCATGACCTGAGTTGAAATCATGAGTCAGACACTCAACTGACTAAGCCACCCAGACCCAGGCACCTCTAAATGGTTGTTTTAAAACGGAATCAAAGGATATAGTAAACAAATGTTACATTTGTTATTAATTTTCTTTCCTGTTTTCTATGTTCCCCTCACTTTTTTTTTTGAGAGAGAGTGAGCGAGCAAGAGAGAGAGGATGTGGGGGATAGGGGCAGAAGGATAGGGAAAGCTAGAATCCTAACAGGCTCATCGCTCAGTGTGGAGCCCGACAAGGAGCTTGATTTCACCACCCGGGGATCACAACCTGAGCCGAAATCCAGAACTGCACGTTCAACCAACTGAGCCACCCAGGCACCCCACTTCCCCTCAGTTTTAAATTTGAACATCCTTTGGAAACACCTAACACTTACATTTTAAATTGTTTTTATTGTATAGAAGGAGATCTTAGAAAAAAATTTACTTTATAAAGTATCTATTTTTCATTATTTCTCAAATTTGCATTTCTTGATATTTTTCAAGTCTCCCTAAAGCTTTGGCAGGTAAAATATCTCAGCAGCAAACCTAATTGGAAATAAATGAGCTCATAGTTATAGCTGTTATTACTTTCATACTTCCACTAACTGCCAGAATATTCTATAAGTGGCCACTGATAACCAGTTTAGTAGGTTTGCCTCACTGCACAGTGCATACATAAATCACGACTGATTTAACTAAGCAATTCAGCCTTTGAGTCAAGGACTCAATGCACACACACACACACACACACACACACACACACACACAATTGTGCTTCCACAGAATTTAAAGCCAGTAAAACTTTGATGTCACATAGTCAGGCTTCAGAGTGGATCTTGGTCCTGTCTTCCACATTAGCATTGAGAACCGTTTCCGCATATTTTTCACATCTAAAACTATCAGGAGGAAGCAGTTTTGGAGGATGGTCAAGTGATTTCACAGATAAGTAAAATCTATTTGTTTTAGCTGAAGCAACAAGCACTTCACTTGAAGGGTAAATAGACACTCCCTTGTTTTCAGAAATCTAGCCATAGCATCCTGTATAACTTTGACCTCGTAAGGAAATAATCGCTCTCTGGAACGTTAACCCAGGAAGCTGTACTACCTCCCTGTGAGAGCTGATAACGGTATTGTCCAGAGTAATCAGGCAAGATCTTGAAAAGACAAATTCCAAGGAGAGGATAAAAATGACTAGAACTGCATGCTTTCCAGTGCTACATCTACTGCTTGCCTCTGTCCTGCAGACGCGACAAGGATATGAATGAGAAACAAACTAGTGAATAAAGCATGAAAATCTAAAGAGAACCAAATCACAAAGAGCTTTCTTTTCTCGTGCTTTACCTTCAAGAAATACAGTAGTCTCCCATTATCCACGGGGGGGGGGGTCTGTTTCAAGACCCCCCGTGGATGCTTGAAACCACGGATACCACGGATACTACTGAACTCTGTATGTACTGTTTTTTTCTTACACATACACACCTAAGATAAAGTTTAATTTATAAATTAGGCACAGTAAGAGATTAACAACAGTAACTAATAATAAAGTAGAACAGTTGTAACAATGGGCTGTATTAAAAGTTATGTGAATGTGATCTCTCTCTCTGTCTCTCTCTCTCTCTCTCTCTCTCAAAATATCTTCTTGTGCTGTACTCACCCTGCTTCTTGTGATGATGTGAGATGATAAAATGCTTGTGAGGGAGGAGGTGAGGTGAATGACATAGGCACGTGACGTAGGGTTAGGCTACTATTGCCCTTCTGCTGATTCATCAGGAGGAGGATCATCTGCTTCCAGAAGCCTTTGGTGGCGGGGAACAGAAATTGCGAAAAGCAAAACTGCGGGTAAGGGGAGATTACTGTAGGTAAAAAGTGTTTTATTTCTACCAGTCATTTCTACTGGGGCTAGGAGAAGTGATGCTTAAATAAAGAAGAAAAAAGGGGGGGGGATACTTCAAAAGGACAAATAATAAAAATCTGTGTGAAGGGGATTGTGCAAGCCGTTTTGAACTGGTCTGTCCAGTGGTGGCAATGGTCAGGATGACTGGAGTGTGGGGAGGGTGGGTGCCAGAGGCTTCTTTGAGGGGACAGAATGGAGGAAAGTATTTTTGTTTTCCTCCTGCCTCTCCCCTGTGAGCCCCTGTAAAATCCACCCCAGGACTCAGGCTGCTTAATTCTGGGGTGATTATGTCCTGCTCAGGTGAAGACTTGATGAGAAGTGTGAGATTGTAACACATCTCATATTCACTCCTCCACTCCATTGTCTCCCAAACCTCAAGTCTGATGGATTATAATGGAGAGAAGTGCTTCCTCCCAAGGCTTTATTTACTTCTTAAGGGTTTAGGGAGTAAAATTCTGACCAGAGAAACCACCTGCAAGAGTGGCAGCAGAGAGAATTGATTGAAAGTGGTTTTTGTGACGCCTGGAACTCATTCTGTGCCATCTCCTTGGGGACTCCTACAGGACTGACCTTCCCCAAAGAGCAGACCCATTGGAATACAGAGTATCTGCAGGAGCACTTCAGCTCAAAGAACAAAACAGGGACACATGAAAAGTACAGCTACCTCCAGTAGGGGGCAAGCAAAGTAAAAGTAAGGCAACAAAGTAAAAGACACATACATTGCTACTAAAACTAGTAATAGACTCAGGACCCTGTGGTGCAATGGATAGAACAGTGACTTCTAAAACTAATGGACTAGGAATTTTTAAAAAGCATGATTAATATAGTCAAGGAAATAATATATTCAAGGAAGACAGGCGCAAAATCAAATGTGAAAAAGAAATGATAAAGAATCAAGAGGAAATAAAATAAGAAATAAATTGGTGTAAGTAAAAATATGCATACTTCTTAAGGGGTTTCTCCACATGAAATGAAGGGGTCAAAATCTGGACAACAGAAGAAAGGAAGGAAAAACAGTGAGCAAAAATTTTTCAAGCAATGATGAAAACACATTTTCCAGAATTAAGGAGTAAAGACTTCAGGCCCAAATTGGAAACACTCAGTAAGTAGAGAAACAAATAGGGGAGGGTGTCGTTAAGCAATCTGGCGAGCCAATTCCTATCTTACACGAGTTGTTCCAAAAAAATTGAAAAAGAGTGAAAGTTATCTAGTCCTATTTTATCCAGTAATCTCAACTCTAAACACCAGGTAAGAGAAACATAAGAAAATACAATTATAGGTCCATATCATTTATGAACATAGATATAAAAATCGTAACTAAACAAATCCAACACATTATTGCAAAATAGTCCCAAATAATCACATAGGTTTCATCTCAGTGATGCAAGGAGGTTTTATTAAAAGAAAATCTAGCGATGTAATATACCACAAAAATAAACCTGAGGAGGAAAAAATCATATAATTTTATTAATGCAGGAAAAAGCATGTATAAAGTTCAAAATCTTTTTATGGTGAAGACTCCTAGCTAACTAAAAACAAAAGGGAACTTATTTAACTTTGTAAAGTTTATAAATCCGTCTCTCTCAAAATTACGCTCTAAAAAGGTTTACAAAGGAAATCATGTGATGTCTGGGATTTGTTTCAAAATAAACTGTTGTCTGGGAAGAGGAGTGGAGAGGGTGCAGATGAAACAAAATTATCCATATATTGCAATCGTTGTAACACACTGATGGATACTTTGTGGTTATTTATATTATCCTCCCTACTTTGGCAGGAATTATAAAAATTAAAGACCAAAACCTACTGCAAGCATTTTACTTAAGAGAGAAGCTTCAGCTACACTCCTTTTAAGATGAAGCACAATTTGAGAACACTTAACTCTCATTTCTACCCTTAAAGAAAGTACTGGAGGTTCTGACCAAAATTAGTAAAGGGAAAGAAAGAAAGAGAAAAGATATGTAAGAATTAAAAAGGAGATTAAGGAGCAGCTGGGTGGCTCAGTCGGTTAAGTGTCCGACTTCAGTTTAGGTCATGATCTCGAGGTTTGTGAGTTTGAGCCCTGCATCCGGCTCTGTGCTGACAGCTCAGAGATTGGAGCCTGCTTCGGATTCTGTGTCTCCCTCTGTTTCTGGCCCTCCCTTTCTCACACTCTGTCTCCCTCTCAAAAATAAACCTTAAAAAATTATTTTTTAAAAAGGAAATTAACATGACTTTATTTGCAGATAAAATAATCATCTGCCTTAAAAACTCAAACCTAATGATACTGATGATAAAATTATTGACACAAGCTTACCAAATACAAGTTCAACTTCAAAAATAGTATTTCTCTATCCTAGCAATAACCAACTACACAATTCAATGTCAAAAAGCATATCAACAAATATTCTAAGGAATCTAGAAATAAACATAAGAACATACAAGATCTTTCTAGAGAAAATATTTTAAACTCTAATAAAGGAAAAACAAAATGATCTGACTCAAGAGACAATATTACAAATATAATAATAATAATGTTATTATTATTCAAAAATTAATCTATAAATTTTATGTGATTATATATTGAAATTACTGGAG
The DNA here is from genome assembly GCF_018350155.1 of Leopardus geoffroyi. NCBI lineage: Eukaryota > Metazoa > Chordata > Mammalia > Carnivora > Felidae > Leopardus > Leopardus geoffroyi. The sequence continues at coordinate 139,097,586 of NC_059331.1, read as the reverse complement.
GATCTTAAAAATATACTTGAATGCTAAAATATTTATGAGGAAATAAATGTCTATACCATAGTTAATTTGATTTTGAAAAGAAAAAGTAGAAGGAGCAACCTCCCTGCCAGGTGTTAAGATGTATGTACACTGTCAAAATAATAAAACAAGTGGGCCAACTGGAACAGAACAGAGAGCTCAGAGGCAGCTCCATATACAAATAGGAACTTATACAATAAAAGTGATATTATAGTCATGGGAAATGATGAGTTTTTAGCCCATGAAAATTGATTATATAGAAAAAAATTCTGGATCAAAGGTGAACTCTAGTTGAATAAAATATTTGTATGTCCTGGAAAAATTATAAAGGTAATAGAAGAAAATGAAGAAGCCCACCCCTGTGACTTAAAGATAAGAAACAACTTCTGGAACTAAATCTCTAAAGCAGAAATTATAGGGAAAGTTTAATTTGATGAATCAATTGAAGATTTCTGATCAACAAAGGATACCAAGGATAAAGTTAACAGATGACAAATTGAGCCATTTGTGAGAGTAAGATACTACTGTTCACCTGTTGCAAGCTGGAAAGGTTAAGTGTTGGGCAGGTTGTCGGGACATGGAAAGACTGATAATGGCACAGAAACTGGCACAGGCGTTCTGGAGGGTAAGCTGGCATTATTGAATTCTATCAAATGAACCCATAGCTGATGACCCAGCAAGTCCAATGGTAGGTATATGTTTTCCAGAACAAATAGATTCAGGTTCATTAAGAGTCTAATACAAGAATTTGTCCATTTGCGGCACTATTTGGATTAGTCGAGAGTTGGAACAATCAAGGGGTCTCTCACTGGAACGCTGGTTAAGTGAAGTGTAACGCAATACATCATGGAATACAGTTAATCAGTGCAAAGTAACACAGGAGGTGGACACATAACAGCGTGGGTGTTTCCTTCCCGAAAATATGTAGTGCTTCACATAAAAAAGTTAGAAGAAAAAAATCTCTAATACAATACAATTTATGTAAATTAAAAGCACATATATGCATAACAAAACAAAACTGCATTTTTACAATAACCTAAACAAAAAGATGCACATTAAATCATTGTAATGCTGCCCCAAGGAATTGCATGGGGAATAGGGATGAAATGGATTATATAAATAGATGTGGGAGTCTTGCACCGATGGCTAATGGCAAATTCTACAAGAACAGGGATTTTGGACTGGGCTCCGTAAACATTTGCTGAATGCGTGAATGTGACATGAATTTAGTGATATGATTCTTTTATCTCTCAGTACCTGAGTTCCAAAAATTAGGTTGCATCATATGAAACTGCAATTTTTTGTAAGTCAAGAATGGCTACATACTAGCAATTTCATATCATTCAACCTAATATAAACAGAAATCTGAAAATAATTAAAGGTACTTAGGTAAAAATAAATAGCCACCGTGAAGACTGGTAGGAGATAACGCGAAAAACAAACCAAATTTGATGCTACTTTTTCATAACTAACTAAAAAACACCTATGTTGATATAGTTACAATAATTGTTCTTTAAGTAAAGTATCTTATGACTTAAGTCATCAACACTATTTCCCTCAAATGTCAGCCATCTATTTTACTAAGGAATATAGCATTTGCACCTTTTATCATGCTGATCCTTTTTTTTAATTGACAGTATTTAAATGAGCCATTTAAAAATTTTTCACTATTGGAAGATTTTCCAGAATTTACAATGTAGTTTATATAAGATAAACTCTGAAAAAAAATCAGGTTCAGTTACTTCTGAATCTCTTGAAGCTATGAAAGGCATTGCACATTCTTTTTAAAAACAACAACAACATTTTATTATGATTGAGATACAAAAAGCTATACCTATTTAACATATTCAATCTGATGAGTTTGGAGATAACTACACCCATGAATCCAACCTCACAATCAAGCCATAACATATCTATCCCATCCAAATTTTACCTCCCACCCATGTGTATGTATGTATGTGTGTACGTACCTATATATTATGTATTATTTAGCGATAAGGACACTTAACATAAGATCTACTCTCTTAGCAAATCTTATTAACTGCAGGCATTATGCTATACGTAGAACTCTAGGTCATACTGATCTTGCATAACTGAAACTTTGTACCAGTTGACCAACATTTTCTCATCTCCTCTTTTCCCCCCCACCCCTGGTAACTATCATTCTATTTTCTCTCTGCTTTTGTGAGTTTGACAATTTTATTTCTATTTTTTATAATGTTTATTTATTTTTGAGAGAGAGAGAGAAAGAAAGAGCACAAGCAGAGGAAGGATGGGGGGTGGGGCGGGGGGAAGGGAGAGAATCCCAAGCAGGCTCCACTCTGTTAGCACAGAGCTGGACGCGAGGCTCAGTCTCACAAACCATGAGATTATGACCTGAGCTGAAATAAAGAGTTGGATGCTTAGACGACTGAGCCACCCAGGTGCCCCGTGTTTGCAAAGTTAGATTGTTACATAAGTAGGATCATGTAGTATTTGTTCTTTGAAGGAATTTTTGATTTTACAGAAATAATTGTTCAGAGGACAGGTAAGAGAAAACAGGAAGAAATTGAAAGAACATACAAACCAAAGCACTTGAGTGTTCTTTCAATTTCCTCCTATTTCCTCTTACCTGTCCTCTGAATGATTATTTCTGTAAAGTTGGAAACTTCTTAAAATTTACCCAATATGTTGTCGCTAGACCTTATTTTCAACTGAGGCAACCTGAGTTACCTTTTATAACTAAATTTTTGGGGAGTTATTATTAAGTGCTTCCCAGAAAACTTTCTCATCATGCTTTATATCACGACTTACTATCTTAGGCACACTTGAGAGCTTTGTTTTTCACTTAGGAAATATTCCATATTGACTACTGTGACAAAATAGGTATTTTGCTTCCTAAGAATGAAGAAAAAAACATAAGGGAAAAGTAATATTTTCATTTGTTGCAATGAGTATATTTTTCTTAAATAAGTGGAAAGTCAAGAAAACAGAATACAGCTGAGAATTAGCTTTGTAATGGGTCAAAGACTTGAACTAAAAAGATGAATTGAGAAAACAAGATGTAACTTTTGTGATCCCTAGTGAATTAAGCTGCTTCCAGTTCATTTTGGAGCCTGCACCTATTAAATGAAAATCTCCACTTGCAGCAATAAAATGATGCAATCTTTGTTCAATGGGATTTGATAATCATAAAGGTCAGAGAAAGGCAGTTCAACTCACTTTACTTATCTTTAATATACTTTGAATGAAATAACAGCTTCGATGGAATTTTACCTTGACAGTGAAGCGTTTTTTCTTTGGTGGATTCCAAACCGCGCCGGTTGAATGAATGAATGCACGCAAAGGGCTTAAAGATGTCACCAACACATATGCTTTAAGAATCACAGACAGTTCTTCAGCTCTAAAGATTGTTTCATGTGGAGCAAGGACTGTTGTTTCATTCCTAAAAAATAAAACAGCATAGCTAATGCTCCATAACTTAGGGTATGTAATTTGCAAATTACCTCGAAGCTTTGTACACTCATCTATCCTTTGTTGGACCTCAGCCTTCCATGTGTGGGTTTCCTTCAGCAATCCCACTGCTCATTAGCATCACTACAGGTACATATACAGGTACAGAGAGAGAGAGGAGATCAAACTGATAAGAGTTCTCCACTCTGGTAGATTTAATTAAAATACTTTTTTTTTGAAAGAAAGGTAGGAAAATACCTGAAATGAGGTTTAAAGATTTCAAAGATGTACATTGGTCATGTATGTACCATCACTACAAAAGTGATACAAATTATAGTTTAGGGAACAGTGAAACCTGACATTTTCCAGTCCTGCCCTCGATTGCCTTTGCTCTACCTTCTTGACAAGAGATACTATTATATTTCTCAGTAGTAGACAGGTCACCAAAATATGCCAACATACATTCCCCACTAGTTTGATTCTACCCAATAACCATCACCACAGATAATTCTGGATTAATTTAAAGCACAGAGCATGAAGTAAACACTTCAGTCTACAAAGGAAAATTAACACTAATACTTTGTGATTAAACAAATATGCTTTCCTCATAAAAGATACCAAAATGTTTAACTGTTTGCTTTTTGCATGATGTTTCTATGTTTCATATCTAAGTTTAATCAATGAACAGACTATGCAATTTCAACCTTTGAAGTCTTAGGTAAACAGAGGTGCATATGATTCTTCAATAAATACTGTTAACTGTGGAAATTCTACCTAATAATTATAAAATTAGATGAGGTAAACTATTCTGTCTCTTGGATAAGATAAAGAAAATCTCTTAATTTTTCACTATAATCTATCTACATTGAAAAATCATTTTCCTGGAGGAAACTTAAATAACTTGGTACCCTGCAGTTGCTTTCTTAGATCATAAGGGCCATAAAAAAATATATTAGCTAGAAAAAAAATCATTCAGCCATACTCATAGACCAGGGCAATGTCATTTGAGTACAAAATGGAAGTTAAATTTTTTTTTTTTTTTTTTTTTTTTTTTTAAAAAGTCAACATCCCAAATTTCACATTTTAGTTGACATTTTTTTTTTTTCAACGTTTATTTATTTTTGGGACAGAGAGAGACAGAGCATGAACGGGGGAGGGGCAGAGAGAGAGGGAGACACAGAATCGGAAACAGGCTCCAGGCTCTGAGCCATCAGCCCAGAGCCTGACGCGGGGCTCGAACTCCCGGACCGCGAGATCGTGACCTGGCTGAAGTCGGACGCTTAACCGACTGCGCCACCCAGGCGCCCCTAGAAGTTAAAATTTTATAGTTTCACATTGTCAAGGTTTCAAATTCAATTTCCATTAATGTAACTTCCTAGATAAGAGTCCTATTTACCCAAATGTTTATTTTTTGGCAGGAGAGGTTTGAATTAGTCTAGGAGAAAATCAATGATGGTGTTCTTTATTAAGAAGAGATAGCTGAAATTTTATGTAATAGAACCTAATCATTCAAACATGTAATACCCCCTCGATATCTTCAGGAGTTTTCTCTTGTTAGCTGTCTCCAAAAATGCATGCTGGATAGAACAATTCAAAATGATTAGCTTACAGCTGTTCACGTTGCCAGTCCCATGGTTTCCACATATGTGGCTTCACTGTTTTTAAAAGGTCACTCAGAGTACTCTGCTTTAACTGTATGCTCTGATCCAGACACACAGAGGGGCTCACCACAAGTCGCAATTCTGAAAAAATTCAAAAGAGCACAAAACAGTCATTTTATCATTTCTTTTTGGAATTGCTTCCAAAATAGTGTTTGCTGTGTTCAAATACAGGGTCCATGGGAAATATGCAACCAATTTTTTCTCCGTTCTTAATCAAAGTTAGATTCGTTAAATCATGGATGTTTAGAAAAGCCTTTGTTTTATAGTTTATTGTCTTACAACAAAACAGGAAAACAATTGTAATAATTGATTTCAAATTTTCTTGCTCAGAAGGGAGGTAGATATGATGTCTCCAACTGACCTCACTGAGCAGATCTATTCTCCCCACATGTTAGAGATGCACTCTTAATATGGGGAAGATGGTTGCAGTGGCAGCCTCTGTTTGTGAGGAGAATATTACGTGGCTGACTTGAGTAGATTTCCTGGCAGTGCAGTCCGTCATGTGCTAGAGTCTGTCATGCTTCACGATATTGGTAAAGTTAACAATAGTGCTTTATTATTTTATAAAATATTATTTAATAGTTTTTTGAAGTATATAAAACTGAAGACCAACAATAATGACTTACTTCAAAATACTCACTGGTATTTAAAAAAAAATAAATGTATTGGATGTACATGGTTAGAAAAAACAAACTGTATAGAAAGCTATCCAGACTGGAAAAACAAAACAAACAAAAAACTCAGAAGCACCCAGCAATCCACCCCTAACCAGAGCCTCTCTCTGCCAAAGCCAATGCTTTACATATTCACCTTTGAAGTCCAAAGAAGCACCCAATGGGTAAGATGCATATGGCTCTTCAATATGTAAATTGATATAAATATCAGTATATCTACATTACTTATACTTGTAGATGTTTCTGCTTTTTAAATGATCCAAAGGAGACATTATAGTAGTTCCCCTCATCTGTAGCTTCACTTTCCTCAGTTTTAGTTACCTGTGGTCAACCCCAGCCAAGAAGCAAATGATCCTCCTTCCAACGTACCATCAGAAAGAAGGTCAGCAATAGCCTAATGTTATGTCATGGTGCCTATGTCATTCACCTCACTTCATATCATCATATTGGTATTTTATCATCTCACATCATCACAAAAAGGATAAATGCAATTCAATAAAGTATTTTGGGAGAGACCACATTCACATAACTTTTATTACAGTCCAGTTATAACTGTTCCATTTTATTATTAGTTATCATTGTTAATCTCTTACTGTGCCTAATTTATAAAATAAACTTTATCTTAGGTGTGCATGTATAAGAAAAAACATAGTACGGATAGGATTTGGTAATGTCTGTGGTTTCTGCACAGGGGGTCCTGGGATATATTCCCTAGAGATAAGGGGGGGATTACTGTATAATCTAGGTCTATATCTAGCATATTAACCTACCAATCCATCCCAGAATCCTTTCCATATCAGCATATATATAGAATTACATTATACTTCTTAATGGCTTGGGGTGTGCTGTTAAATGAATGCACATTTAATTTAATCATTCTTATTGTGTATTCAGATTAGTTTTGTAATGTTTGTCTTCTGTTATTTCAAAAATACTGCAGTGAATGCTCTTATCCATCTATTTAGGTATACTTTTACAAGTTTATCTAGGGGCAAATTCTAATCTGTATGGGTAATAGTCAGATCAACGAATAAACGCATTGTAAATTTGATAGCTATTACTGAATTGCCTTCGTTGTCCACATTCCCATTCTCTCCAACAGCATTTGAGAGTTGTTGTTTCCTTACTGCCAGGTCACAGTGATTTATTTTTAAATTATACAATTTATCTAGCTCTCAAAATGGAACAAAGCCTTTAAATTATTTTCCCCCCTTGTGCACGTTTCATCAATACTAACATAGTCTAATTTAAAACACTTCACACTCTTAAGTAAAAGTCAGCAGAAGTCAAGCTGTTCAATGTATTCCCATATCTCATTATTTAGCACAGTGTGATCTTTCTCAAAAAATGATAGCCTACTTGGAAGGCTTCCTTATTAATGAAGTTCTAATACATCATAATAAAAGAAATACTCAAATTGCTTGTTTCTGGAGGTGGCAAATGAAGAGTCATTAAGGTAATTTCTTTTCTTGGGAATCGCAACTGAAAAAAGAGTTGAACTGTTTCTATAATCCTTTACAATTGCAGCAAGGAAATGTGGTTTTTTGTTTTGTTTTGTTTTTTGTTTTTGTTTTTTTTTTTTTTTTTTTTACTAAATAGTCCTTTTTAGAGTTTATTACTAGGATAAGTTTTGTCTCTCCAGAAGAGCTAATTTGTGGCCTTCTTTTGTATAATATGAGAACAGTGTAATTTACTCCGATTTCCTTTTTATCCTTACTGCCAAGAAGCACAGCATTGATTTGAAGCCCAGGCAGAGCTGACTTTGAAGAAGCTACCCCTATTAAGTGTTTTACCAAGATAGTAGCTCACTGATTTTCAGGAAGTAGTAGTCAGCAAATATGTCAAAAAATAAACAATTTTATGTCACCCACTTTTGGCTTAGTTCAAGTGGAAGAGCCTATAGCATGGAGCTAAAGGAATCCAATACAGGAATTGTCAAGAATATGTCAGATTTCCACATCAGCCCCTGAAACTGTGGTTGAACAGTGGAATTTAGTATCGATTAAAGTAATTTTTACCCTTTGTGAAATATATATAACTTTCCATTATCTTATTCCAGGTTTGGAGGCTACTCTTAATGATTCTAACCCCCTTCCCTGCAAAAAAAAAAACAACAAAAAAACAACTCTAAGTAGATGTTCTCTGACATCAAAAATCATTTCCATTTCCCTTGATTATAGCTAAAAAGTAAAAATAAGCTCCATTAATACCTATAAAAGCTGCAACTACATTTTATGGAACTATATAAATAATTGTGGAAATCTTAAATATCCTAGGTTCTTATTTAACAGAGTCAAAGAATTGTCTGTAGTCACTCTTCCTTCCATCTTTCATTTGGCCTATCTATCAAGGGCTCTCTCAACAAACTGGTCCAATCCACTTGTTTTAATATTCCATTCCCTCCTTCTCCCTTGACCCCCCCAACACACGCAGAAACCTAGAAATCCTCCATAAACGATGCCAAAACTAGCTTCTGTTTTGGGGGAGAAATTGGGAGATGAGTTTCTGTGATGTAGTCTTTCATATGGCCTTGTAATTCATTAACACATACTTATTATTTCCAGAAAATAATTAAAGATGGAGGGTCTAGCATGTGTCTTTAGTGCTTTCCTATCCCACCCTATGAGGACTAAATGAATAAGCAGATACAGATACGAAATATCATACATTTTTATTTATTGACTACTCTTATCTTATTTTAAGGAGCTCTGAAGCTTATAACTTTACCTCTTACCCGGAGGAAAAATGAACTTTTTTTGAAGGCTGCTTTTCTCTGCCTTCTAATATCTGGTTACTGATATAGCCAAGTACTGAATACCCGATGAGTGTGGTGCAGTTTTAAGAAAAGAAAGATTAAACCAGAACCACAAGACCTGGGTTTTCATTTTGATTCTTACCAACCAATGCTTCATGGGCATGTGACAATGTCAAGGAATCTTCTAGAATCCAGAATATGATTCCCCATAAATCTCCTGATTGTCCCACATCACTAAACACAATGCTGATGCATAACAAGTGCTCAGTAAATGTTTGTTCTAGCAATGAGCTAGTTTGGAAGGTAGGAGGACTAAGCCAATGTGTACTTGGAGAACAAAATGGTATCCCAATGTATTAAAAATATTTTAATTTTTTCCCTTGCTTATGGCATATAATTATATATATCATAGGCAAAGACTAAACACTGTAAAACTAGCAAAGATTCGCAGCCAAATTTATACTGTATTTGATTTAATGTTTTGCCCAGAGTTAATAATTAATAGAAAAGTAATAGTTGGAAAATGTAATTATATTTCATAAATGTTTGAGTATTGTCTTGCATTTCATATTAGGAAGCTAAACTTAGCCAGTATTTTCTTATTTTAAAACTTCCAATGAAGATAAAAGGTCTTAATTAATAATTGACAATTAGTTTTGGGATTACAAGTATACATAAATACCATTTGTGGGTATATTAATTGTTCTTCCTACCCAAAGATATTTACAAGTCTTAGTCCTTAGCCTAGCCTGCAGGTATAAGCTATGCAAATATACCCTCAAAACTTATATACATAACAAATATAAATTAATATACGCAAAACTAACTTCATAGCCAGGAAGTAACTCTGGATCTGTGCCCTGGGAGAAAATGAATGGATGGCAGAGTCAAAGGGGTAAGTGAAGAGACTATTAATAGAGAAACTATTACAGAAAGGACTGTTAAACAAATGAGAGGAGGGTTAAGAGAAAACAATAGGTAGTGAAGCTCCTGGGGCTTACCTCCCCTAGCTCAGGAGGGCAGGGATTATAGAACCAAACAAAGAGCATTAAGTGTGGGAGAGGACACTGAGCATGCGCTTTGGTCACAGGTAGAAGGACACAAGTACTTCCAAGCCAGGGTCTGGCAGGAAAGCAGGTTGGGGATAAATATCCCAAAGCTCTCTCCTCCTGAACTCTGATCTCCTGCAGAAGCCAGGGGACAAGGGAGCCCTGTTGATTAGTCTGCAGTGGACAGTTTCCTGGGGAAGGGTCTAGAGTAGAAGGGCAAATGGAGAATATCCAACACAAACCCTGTATTTGGAAAATACAAATTTTGGCCCTCGTTTTCTCCTTACTAACCACATGTCCTGGAGAAACAATTATATGATATGTGTGTTTGTGTGTGTGTGCACGCACATGTGGGAAGAGTAAGAGAGAAATAATATTAGCTTTGATCTTGAAAGCATTTGTACATGGCAGCAGGGCATGTCTTAAGATGAATCATATGAAATTACCTTTTGTTAGTAAAAACATGGCTGAACATTGATCAAATATCAGCAATTCATAATGTTTCTTTTACCACAATGTGATGCCTATTGGAAGAAAGCAAGAGAGTACATAAACCTACCACCTGTGAAAGAAGGTTCCAGTGGCTAGAATGTCTATGGGCAGGGATGACAAAAGAGTGCATTGGTTAGTTTTATGTGTCAATTTGACTGGGCCAAGGGATACCCAGAGAGCTTCTTAAACATTATGGGTGTGTCTGTGAGGGTGTGTTCAGAAGAGATCAGCATTTGAATTGGTGGAATGAGTAAAAGCAGATAGCTCTCCCAGAGGTGGTTGGGCAGTAACCAATCTATTGAGGGCCTGAACAGAACAAAAAGGCAGAGGAAGGTTGAATTTGCTCTCTGCCTGATTGATTGAGCTGCGACATTAATCTTCTCCTGCCCTTAGAACACTTGGTTCTCAGGCCTTCAGACTCAGACTGGATTCTAACCATTGGCTGTCTATATCATCAGTCTTCCTGTGTCTCCATCTTGCAGATGGCAGATCATGGGACTTCTCAACTTCCAGAATCATGTGAGCCAATACCTTACAATAAATTTCTTTATCTCCTACTCTCCCAATAAACATATAAATGATAGATAGAGAGATGATAGATAGATAGATAGATAGATAGATAGATAGACAGATATTAGAGATCTTATTATCTGTTTCCCTGGAAAACCCTGACTAATACAAGGGGCTATCTTGAAATCATTCAATGACTATTTGGTATGTGCTCTGAAAACAACAGGAGCGTAGCCCATCTGCCAGTTCCTAAAAGAGAACAAATATCCTCCTCTCTGAATCTGTTTCCTCTTTTGCATGATGATGAAAAAGACAGCAGCAAGCACAGTGGGTACTAAACAAATATTTACTGAATGAACAACTAAGTGATTTCTAAGGTCTTTTACAATTCTAAATTTCTGTGATCTTAGGTGAAAAGTTATGTTATAATTTTTAATATATGCTATATATGACCTAATGGAATAGATAAGTAGCAAAAGTCCAAGGGCCAGGGCTGGAATATGGCCCCTCTGTGAATTCAGGTATATTCCAGGAATCCTGAGTGCTTCACAAGGTCAGCCAGGTGCCATTTTTATTTGTGTGAGCCCCAACAGACAACATAGGAGAGTCTGTTTCTGAATCTCCTTCGAGCTCCTATCTTCTGAGAAAGTATCTGGGGAATATCAACCACCCTTTCATTTCTTGAGCCCTGTACAAACTGGAGAGGAAACACACCACTAGATACCTTCAAGTTCACCAACTTGATGACTCGTTGGCAGTTAGAGAGGAGGGATTCTTTTAAGTATTAAGTACTTCAGAGGGAATTCTCAGTTTACTGGACAGTGAGCTCTATGAAGTCAGGAATTCGGGTTTTCTCTTTCCATAGCATATCTAGTGCCAAACACACAGGCTGGCACTTAACGTAGGAGCTCAATATATCTCTGCTTCATAAGTGAATGCTAATGTCTTCTCATCAAATAGCTAGAAATATGTGCACTGGCCCTAGGAAAAGGGGCTGAAATGTAAAGAATGAGCCATCTAGCTGCTGAGCAGTTTTACTAGGGTTGTATGGTGTAACTTTTTGTTCATGACCTAGGATATTAGCATAACATGGACAAGAATTGGTTTTCTCTGTCCACCTCAATGTGTATCTGTTAGAGTAGCATGATGTGTTACGACCCTATCAGAGACGTTGCAACAATACTGAGGAGGCTCCAGTGAAGAACCAGAGATGGACACCATGAGAGGAACTATCAAAGGCCAAGAGGTCTAATATCAGCAAAGCCCCCTGGAAACCACAGCAAGCATAGAAAACCATGGAAGAGAATGTCATAAGCAGACTTCTAAGAGGAAGGCTGCCCCTTACAGGGACACCAGATAAGAGAGGGATTTGGGGACCAAGGTTGTATCTGTTTCCCCAAGGAAACTGAACCTGGGCCTGGGAAGACATGGATGAAACCAATAAAAATGCATGTTCTGCTTTGTCTAGGATGTTGCAATATAGTTGCTGCCCAGTAACTTTTTTCAAAAATATTTTACAAATAATATTCCAAAGAAATTTATTTTAAAAATCCTGATTCTTGTTTATTAATGGATTCCTATTCATAAGTATGACCATGAACAAATTCCTTAACTTTTCTGAGTTCAATATCTTTATCTGGAAAATGAGAATTGTAACAGTAGTGACAAGAAGAAGAACGTACCTCATACGGATACTGACAGAATTAAATATAAAATGTTCTTTAAAGTGCTTTGCACAGCACCTGGAATATATTAAATCCTAAAAAAATGTCATAGAACTACTTCTAGTAGTAGTTTAATATAATCCTTTCCTATAACCTAGGAAACCTGTTTATAACTGGAAACTTCAAAGTGTAACTAAAGTGTTATTTCTTTTGAATTTACTCAGCACTAAGGGCTCATCGCTGATATCAGGCAAAGACTAACAAATCCTCTTTTACATGATTATGAAACATGTGACATTTGACATTAGTCGCTTCAGAACAAAGCAGGAAATATGTGATATGCACAGATGCATAGACCAAAACAAAACACAGCATCTTTACTTGAAGTAGCCTGTGAAGACACACTGGTTTTAGTGACTTTCCTCAAGTTTAGCATTGCAATATCATCCCAGCAAAGCAGTTAATTTCCTGTTGTTTCACTTATTTAAAGGAGTTCTATATTAAGGCTAGGTTTCTGTGAATGGAGTAAGCCTAGGACTGACCCAGTTTTGCAATAGTGATGTCTATTCTTCTCTATTTTGCTCAGGAAGATAACTTTTTCACCAACAACCACCACAACTAACTCTTAGTCAATAGAACTAGCTCTTGGTCAACAAATCTATGACACATAGACAAAAGTCCTTGGACTATTTCAGACCTGCACTTGAGTTTGAATGGTATAATTTGAGGATCTATGTGCTCCAAATACATCAATTCCTTAATGCACTTTTACTTTCATTTTATGAGAGTGGAATCATTAATACATAATGCTAACCTTAAGCTAAGCAACTCAAAATTTATTTCTCAAGATTTGACATTATTATATTACTACCTATGTGGATTTGACACCAAAAGTTTAATTTCTCTGGTTTCAGAATATCTTTCCTATGTTACCATCTCAGGGTGGCTCAGACCACAAATACAAATATCTTACTATTTCAATATAGTACTTTTTGGGGGAGAAGAATAACTTCCATTTTATGTTGTAAGAAATAATATGTACTCCATGTCCTGATGGAAATGGAGACACAATTTGACCCACAAAAATTACCAGATCAATGACACAACAATGTGTTTTAAAGAAGTAGTCATTGCATAAAGTGTCCACCAACCAATCAGCCAATTAATCAGCCAATCAATCGATCAAATGCTTATTGAGCACTCAGTAAATGCAAGCCATAAATGTTCTTTCCGTTCTTTTTCAGTGGAAGTGTCGAAGTCATGCAATTCTCCAAAAACAATTTTCCCCATGAACTGCTCTATGTTTTGACCATGACAACACAAGAACCTTGAATTCTGTTCACTTTCCTTGGTAATAAAAGCTATGTCAAGACGAGTACTTCAATTTTCTTGCCCCTGTGATTTCACTGCAATGACCAAACAGCATGAAAGATTGTTTTATTACTTTATGGCAGCTTAATTTTGCTTTGATATTTTTCTGCATGAATTTTCCAGGGAAAAAGAAAGGGAAAAAAATGCTTGACTAGTTCAGCAAGACCAAAGATGAATAGTTCAGTATAAATTAATGAGCATCATTAATAATAATTTGAAACACAGTCTCCAAAAAATATTAATACATAGAGTGCAACAAATATGATAATAGAGTAGCTGTCTAAACCCACCCATTGTGAAAATAAGTTAATCACTTTATTAATATTAAACTTTTTTTCTCAGTAACATTTTCTGGAGTAAGCCATGAAATACTATTGATATATATTACATCAGAATAATTAATGACTTACTAAAAATTTGTGATTTCCAAATTCTTCTTAAGTATATTAAAGTCAATCCTAATTTAAATACAAGACACAAATAATGGGGGTGATTGCCCCATTTTAAACAAAACGATGCATTAACCTATTTCTCCTTTAATGGTAACTTCACAGACCAACTCAATCTTCAATTTTTACCCTATGTTTTTGGTATAATAAAACATGCACAGTATTACTGTCAATTTTCTTCTCTACTTCTACACTATTTATAAATAAGTGTATTATATGTGAGCCAAGTACATATTTAGAATATCAATATTTTCATAATATCTAACTCCAAGATTGAGACAAAAATATAGAACATGTGGAGACTAGAGCCAGTTGCCAAATGAAATCTAATGAGGGCCAGAGATCCAAATGCCAGAAATAGGTCAAGAACATGGAAATATGTCAGAAAAGATTTTTGGTTAGGAGACAGCAAACATATTTCTATGGAACCATTTTATTCTAAGTTCTTTCCCCTCCCACAACTGACCAGCCATATAGTTGGAGTCTTTGGAGATCAGGCTTGGCTGAGTGGCATCATAATACAAGAGTCCACTCCTAATATAGATGAGGACACAAAGGGCAAGAGTCAGAGGTCAAGCGGAACCTGACAAGGATTTGTGAGATGGTGTCTCAGTTTTCAACCTTAGCCAGGTAAACCGATCATTAGCCAGGTACATTTGACCTATTTTATACCTTGTAAATGACTAAAGAATTAACCAACTAATTGAGCCAAAAGGGGAGGGGTCTTCATATCTGAAGTGCTAAATAACTGTTGGTCTTTAAAAATGTTAATTAGGTGATAAAAATTTTGAGTTTTTCTTTTCCTACTCTTCTCTAGATTTTAAACCCTGAAGTTAAGCTGTCTCTCTCTGTGCAGAATTTTGGTCAGGACATTAAATTCAAATGACTATTTTCTGTAAGGATATTCTTCATATTTTCTTTATACATATCTTATCTTTTTTATTGCCAAGATGCTTTTAGTATATACGTGCATGTGTGTGTATATATATATGTGAGTATATGGATATAAATTTTATGTATATATATATTTTTTTTTTAGAAATTTTTGGATAATTATTTTTCAGAGATTTAATACACTCTAACTCAGGCTTTAGTTTTGACATCAGCATTTTATCTCAATTAACCCCACTTGTCTGCATGTCCCTGAATAGCAATCCAGACTGAACATCCAGTTCTAAAGTGCCACTTAGATGCCTTAAAATAGGTGGATGGTGGATAGCAAGTCATTTATTTCTTGTTTTTTTTTTACTTACCAAATACACTGAATGCTTTTGGGAAAATGACTCTGTGGCACCCAATAATGTCCCAGTCATTTTTAATAAATTAAAGATGTGTAGTTATCACCTTAAAAATCCTATGAGCTCTGGCATCAGTCAAGGCTAAAAGTCATGAGTTAACCAATCCAACTCTGCTATACTTTGGCTCAATGGAAGCTGAATTAAAAAGCTTGGATTGTTGGGGTGCCTGGCCAGCTTGGTTGGTGGAGCATGTAACTTTTTTTTTTTAATTTTTTAAAATTCTTTATTTAGTTTTGAGAGAGAGACAATGAAACAGAGTGTGAGTGGGGGAGGAACAGAGAGAGAGGAAGACACAGGATCCAAAGCAGGATCCAGGCCCTGAGCTGTCAGCACGGAGCCCAACGCGGGGCTCAAACTCCTGAACCACAAGATCATGACCTGAGCCGAAGCTGGCCCCTTAACCAACTGAGCCACTCAGGTACCCCGGGAGCATGTGACTCTTGATCTCAGGGTTGTGGGTTTGAATCCCATGTTGGGTATAGAGATTACTTAAAAATTAGATCTTTAAAAATAAAAAAAGTTTTGATTGTTAAGTGGTGGAAAAAATTGAAGCTAGTTTTAACTCAAAAGGGAAAAATATTGGGTAACAGTGAAAAAATTATCAAAGTACAGGTATTCCCCTCCTCCTTTCCCATCTATGAAAGAATGATGTATGCTTATGTGGGAACCATGTCTTTGTTACAGTGTTTGGAGTAATGGGAAGAAATACATTTAAATTTTTTAATTTATATAAATAAGTTAGAGAAGAGTGGACATAGAAATCAATTAGAAGAGAGGTTGTACAGGTGATGCTTTGTTGAGCTAGAGGGGGTTGCCCAGAGAGAGATGAGAGTTATAAATGCAGATTTGGGCACAAATTTCATTTTTTGTTGAGTAAGGCTAATTCTTCCCTTGCAGTCATTTTGTCCTGACCCCTCCACATTTCAAAAAAAAAAAAAAAATCTATTAAAAAACTCTAAACCACTCTTCAAGGCTTTTGGAGTCAAACCTATTGTTGTTGGAAGGAGTGTTTTGTTTTTTTTGTTTGCTTAACTCAACGTAATACTCAGCATTCTCTCAAAGGGGCCGTTTTTGCCTAGGTGCTGCCATTCATGATTCCAGTCTCCGTAGCCAAGGTTGGGTCCCTTGGCCCAAGGTCAGGTCCCTATGCCCAAGAGGACTCCTGGGGCACTCTACTGTGATGTGAGGGAAGGGATGCCACTGGCAGCCAAACAAAATCAGATTTAGAGAAAAAGTCATGAAATTTCTATTAGGAGAAACGTTGAACTCAAGAGTTGTTCATTCAATTTCATGCACCTAGAATGAAAAATGACAAAAGTTCATGGCTACCATTATTCATTAAATGATTTGCAATTCAGGTTTTCAGCAAAATGCTTCAGAACTACTCACCCAGTCTTCAACTTGCCACTACCCTGATTTCTGAGAGAATTTTGCTTAGTGTTTTCTTCAATCCCCCAAATCTGGCTTTTATTTACCAAGTCACTTAAAATAATCACAGTATCCATTACTCCTCAGAGCCTGAGTTGACACTAGGGCACATGTTTCTGAGTAGAAATTTTCAAAATTGACATGAGACTCTAGGTTTTTTGGTTGCTTTTCAGTTTTGCTTTTCCCTGTGAGCTATATTCTATATAATTAAGGACTTTTCACCCACAGACAGCTTAAAATGTTGTTTCCATAGCTTATACACAGCAAAATATGCTATTAAAATGTGTCCTTTAGGTAAAATTAGTCTTAAAATAAAAACTCAGGGTACACCTGGTACATCGTTCATTTTGTTTGTAGCACAACACATGTGTACATTTACCAATAAATCACGTAGCTGGAAATTTTTAAATATCACTTTGTGGGTGGTATCTCTGCTTTTTATAGCCTGCTATGAATATAGTTTAAAGTTCTTTCCCTTAAGTGACACTAGTTCTTCTAAAATTGGTTGTTGACTGCCCTACTACCCAGGGCTGAGAGAGAAGGGATCTAGAAACAGCAACATTACAAAATACTGAACTGAAAAAGATAAATTAGGCCAAAGACCAGTTGACTTAACCATGCAATCTTTCTTCTTTTCTTCTCAATTCTGTATTTAGATTCAAAGTAAACTTTTGCTTCTACAATATTTGGAACACAAGGACATAAATAGTAATGGCTTTATACTTGAGGAATAAATACAACCCTTTTTCCATACTCTGTTCAAGAGAGATATTTCCGGTCCAGTTGTGACATTCTAAGAACTCAACAATGCTAAATGCTACCATCACAGCCCCCAAAAATGGGAAAAGAAAGACACTTCTCTGTGTTGTTGCTCTTTTAAACCCTATGGTCAACGGGAGACGCAAGACTGTTATCTGATTATTATTTACCAGTGTGATAGAATTTTAGTGTGAAACTAATCCGTGTTCAACTAGGAGTTCACCACGTCTGGCCTTGACTGGAAGAATTGTGGGTGAAGCCTAATAATAAGGAACCTATCCTAAAAAGAAAAGACGTGGCTGGCAAGATACGTCCCAGGATAACAGGATGTGTAAGAGGAGGGCAGCTTCTAGTACACTGCTCCTATATTCCATAGCCTGTCTTCCATTCCAGGTTTTGGTCAGAGAAAAACAATACTAAAACAATTTTTTTATTATATGTAATCAAAAAACTATAAAGAAGGATTTTAACTCCTGATTTTTTACTCCTAAGTCAATTTGGTTTTGACTCATTCAGGCTTCTGAGAATACCAAGGGACTTCCAGGTCATTAGCAAAACAGTGAGTATTCCAATGGGACATGGCATCGACAGTTTCAGCAGCGGCCATAGGAGAAGCAGGCACGGCATGCACCTGTGTACTTGACACCGGGCTTAGCGCCTTAGCACAGACAATGACAGGCACAGCAGCAGCAGCCTCTGCCATGTGGGGCGCCAGTGACAGAGCGCCTTTGGTGGGCATGACCAGGGGTGTATATCAGCAGCAGAGGAGCACAGGACACCAGGGCGGACGTGGAGTAAACGGTGGACATGCTACCAAGGAATGAGAGATCGCATTCATGAGCAAATAAGATACACCCTCAAAGACAAAGAGGGTATTTGAGGGCATGGCAATGATGAAGAATGCTACTGAAATTTAATAAGTAAAATGTAATGAAATTTAAGTGATTGGATTAAACTTCACAATTTAATAAACACTGGATTTGTGCTTTGTGTAGGATAAAGAGGATATTTATTTGGAAGGTACTGGTAAGGTGCAAAGTCCAGCATGTTTCAACAATTAGGCATCCATCCTCATTGGCCAGTGCACATATCACAACAGTTGTTACCATGTCGAATATCACTCTGTGTACAACAACAAATTCCCTCTCATCCCTCATCATTTTTATATCTACCTGGACGTTGATGTAGGTAAAAAGCCCGTTGGTGACTATTTGAACCTAGAGCTTGACTCCATTTTATATAAAAACTATAAGTAAGAATTTTACCCAGTTTTAATATACACTGAATTTTGCCGGGGTATAATTCCACGGGCAAACAAGAGAAAACTATTGTTTGTCTTGTTTGTGACTTTCTCAAGCTGATCACCATTTTGGAAAGGCACATCATCAATAGTGACATGACCCAGGGAATCTTAGTCTCCTTACAATACAACCGCACCAGTCTGAATTTGTATCTGTCACATTCATGGTGATTCAAACTCTAAGTGCCAAGCATTGGGCAATTTTGTTACACCTTATGGTGTCATTATGCCTGAAATTTACATACTATATTATATATTGTTATATTATAAAGTACTTTCCTTTTATTTAACCTTTATTTTAAATTTAGGGCATTTTACTAGCTTGTTGAAATTGTATGTACAGGTAAGCTATAGATTAACCAGAGGTCAGAAAATATATCTGGTATAAAAAAAGAATGCAGGGTCTGACAGGAACAGAAGATGACCCAAAAGTGATTGGCAAAAGGATTTTGAGATGAAGGGGCCTGAGGACAGTGAGTATAAGTGGAAGCAAAGAAATATTTTTGTGACTATTTTAAGATCCTAGTTTTATCTCCACATTGGTGAATCCTGACAAACATGCATCTCACCAAACTACCAGTTAGTAATCATCCACTAATATTTATGAAAATACGTATTGAAGCAACAGTCATTATACTTAACATTTGTGGGTTGCACATTCTGTGCAAGGCATTGTTCTAGGTATTTTAAATGTATTGACTCATGCTATCCTCTTACCAGTCCTAGGAGACACAGTCATTATTGTCCCTATGTTGCAGACAGAAAACTGAAGTGCAGACAAGGTAAGAAACTTGCCCAAGGACAGCGGACTATTAAGTGGCTAAGATGGGATTCCCACCTATGCAGTCTGGCTCAGCCTCTGCCTAGCCACTATCCAACAGCAGACGTGCAATCAGGTCAAAGCAATTACTTGTTCTGAAAACCATGGTCAAGAACCATTAATTCCACAGAAAGCATATATTTCCCACAAAACATAATTTGGTTCTAATCACATTTTTTAATCGACATCATGAATGTGGGTTTTATTAACCACTTTGGCTGCACAATCAGGGAATTCTAAAAACCGTCCCAGGAAGATCAGAAAGGCAGCTTCAAAAAGCCAGGACAACTAATTCTTGGCCCTCCTACATGGCCCAGGGTGGCTACTAAAATTCCAGACCGGAGCCCAGTGGCTATACCCACACCTGCATCACTCCTAACCCCAGGCATGTGGCTGCAGTTTGAGGTTTGTTGTGGTAATTTTCTACTCTGCCTAGAAAGGTTGTAGATAGTTTGGGGAGCTGAGCCTAGAGTGGGCACATCAAAAAAAAGGTAACAGAGGAAAAATCAAGAGGACTCTCGAGAGAGAGAATGACCGTAAGTGCTGAGGACTCAGGCTTCTCACTACCCAGGGCTGGCAATTTCCATCTGCTATTGAGTTCCCTATTAAAAGACCAAAACAAAACAAAAAACAATGTTTTTGCCTGAGCAAATTCACTTAACATCTGCCTATATGTAAATATTATGATAAATAAGAAATTTAAAGGGTTATTTCATTTTATTTTTAAAAAGGGTTATTTTAGGGGCACCTGGGTGGCTCAGTCAGTTAAACGGCCAACTTTAGCTCTGGTCATGATCTCACGGTTTGTAGTTTCGAGCCCCACGTCAGGCTCTATGCTGACAGCTCAGAGCCTGGAGCTTGCTTCGGATTCTATGTCTCTCTCTCTCTGTTCCTCCTCTGTTCCTCTCTCTCTCTGCTCCTCCTTCGTTCATGCTCTGTCTCTCTTTCTCAATATATATATAAACATTAAAAAAATTTTTTTTGAGTATTATTTTAGTTGAAGAAAGAATTACAATCATCATAATAAAATGGGTAAATAAGTTCAGTTTCACATTGGGCCCAGGTATTAGGCTTTCTTAAATAGCTCCTTTCTTATTTTCTTACATTATAAGACAAGCTTAAAATAAAGTATAGAGGCTCAGGGTTATTATAAGAGGTATAGGACAGTACTTGAGACATGGATTTTCTAGCTATATTTCCCAGAGGTTCTTGGAGCTTCCATTTCTTTATCTAAAGAAGTCATGACAGTATCTGTCCCATAGACGGTCATAGAGAGTTATAAGAATATGTAAAGTGCTTGACAGTGTCTGACATGTAGTAAAAACTTAATGTTACCTCCTGCTCTTGTCTTGGGGTAATTTATCTATAAAATAATTCTGTGGCATTAATCAAGAAGCCCCACTATAACTGTCTATAAAACAAACCCAAAACTACTACCTATTCTTTCTGATGGCTACCTGTATTCAACCTCTTACTCTGGGTAATACTTGCCTACTTCCTTCCGTATCAGAATGCCTCCAAAAAGAACATTTCTGTTATGTGACAGTTATGTCAGTGTGGAAAATTGGAAGCCTCATTTAATTTTTCTCTCTGAGTCAATTCATGGACATCCTGAGTAATATAGAAATAATGCCTCACATATTACTTTTACAGATTTACAACACATATTCTTTTGTAAAGCATTTCCATGACAACTCTATCAGAAAGAATGGTCAGTATAATTGTTCCCATTTTACAAGCCCAGATAAGAGGCACAAACGGACTAAGTACTTCTCCCAGAGTCACATAACTGTAGGAGCAGTTGAGTGGAACTAAAATTCAGATCTTCTCGAACCTGGACCTTAGGATTCCTGAATTCTGCATTCACTAGGTAGACGGTTAAAATTCTTATCAGTTCATGCTTTCTTGCAGATGCTTAGAAATGGGTGAGGCAAAACGGACCCTCAAAAGGCCCTCTTGGTGAATGTGGATGAATTACCTATTTTTGTCCTTTTTGGGTTAAGCTGACCCTTTGGCATGCTACACATTTTCTCATGAAATGGCTATCAACACTGGAATTGTAGTGCCACTATGACTCTCTGTTGTCATTAATTAAAATGACTGAGAAGAAAGAAGTTCCATTACTTTACCATTAGATGGTGCTAATAGAAGTTTAAAGAAAATGGTCTCAAAAGTTATTAGTGTAATGAATCAGAGGATTTGAATGGGTTTACTATATAATAGAGTCGATGCTTCTTTCCCAGACAGAAGCACACCCAACCCATCATCAAAGAGTAAAACATCCCCCAAAACTACCCCATTCATTCACTTAATTATGGTTCTGCCAAGATATGTATCCTTTCTAATCACAAGTTCAACTACAAATGAAGGATTCTAACATTCTATTTAGGAAACCAAATGTATTTCACTTTGTGTATAGCTTGCTGCAACTCTCATTTTGGGCCTTTATCAATATATTTTTCAACAGGATGTGTCAGATTGGAAGACATTAAATGCCTGTTAAAATGTATTGGCACTAATAAATTGTATTGTTAATTATTATGCTTTCAAAGAAAAATTCAAGAGACTAGTCATAACAAGAATCACCTTCTCATGAATCATATGTTAAACAACATACCCTTCATGAAGCTGTGTGCATTACAGTTCATGGATCACTTTAGTGGGCTTTTATCTTATAATATTAATGATAATCTTGCAAATCAAAAGTCAGTTCATGGTCCTAGACTTCCATGAAAATGAATGAAAAAAGATATGAGCACAACAAACTTACTAACAATATTTTTCTTTCATAACACTTGAAATTTTGTTATTCAACATCTATGTCTACTGCCATTAGGAGACTGGGAGAGAGGTTATTTTGAAGTTCCACACATTGTATCTTCCAACACCAAACACACACACACACACACACACACACACACACACTCTTGATAGATGGATAGACTGATTGATTGATTGATTTAATTAATATAAAAATTACATTTATATGTTTACATATTTATATTTATATTCATTTATCTAAATACATAAATGAATAGATTTAAAAATGTATAGACAAATGAATCAAAATTATAGTATAGTTCTCCTTTGCCTATTGAGTTCACTTACAAATCAAGTATGTAACTGTCAGGATGAATTTGCAACATGTCCCGAGATGAATTTGCAACATGTCACGAGCTAAATCCTGGAACCTGATTTTGTTTTGCAACCTTCTTAATCAGCTCTTGTAATCCCCAAACAGTGTAGCCCTCCGATGGCATAAAAATAAAAAGTTTGGCTACTTCTGTAAGAACTTCTGTAATGTTTCAGGCATCTTATCAAAACTTCAGATTCACTGCTAATATATCTGTTACAAATACAATGGCTCCAGAAGAACTGAGGTGGGGAAAATACCATTGTCACTGCTTGGGTGATGCATTTGTTGAGGGAAATGCCAACAAACATAGTATAGTTTATTTTGGCAGGCTACATACTGAGTCATGGAATGTGTCTACACTTAGCAAGATATAAAACAAATGATGAATAAATGCAGGCTGGGATAACAGAATAACCAAATCCATGAAGTATAAGTATAGTTTACTGAGTCTTTATTATGTAATGCAAAGAAATCCAGTTTTATTGTTTGAAGTTCTTCACAGTTGTAACAAGTTGCTTTGGTATTATTTAAGTGTTATTCTCACTCACCTATTTTATCGTCAAAATAAGTAAATAGGAGACTGCCACAGAGATTTAGGCAACAAAAGAGTGAAGGTCACTCTTACCACTTCTTCCTTTACAGTCCCATTGAAAGTCACAATTAATAATCAGAATCATATTGTAAGTGTGTTACACAATGTTGCCTCTGTTATATCACAGTATGTGACCCAAGCTAACAAACTCCAAGTGAAACAGATGGATACACCTACATGGTGGCATGAAGTGCAAGGTCACAAACCAGTAAAGATTTACCAGACTTTTCCTACCAAAGTGCAAAGGGATTAGTCAGCTCCCTCAGCTAGCTGGTCTTTAGCACAACTTCAGAGATGTCAACGAGCTGCCAAATGTTTACTGAAAAATGAACATGCTGTCCCTTTCAAACGGGCCTCATGCCAAACGTGCAAAGTGTAAAGCCATGAGTGACACAGAAGCAAGAGACACTTTTGGGTCAGTGATCTCGGGTCAGCTTCTCCCTGAGAGAAGATGACAAAGTGGGTCTCCTAAAATGCACACTCATCCACATATCCCAGCGCTACTGGCCACCACTGCCTTTGCCTTCCATCTTGCCAGTGGCCAGGCATGAAGCACTACACAGTATATATATCTTAGGCCCATTGACAAGCTTGTTTCTTTTTAAGAAACACCAGCTGGAAGGAAGAATTATGTAGTTTCCGACTAACAAACTACATACTAAACAGCAGATATTTTCCCCCCATTTTTCAAAGAAATGGAGCAAGGCTATGCTATCATTTCCCAAAAATCTCCACTTGATTTTGGCTGTGATTAGCTAATTTAGAGATTTATGTCTTACAGGCAGAGCGGTGAATTTTATGGTTAGGTCAGACAGTGTCAGAGATTGCCTGCCACATTTGCATGATTCAGCAGTTTCCATGAGGTTCTGCAATGGCGTCTAAAATTCTCACCAATAGAATTATTCATTTGGGTTGAAGTATGTCCTGGGTGGGGGTGGGGCAAGGACAGTACAGTTGAGACAGGGAGGCACAGCAGGACTAATTAATTTATTAAATTAGCTGGCACTGGAGAGCAGAGGCATGTGAGAACTGGGCTTCAAGGCAGGAAGTGAGAACTAAGACAATCCACATAGGGGTCAGCAGAAGGGCACTTGAGTCCCCAATGGACAGTATTGGACTCTTGGTGCTGAAGAGAAGAAAGATAGTCTCTCACTTTAAAACGGTTTGCGTTGGGGGTGTGAGGTTGTTCTGCCTAAAGAATTCCACGGGCTTTATCGTAACCAGTCAAGTTGTTTTCATCTGTCCAATATCCCTTTCTTCCCCTGGGGATCTGCTCTCCTCTCTCCATATGGATCTGGTGGAACAGCCAATCGTATTTCCCTCCTCCACCCATCTCTGGCTGTTATGATTGGAACCGTGTCCCCTAGAAGTTCATCTGTCGAAGTCCTCACCCCCAGCGCTTCAGAGTGTGACTGTATTTGAAGGAGAGGTCTTTAAAAGAGATGATTAAGTTCAAATGAGTTCATCAGAGTAAAGGCCGGGAGAGGAGAGGACAGTTAAGTGTGCCATTGAAGGGACAGAGGAAAGAGGAGCCTGGCTTGAGCAGATTTGGGTGGAGGGAATAGTGGGCGACCAGGGAGGAATGGAGGCTGCCCTCCAGTGGGAGCCTTGAATACCATGCTGAGGAGCTTGGCCAGGTGCAGTGGCTGAAAAACTACATCCTCCAGACTCATAGTGCCTGTGTGCAGCTACCACCTGTTAGATGTGTGGTCTCGGGAAACATCCCTGATTTCTCTCCACTTGAGCAAAAAAGGAATAATAGTATCTCGCTTATGGAGGCATTGTTGACGAATGAATGAACTAATACATGTATGTTTATAGTAAGAATATGTTTTGAAAACAAAACATTGTTAATAACATTTTATAAGTAGATATTATATATATAGGCAAAGCATATAATAATATAAAATATATGTGCAGCATATACAGGGATTACCCTTATTTTGAAGTCAACAATATGGTATGAGCATTTTTCTCTGCCAAATAGTGTCGATTTCCATCATTTTTAATGCCTTCATAGTTTTCCACTGATAAATATGCCATAGCTTATTCACATTCAAAGTGTATGTTACTCTACTATGTAAAATTTGTACATTCATAAGGAAGGTATGAAATATTATGTAATGACACTGCATTTACATTTTTCTTTCTTTTTGTTTATCTGTATTTTCTAATCTTCTCATAATGAATGTATCTTACTAGTGTTATCAAGGCATAATAAAAGGGAAAGGTGAAAGTAATTTTAAAAATTCATGTTTGATCACTCTAAAAATTTTGTTTCTATTTTCATTAACTTCCTTCTCATAGGTGACCAAAAACCTGAACAGGATACAGGAAGGAAAGAGAATATTCCTAACTTTCATACTTGGCAAATAGAATCATGGCAGTATTTTCCACCCCCACTGGCCGCTATTAACTCTCTCTATTCTAAAGCTCGTTGTCTCAAGCCATGATTCCCAGACTGAACTCTGGTGAGCTTGCCAGGGTCGAGTAGGTGTTAGGAACTTGCTTCTAGGGGCCACCAAGAGGATGAAAAAAAAGAACAAAGGGAAGGATGAAGAGAGTAGGATCCTACCCATTATCGATCAGAGCAGCTCCGTTTCTTTGTTAAATAAGGTTTCTGAGATTTTTTTTTAAGGTTTAGAGCTTTAAAAAGAAAAATAATCCACCTAACATTCACTGCAATCTAGATCAATGCTCTTTCTTTCTGATTTAGATGTTCTGGCCATATCTCAGGCACCCTCACTTTCACAGGATCCATGGAGAACAAGTGCTGAAGCACAACAGTCAGCAAGAAGTATTGTATTTCCTCTACTCTGAATGTAGAACCATTAAGATGAAGAAAACTGTCCAGAGAGCTGATCTATAAGAAGTACTAAAACCTTACTGCATAGGAAAGAGAGAGCTCTTACTATTATCTTCCTTCTCCATCATTCTGGAAGTCAGCACTTAGCTTCTACTCTAAACAAGTGGCAAACAAATACTTAAAGACTTTTGGGTTGCAATGGTATGCAAACAGGAGCCTACCCAAGGGAAGAACACGTCCACGTGTATCCTGCATGAATGATCAGTCAACAGTGTGATAAAGTGTTAAGCTTGTCCTTTTAGAAAGCAATGAGGTGTGAGTCTTTTGGCTGCAGTGGTGATCCCCTAGAAGATGAAGCTGCCTTGTGTAATTTATTGGTATCTTTCTGCCTTGCACATGTGTAATAGTGTAACAGTTCTCTAGTTCTTTCACAAGTGCAAATGTCTTATTACTTAAAATGGGTAATTCTATCTTGGAGGACTGCGACAGTATTTTCAAATTTGCCTGCCCCTGTCCTTTGCCCCAAAGTACCAACTTAATATTGAGCTCGTAATGGGTAAAGGGATAAATCTGTCTAAGCTTTGCCAAGACCCCCTGATGATGGGTAAGGCTCTCTTTTCACAACACTGATACCCACCATTAACATCCTCTCCAGTCTCTAATTTAAAAACACTAGAGTGGCTGTTATATACCAGGAACTACGACCATGTACTGAACTTGAGAAGTGAGAAGTAAGGTCCTGCCCTCAGGGACACTCAGTCCTTGTGGGAAGACAAACACATACAGATGCAATTAAGATACAATGTGAGGTGACTATAATGGAAGTTTTCACATGGTACAATAGGAACACAGAGGAAAGAAAGTATAAATTTACCTCAAAAAATTGGGTAGACTTCACTTGGAAGGTACTCTCGAGGAACAAAAGACACAAAAATGTTCCCAGTAATTATTTCTGGGTTAGTGAATTCAAGATATTTATATTCCTCTTTATACTTTTTTTTTTTCATTTTAAAAACAATATGCTTAATTTGGAAGGAATGTGCCCTTGACTTCCCACTTGAACTTTCTGGTACCTAAAGCTGAATGACAGATTAAGCTCCATTCCTGGTATCTAGTGTGTTTAGCCCAACTGATGGCTGGCTAAAACCGCAGCAGATATTCTTTTACAAACCCATCCAAACCATCAACACATTCTGCTCACTTTTCTCTTGAAATACATCATAACCAAGGACGAAGAGGGTCTTCTCTATCAATACAAAATTAAGAATGACAATTTACTTCCATCAGCCTTACAATGCATGGAAAGTCCTCCTATATCTGCAATGCACATGCTAGGAACAGTTTTTAAATGTGTGTGTGTGTGTGTGTGTGTTTTCATAAGTATTTTAGAGAGAAATTAGGACAGGCTGCTTCAGGGGCCACCAGCCAGCTGTGGTGGTGGTTGAGCTGACAATTGCAAAGTAGTACCAATTTTTTTTTTTCATTTTAGCAAGTGAGGAAGACATCCTCAGGAAAACAAAACAAAACAAAACAAAACAAAACAAAACAAAAACAAAACAAAACAAAAACACAGCAAACTCCTATGATTTTCTCCAGTGTTTGTTGTATAGAAGCAGATAAGTCAGGTTAAGAGATTTTTATATAATTGCCTTAAGGACTGGTGTGGAAGAAAAATACAATGTTGCAAGTGCTTGTAGAGAAATATTTCAAGTGGCAGACTAAGAGGTCTAGGCTTGGTAAGAAAGGAATTATGACCAAAAATGGCTGACAGACTTAAAGAAAGAAGTAGAATTAAGAATACTAAAAGTGTCATTTGAGGTTTCAGCCTCTGGCACTGAAGAAGTGAAAACACCAGGAAGACTGATTATAAAGTCGTGAATCAGTAAGCTTCCAAAGATGGGGTAGTGCTGCGTGATGCAAGCCGCTGACGAAGTCTACAGTACTTGGAGGCTAAAGTTGATTAGAAATGAAGGTCATGGCTTGATAACATCAAAGAGCTGCGAGGTTAGGACAATGAAAGGTCATTGGTATGGACATCAAAACTGACAGGAATGCTGGCATATTTGTTTTTTTTTGTTTTTTGTTTTTTTTTTCCAATGTTTGTTTATTTTTGGGACAGAGAGAGACAGAGCATGAACGGGGGAGGGGCAGAGAGAGAGGGAGACACAGAATCGGAAACAGGCTCCAGGCTCTGAGCCATCAGCCCAGAGCCTGACGCGGGGCTCGAACTCACGGACCGCGAGATCGTGACCTGGCTGAAGTCGGATGCTTAACCGACTGCGCCACCCAGTCGCCCCGAATGCTGGCATATTTGAAGTGGAGAGGAAGAAGTTAAACTGGGTGACAATTTCCTTACGGAATATGTTGAATGATCAGAATGTCAATAGATGACAGTAAGGAGAAGGAGCGAAGAGATGCTGAGGATCCCTCCCAGCTCCCGAGATTAAGGTTTTTTTTTTTAGCAGAAAACCCAGCGTCATTGTTCTCAGGGGTTAGCAAAGTTCTGTGAGGAAAATCTAAGCTGGAATCACAAAGAGTTTAGGAAAATGCAAACATGTGCCAAAGGGGAGCATAGACAAGTATAGGGATCAGAGGGTGAGAGAAGAAGGATCACTGCATGGGATCTGGATCTTGCAGGGGTGAGACACAGGAGGGAACTTCCCCTAAGTTTCCAACACTGCAACATTACTGAGGTACATCTGGGTGATGCCACATGGTACTGCCTTGTACTTGTCCACGTCTTCACCACCTCTTCTCTTCTGGGAGACCAAATGGCTTAAAGAGTCTATAAATTTGATGACAGGCCAAATCTGAAAATGTGTCAGTTATCTGACCTCTCAAGCTGCTGAATTTGCTATGAATTTAAGTCACATACCAGGTCCCTGACAACATTTGGGTGTGGGACTTTTCTTCTACATAAAATCTAACCTTGGATCAAGTCAGAGCATCAGAAAGCCAGTTACCTAGGCCTCACTGTTTAGTCCCTAGATAAATTACTCTGAGGAGGTCTAATAAACTTGTTTTATTTATGAAAAGGATGGGGGAAGATAACTCTGGCTTTAGTCTCGGTAATGGAGTGGATTTTTCAGGGGCAAGAAAGGAAGGGGCAGTTTATGAGAGAATGTTGGCTTGAACTAGACTGGTCATGGTAGAGACAGAGAAAGTAGACGGATCCAAGTAGCTTTGCAAGTGGACAGCTTACAGATGAAGTGAATGGGAATTTAAGTGCACTTCCAGAAATTCTACCAATTAGAAATTCATTGGCTTTGCAAGCTTCTTTTATAAAAATGCAAATACATCTAAGAGGCTTATGACCGGGGTGAGGGTGTAATTTAGTCTGAATTAGTTCCATCAGCTTACTTTCTGCTATCACCTAGCTGAAGTCAGTCATACTAAAGAGATGAGTTTTACTTGGGGAAAGAATGTTTTGCATAAAGGAAACAATCATGTATAGGACAGGAGATGGAAGTCTTTGGAAAGGCAGAAACATGAAGGAACACACAGGAGACACAGAGAAGGGGTGTCAGCGTTTGAGAGGACAGAGAATAAGCAAACTGGCCTTTCTCTGAAAGTTTGCCTGATTGCCTTGAAGAGACAAGTCCCCAGTCTTTACTAATGGGAATGTTCTCACTTTTTGTATTCTTGTTTGAAGGAGAGTATTCCTCCAAGTTATAGCGGAGGGGAGGAAAAAAATGAAAGCAATAAAAATCCTCAAGCGGTATTAAGCATTCACAATTTCCATGTTGCTTCATTTAAATCCAAGCTAAGCTACCTGTTTCCCTGATGATATTCCACTGACATCATATAACAAATGGGAATTTTTAGACCTGGAGTATTAAAATCAATCATCAGTGCCACGTGAGATAAATAACTATTATTGATCAATGTTTAAAAATAATTTCAATTATGTTATTTGGAACCTATGTTTTACATTTGGTAGTAAACATCTATGATTAAAAAATATTTTTTTAGTGTTTTTATTTATTTTTGAGAGAGAGCAAGACAGAGTGCAAACAAGGGAGGGACAGAGAGAGAGGGAGACACGGAATCCAAAGCAGGCTCCAGGCTCTGGGCTGTCAGCACAGAGCCTGACATGGGGCTCGAACTCACAAACCGTGAGATCATGACCTGAGCCAAAGTTGGATGCTTAGTTGACTGAGCCATCCAGGTGCCCCACATCTATGATATTTTAAAGTCCAGTCTTCTTTAGATACAACAAAAGATTAATTTTGTATCGTTTTCCTTTCTCTTTCTGTACCCACACATTATAAAAATGAGGACACAGGTCCTAAAGTGTTCAAAATGCTACCTTTGCATCAAGTCTGGGTACTACCATTTCAAGCTTCCCGTGAATGCCAATGCTCAGGGGTGAGGTAAAACTACTGGAAAGAACAAGTAATGGACAAAAATCTGGCACACTTCTAACCAGGGCTTATTGGGTGGTGATGCTGCATAAAAAAGAACAAAAACAACAACTCAGAACCCAAGTAAAACCTTTCTCTGATGTTTTGCTTTGTGTCTCTATTTCAAATATGGGAAAGAAATCCTTTTTATCTAAAAAAAAAAAAAAAAAACCTTACTAAAAAGCAACAAAAAACATTAACCAGAACTCTGGGCCAACTAAAAGTTATGAAACCTTCTTTCCCCAAAAGGCAAAGCATTTAAATGCCAAGGTAAAAATAAATCTCTGTGCTAGCCAATAAAATCCCATGGATTTGTGACTTTTAAAGGGAGTCACAAGTCTAATGGCAGGTACATTCAGTTTGACTATGGAAAGGAACAGACTGTGTTAGTCTTACATGCTGTCTTCAATCACTCCTCTACCTCTGGCCCAAACTCTGTCCTGCCACATGTGCAGGGTTCCAGCTACATCCACCCAGATGATCTTCTCTCCTCTCTTAGCATCCCTGTCTCTGCCTACTGCTTAAGATAAAGCCCAGGACAGCATGTTTGAATGAAAAAAAAGGTATAGCAGAATCATGGAATCTCAGCATTATTATTCATTGCCAAACATTGTATTTTCATAGACAAGAAAACCGAAGCACAACTCGGCTTTAAGTCTTGCTCAGAAGTATACACTGACTAAGCTTCAGAGCTAGAATTTGTCCGGTATTCTCTGAAACAGTTGGGAGACACTTCTCCATGCATCTTTCACATTTCTGTACATTTTGCGAACAGAGGCACTGATTATCTTTGTTCTGAACTATCTTTTCAAAGATATTTATATGGTAGATAGAATTGAAAGATAGAGATGGTGTCTCACTCTGGAAAAAAGAGAAGGTTTTGTCCAGTATAACAAAAATAATCTCTCTCTGGAACAAAGGGCAGACATACTCACTGCCCATTATAAAACATTCAAACTCCCTAAGCTCAGAGCTGCTCTACTGAAACGCAAACCACTAAGTATACAAGTGTCACCTAGCTCTCTTCACATCACCCTGTGGGAACTGGGATTCAGTGAACCAGTGCAAATGCTGCTAGTCTGCCTACTGCTATTGCTGTAAATAATAAAGTCGTTTGTCTCTGACCCAGGAGTCTCATGTCTTTTGCCACTGCTTGGGAAACAGTGGCAGGCTGACTTGTGAGCCTGGAAATAGGGGGAAATCTCAGACCCTTCACAGTTTTTGCCAGAAACATAAAATCAGAGTGATAATCAATCATATAAAGAGAAAAAATATTAAACACTGTGAGGTGTGTTGTTTGATTTTTTGCATCTAGGATGATCCATTTACCATAACTTGAGCATTATGTGTCAGGTATAATATATAATATGCTTTATTATTCAAATCAAAGTATACACACACACACATAGATAATAGGAACTACTATATTTTTTAAATTAAACTTATGAAATGGGTTTCATTATCCTCACTTTATAGATTAAAAAGCAAACAAACAAACAAAAAATGAACAACCTCTGAATCACAGAGCTAATAGTTGGCAGAGTTAAATCTCTGGTGTCACAAATTTGTGTTTTGTCTACCTCCAAAGGAAACAGCCTAAAACGGCACAGGACATTTTGGCTTTAAGTAAAATGGCTAAATTATAAAGTAGTTTGTTTAGTTTCACTATCTTACCTCTTTAATAGTAGTGTATATTTAGGTACTGACATAGACATGTTGTTATCTAATCTATTCAATATTAAATATTCAGTATTGACAACAAATAGAATGTTTTCAGTCTTGTGAATACAGGGTTTATACTACATAGTGTATATTCATAGCGACAGTCTATAACAAAAGCTATTGATTATAAAGTTTAAGTCAGAAAGTAATGCTGTGAACTTACATGCTGTCCTTTAAAGCTACACATCTAAGAAAATTATCTTCTGCTAAAGAAAGATAACATGATAGGAGAAATAATTTTACTTAAAAGGCTATATATTCCATGAAATTATCCTGTTAGTCACAGAGATAAATAGAAAACTAAAACACTAGATGTCGTAGTGAAAGGACTACATATTTCTAGAGCCTATAGATGTTCTTGAGGAAAAAGTAATATTTAAAGCAAATGGAGCCAGTTAAAAACCTCTTAATTGTAGGGCACCTGGGTGACTCAGTTGGTTAAGAGTCTGAATTTGGCTCAGGTCATGATCTCACAGTTCATGAGTTTGAGCTCCACATCAGGCTTTGTGCTTGCTGATAGTTCAAAGCCTGGAGCCTGCTTTGGATTCTGTGTCTCCCTCTCTGTCTCTGCTCCTCCCCCGCTCATGCTCTATCTCTCTCTGTCTCTCAACAATAAAAAAAAAACCTCTTAATTGTATGGAAGCAAAATATAAAATATAAACTTGTGTAAGAGTTGTTTGGCAAGTGTTTTTAAAGTGATAACTAATTTCTGGGTATAAATGAGCTTTTAGTCCTATGATTCTACATGTTCTGCTAACTCCAATGCTAAAGAAACTTAATGTTTTTTAGTTAATGTTTTATTTATTGAGAGAGAGAATGTGAGCAGGGAAGGGGCAGAGAGAAAGGGGACAGAGGATCTGAAGTGGGCTCTGCCTGATGCAGTGCTCAAACTCACGAACCATGAGATCAAGACCTGAGCTGAAGTCGGACACTCAACTGACTGAGCCACCCAGGCGCCCCAAGAAACTTAATATTTTGAATCTATCATTTTGAAATGTGAGTAGTCCAGAATCGTACCTACAAATGTATGGCCAACTAATCTTTGACAAAGCAGGAAAGAGTATCCAATGGAAAAAAGACAGTCTTTGTAACAAACGGTGCTGGGAGAACTGGACAGCAACATGCAAAAGAATGAAACTGGACCACCTTCTTACACCATACACAAAAATAAACTCAAAATGCATGAAAGACCTAAATGTGAGACAGGTAACCATCACAATCCTAGAGGAGAAAACAGTCAACAACCTCTTTGACTTCAGCCACAGCAACTTCTTACTCAACACGTCTCCGAAAGCAAGAGAAATAAAAGCAAAAATGAACTATTGGGACCTCATCAAGATGAAAATCTTCTCACGACAAAGGAAACAATCAACAAAACTAAAAGGCAACCGACAGAATGGGAGAACATACTTGCAAATGACAAAATCTATAAAGAATTTACCAAACTCAACAACCACCCCCAAAATAATAATAATAATCCAGTGAAGAAATGGATAGAAGACATGAATAGACAATTTTTCAAGGAAGACATCCAGATGACTAATAAGCATATGAAAAAATGCTCAACATTGCTCATCAGCAGGGAAATACATATCAAAACCACATTTAGATACCACCTCATACAGGTCAGAGTGGCTAAAATTAACAACTCAGGAAATAATAGATGTTGGTGAGAATATGGAGAAAGGGGAACCTTCTTCCACTTTTGGTGGGAATGCAAACTGGTGCAGCCGCTCTAGGAAACAGTGTGGAGTTTCCTCAAAAAAATTAAAAATAGAATTACCCTATGACCCAGCAATAGCACTACTAGGAATTTATCCAAAGGATACAGGAGCTCTGATTCATAGGGGCACATGTACCCCAATGTTTACAGCAGCACTATCAATAAGAGCCAAATTATGGAAAGAGCCCAAATGTCCATCAACTGATGAATGGATAAAGAAGATGTGGTTTATATATATACAATGGAATACTACTTGGCAATGAAAAAGAATGAAATCTTGCCATTTGCAGCAACATGGATGGAACTGGAGGGTACTATGCTAGGGTGAGATAAGTCTGTCAGAGAAAGACAAATATCATGTTTTCACTCATAATGTGGAATGTGAGAAACTTAACAGAAGACCATGGAGGAAGGGAAGGGAAAAACATAGTTATAAACAGAGAGGGAGGCAAACCATATGAGACTCTTAAACACAGAGAACAAACTGAGGGTTGCTGTAGGGGGAGGTGAAAATGGGTGATGGCCATTGAGGAGGGCACTTGTTGGGATGGGCACTGGGTGTTGTATATAAGTGATGAATCACGGGATTCTACTCCCAAAGCCAAGAGCACATGTATACACTATATGCTAGCTAACTTGACAATAAATTATATTTTTTTTAAAAAAGGAAATGTAAGTAGCAACAAAGAAAAACATACTTTAATAATATGTAGGCTCTGTTAAAAATATAAACAAAAATTTTTTTAAAATTCCCTAAAGGATTCCTAGATACTTCCTAATAATATATTAATGGAAATAATTACTTTACTTGCATCTCACAAAAACATTACATTTTTTAAAATAAAATAAAAACTACCCAGCTGAAGTTTACGGAAACAAAATAAAACAAAACTTAGAGATTATGGAGGCAGTTACAATTGCCACATAAAACAGTAACTATAAAACCAAGTTTATGCGACTATTATTTATCTTAGGCAAGTATCTTAAATCGAAAGTTGAATTTTTGATTCATTTTTACTACATTTTAATCCTTAATAAATGACAGCAGAAGACTAGTCTTTACGATGGGACATACCAATGTGGCTTATCTTTGGTATGGAAGCAGAAACCCCATGGAAAACCCAATGGGATAAGATATCAGTTTTCTGATTCCACCAGAACACAAATTAAATTTTTAAAAATAGAATTGAAGCTATGCAGATCTAAATTTTAATTACATAGTGAAATACTTTCTAGGGGCATAAGCTGTATAGCATGAAATAGGTTTTAAACAAGAAATCTGAGAAACCCTTTCACTGATGGGTTTTAAAGTAAGCTATAATTTGATCTATGAAGACTCATAGACCATCTGATTTTTCTTTCATCCTGGGAATCTATGAGGAAAAGATATGGTAATTTTTGTCCCAAATTACTAATGTTGTCAAGGCATAGAATTTACTCATTCAGTATCCTGTGTAAAACAGGCAAATTCAGGGAATTTCAAAAAAAAAAAAAGGAAATAGATTTATTGAGATCAGAATTAATCATGAAGAAATACATATATTTTTAAAACCTCAAGTTTTATATAATTAAGAAGTATTATAATAATTGCTTTTAAAATAAAACAAGAAAGAAGACATCCGGATTCCAACAGGCACATGAAAAGATGCTCAACGTCGCTCCTCATCAGGGAAATACAAATCAAAACCACACTCAGATATCACCTCACGCCAGTCAGAGTGGCCAAAATGAACAAATCAGGAGACGATAGATGCTGGAGAGGATGTGGAGAAACGGGAACCCTCTTGCACTGTTGGTGGGAATGCAAATTGGTGCAGCCGCTCTGGAAAGCAGTGTGGAGGTTCCTCAGAAAATTAAAAATAGACCTACCCTATGACCCAGCAGTAGCACTGCTAGGAATTTACCCAAGGGATACAGGAGTACTGATGCATAGGGGCACTTGTACCCAATGTTTACAGCAGCACTCTCAACAATAGCCAAATTATGGAAAGAGCCTAAATGTCCATCCACTGATGAGTGGATAAAGAAATTGTGGTTTATATACACAATGAAGTACTACGTGGCAATGAGAAAGAACGAAATATGGCCCTTTGTAGCAACGTGGATGGAATTGGAGAGTGTTATGCTAAGTGAAATAAGCCATACAGAAAAAGACAGATACCATATGGTTTCACTCTTATGTGGATCCTGAGAAACTTAACAGAAACCCATGGGGGAGGGGAAGGAAAAAAAAAAAGAGGTTAGAGTGGGAGAGAGCCAAAGCATAGGAGACTGTTAAAAACTGAGAACAAACTGAGGGTTGATGGGGGGTGGGAGGGAGGGGAGGGTGGGTGATGGGTATTGAGGAGGGCATCTTTTGGGATGAGCACTGGGTGTTGTATGGAAACCAATTTGACAATAAATTTCATATACTGAAAAAAAATAAAAGTGGGTTTTAAAAATAAAAAATAAAATAAAAATAAAAAAATAAAATAAAACAAGAATGATTTTAAAGAAAAACACAAAGGAAGAAGGGAATATTCACCTTAAAAGTTAGAAGGCAAAACTAAAAGAAAGAATACCAACGTTGTGTTTGTATTCCTTTTTATCAGGGTCTCCCCATGGGCAAAAACCTTGTGGATTCTGGAAGATTTGTGATAGTGAAATGATAGACAGAGGAGCTAAATGTATGGATCTGAGATCTCATTATTTGGTATCTGCTAAAGCAGGCTACATATCTCACATGTTTATGCATAAGGGGGCAAACTAAAGATTACCTGGAAATCTTCTAATTATTTGACATAATCCTTCTTTACTGCAAAGCTGATGCTGTATTTCTGGTAATATGTTTACCTGCAAGGAATGAAAAAGCTTCTAGTGAGTTAGGCATTCATAAATGCTAAAGCAAAGAAAATGCAAAAACTCACAGGGTATAGATGTGAACTACTGTGTACTCCATCCACACCCTACCTTCAAATCTCTGAAAGTCAACATTTAAATCCAGAATAATAAAATGGTTTATTCGATAACATCAAACAAAAACTTGCCCTTAGAAATTTGAGAATATTTTTGAAAACCTTGATATATTTCAAAACCATGATATGTGCTAAAACTAAAAGGAAATAGATACATTCTTATGGTAAACAGAAGAACACAAATAACTTGACAGTTGCAAATTTTGCTTTGGCAGAAAATAGCACCAACCATACCTCAACTAAACTCTGAAGTTCCAAAGGCCCTCGCTGATTTAAATCACAGACATTTAGTGGGAAATTCAGTGCTAATCCTGTTTCGAAATTTAATATGTAATCTTCCCTTCATATTGAAGGGCATTATTGCTTCCAGATATAAAATCCAGTCACTGCAAAATTCTATTCTTAAAAAAAAAATTGTTCTTAGAAAGCTTCATAGAAGTTATCATAAATTCAAATATACGTTTTAACTTATAAAGAAAAGACACAGACAAGCTTAATCTGTCCTTCTCTTCTGAATTCATAGACTGATTATCTAGGTATTATCAACTAAATTCCAAAAATAATGCCTCAAATGGCAAAGCCTTGTTAAAACCAACAGAAAGAGATCAGGGTAAATTAGCTTGAAAATCAGGTTCATTTTTGTGAAATTATTGAATACTTTCCAACTCACTCTAAACTGATCAAGTATTGTAGTTTCTCCACTGTGTTCTACTGACAAGGCTATATGAAAATAACTCAGCTGCAGTTGGAGAACCAGAAACATGAGTTACAGTCCTACTTAGGACAGTTAACAGAATCGTAACTTTGAGCACATCACTTTTGCTTCTCGTTTTCAATTTCTACATTTGTAAAATAAAGCACTTAGAGCTTTTGGTCTCTGAGTTCCACTGCTTCTCTAAGATTTTTATGAAGTAGTAATTCAATCATCAGTTGTAGTTTTACAAAGAAATGATTCTCTTAAAGTGCTTTGAAATAGTGTGTTGATTAAACATCCTCCAACCCTTTGATGGGGGCCGGGAAAATGGGAGATGTGTATTGAGGAGGGCACTTGTTGGGATGGGCACTGGGTGTTGTATGTACGTGATGAATCAGAGAACAGACTTCTGAAGCCAAGACTACACTGTATGTTAGCTAACTTGACAACAAATTAAAAACAAAACAAAAAGCAAAAAACATTCTCCAACTCCTGCAATCCCGTTAACTCTATTCATTTATTCAGCAAACAGTAAACTTCAGCCCACGTTGTGTATAAATGAAGCCAGGGCTTCAGCAGAACCAGCTCCTGTGAATCTGCAGGAACAACATTGTTAAATACTCGAGTTTGAAAGTCTCCAAAGATAACAAAGTCTGAGTCACTTACATTCTTAGGGCACAGGGCGTGGGGGCAAAGGCTAGAAGTATAGTACACTTCAGATTTTAGGCATGTCTACTTTCTCAAATTTAAAAATGATAAGGTTCAGAGACTAAAAGTGGAAAACAAAGAAGGGTTTTCAGAAAGTCCTTAAGGTCATAATTCAGACTTCCTAAGAAAGGGTGGAGGGAAGAAGCAGAATACTGCAAAAGTATGGAGAAACTATAATAAAGGTTTTTTGTTTGTTTGTTTTAGATTTTTGTTTGTTAAAGATAATAGACAGAAGAAGTTTTCTAAATTAGATCGTCAAAAGCTTTAAAGGTCAATACACTTGAACCATTTTCCCCACCCCAGGCAAAATCACTCAGTTGCTACTGACTAAATAGAAACTTTAATAGAAGGACCCAGAAAGAAAAGTAGCTTTAAGTATCATTTTTTAAAATGCTTATTTATTTTTGAGAGAGAGTGTGTGCGTGGAGAAGGGGCAGAGAGAGAAGGAGACACAGATTCCGAAGCAGGCTCCAGGTTCTGAGCTGGCAGCACAGAGCCCCATGCAGGTTCAAACCCAAGAACCATGAGATCATGACCTGAGCCGAAGTCAGAGGTTTAACTGACTGAGCCACCCAGGGTGAGTAGGTAAGTATCATTAAAGGTTATGTATTGACAAGGTCCAGATTAAAACTTTCTTGCACTTTTTGAAGAGCTCACAGCAAAAGTGCTATTATGCCAGATGGTCAGCACTGGTATATCCTGGATGAGCTGTCCCATCCTTTACAAATTGAAAGAAGAGTCCCAGTCAATGGGCAACCATAACTGAACTAATGGGCCAGAAGAATTTGCAAAGATGCTGCAAAGACAGAGTACAGCTTGCATAGATTTCAGACACAAGTGCAGGTTGTTGGGTCTTATCAGAGAGGTGACTTTCTATATGAGACCTTCAGTCAGAAGAATGAACTGACCCAGGATCAGCAAAGCATTCGCTTCAAGAAAGCAGAGCCAAGCCAAGGGAAGCAACTGCTCCCAGGCTTCCGCTTTCTACTTTCCCTTCCTCCACCCAGTGACCTCTACCGTGTTCCCTCCTCCAAAGCACATCTTTAGAATACACAGAGTCTCAGCAGATGACATAACCGAGGTGACACGTGACACCAGAAATACCATTTCCGTTTGACTCTGTGTAATAGCACCAACCTGGGCAGTTAAACCGAATAACTTGGCACAAAGAAAGAAACATATTCAAAGGCTATGGGTCATATAGCCATAACAAATCAACTATATTACATGTATTCCATGTATTTTTATTGTTAAACCTAATAATGCTCTTCTATATCCTCATGCTTGGTTTTTATTTTTTTTATGTGCATCATAAAATATGTAAGATTTCCATCATTGTCAAAAGGAACATCATCAATGACATTTTATTTGGATTAGCTGACTTCAACCCCACCAGGGTGGTACATTTGTTACTCTTAAAGAGTCTACACTGTACATCATTATCACCCTAATAATTATTTTCAATATACACTGATTTTGCATTGGGTTTGAGTGCTTTACGTACACTTATATGTGTGTGTATGTTTTATATAAGCTGCTATTTTTCTTGACATAAAACTTCCATATCTTTGAAAGGGTTAGAATACATAAGGGAAATGATAAAGATAATGATGTTTGGGCCCTGGGATATTTCTGAGATCAAACTGAGAAAAAGGAAATGTGCATTTAGAAAGATTTCAATCCCCACATACCTTCCACAATCCTAATCTGTGAGTATTCCACATCTAAATTGTTTCTATTACAGATTATGAGAAGCAAGAGTAAAAAAAAAAATCATTCTTATTTTGAGACAAAGTTCAATATGAACAACAGTATATCAATTATAAACATTTATTTTTTTTTTTTTTTAATTTTTTTTTTTTCAACGTTTATTTATTTTTGGGACAGAGAGAGACAGAGCATGAACGGGGGAGGGGCAGAGAGAGAGGGAGACACAGAATCGGAAACAGGCTCCAGGCTCTGAGCCATCAGCCCAGAGCCTGACGCGGGGCTCGAACTCCCGGACCGGGAGATCGTGACCTGGCTGAAGTCAGACGCTTAACCGACTGCGCCACCCAGGCGCCCCTCAATTATAAACATTTAGAACGTGTTTATAAACTAAAACTAAAACTACAGTAATACGATTAACTCATTAAGGAGAGACATTTGAGTTGGACTATTTATAACTACAAAGTGTGGAAGAAAGAACCCAGGGGAAAAAATTGGGACGGGTCATTCATGAATACCGAGAGTAACACAAACTTCACAGCAATATCTTTTTCTTCTCTTTCTCTTCATTAGGTCTGTACATTCTCTATTTTATCAGAACTCAGATGTTCTCTGGAAGCTGTTCAGTATCATTCACAAGGAAGAGAACTAATGACAAGAAGAGTCATTATCCCCTTGTCTCTCCCATGCAATTATCATTCCATCAAATTCATCTGAAAATGTGTTCAAATGCTTTATAATAAGAGCCATTTCAGTATTTCTCAGTGCTCTGGGTACTAAAAACAGCATACTGTTTTAGGGACTGCTAATCCTACAAACATTTAGAGCTAGAAATGAATCCCTCTGCTCTTGAAACAGTAGAACCTTTCTGTTAAAGGTGAAATACAGTCCCAGTTACTAAACTTAGTGTTACCCCAAATAGTGGACCTCACTTCACTTTCTGCATCACATGGACCAATACAGTTTTAAAATCATGTTACTCTCCTTCTGACTAGAGAGACTCCAGGCCACTCATTTTTTATAACAAATCTTATGATCACTTTCATTAAGCACTTAGATTCCAAAGCTCTCATGTGATTAGTAATCCTAATTTGAGCAGAGGCCCTTTTCTTTGTTCATCTAAGAATCCCAACAAATCTGAAGCAACTTCTGTTTTGAATATTTATGTTTACATACATAAGTCACGGTTCATAAAGCTTCAACTTATTCATGCTCCAAAGTGACAGTTATCTAATATGTATCATTTAGAACTTATGCATTCTTTAAGAATCTTCATGAGAATAGGCTGTAAATGCTGTCCTAAATATTTATTTAGAAAAATTTTATAGTGATGTAGTTAGGAAGACAAAATTTGTAGTCAAACTGCCTGAGTTTGAATCCTGGTTGCTTCATTTATTATCTATGAGGACTTAGGAAATTCTCTCAATTTTTCTGTGCTTCAGTCTCCTATGTGTAAAGAATGAGCAGAAATATGTGAACACTTGGAATGATGCGTGGCACCAACAGGAGGCCTTGGCAAGAGTTTGGGGGGTAGTAAAGAGAGGTTGAGTACTCATCTCCCTGGCTTCCTCTCTGCAGGCTTATGATTTGGCAATGACTACATTCCCCTACTTTATAGCTCCTTTCCAGCGACCCCTCTTTTTTGGCTCCAGCTCTCATTAGGCTTTGCTAACCATTCCCTCTATAAACCCTTCTTCAGACCAAGGGTGGTAAAACTTTATGATGCTGCTGGTCCCTGGGTGCCTCTAATCTTTTGTTTTGTTTTTTTTTCCCCCAATCTTTTTAATTACATTCTCTCTAATCTTGTTTCTCTTATCTTGGCAAAACCTCAGTAAATAGCTCTTTCATTGGTTTCCCTTCAGTTAAGTCCTTTCAAGTATGGAATTTGTCTCCTGCTTGGAGGTTGACCAATACTCACAGGGAAGAAAACTGTAGGCTTTACCTTATAGTTGATGTAAAGCCATTCAAGATTTAAGTATAGGACTAACTAGGTTAGCTCAGAATTTTGTATTTTTTTTCCTGATAACTTTGGGCAGGATGGATTTCAGGGGCAGAACACTTGCTTCAGAAAAAGCGGTAAAGAGGATTCTGTAATAACCTGGTAAGATATGGTGACTATCTTGCCAGAATAAAAGTAGTGAGCATGGATATTTGAGAAATAATATACTTGAGAAGTATTTAGGGGTTAAATTCCTTAGCACTAGTAATTGATAGAATGTAGACCACAAAGGAGAGGAAGGGATCAGAGGTGAAGGCCAGATTTCCACCTTAGGGAGTGACAGTGGTTGCTCCTGCTTGTGACCAATATAACAGAAGTTCTACAGAGCTACTGAATGCAAGAGTGGAAGTGGATTTACTGGGGAACATACGAGTGAGTTTTCCCCATGGTGACTCTGAGGTGTCTGTGTGATATAAAAGTGATGTTCAGCAGGCATTATACACACGAGCCTGATGCCAGGGAAGGTGCTTGAATTTTAGATGTACTTTTGGGAATCATCAACAACCTTGGGAGTGGTGTTGAGGAACACAGGACTCTAAAGTATGAGCAGACAAAAGGTGGCTATGAAGAAAACAGAGAAGGAATGGCCAAAGATGGAAAAGAAGAGCAAAAATAATGTTCTCGACCCAAAGGCCAATGGAGTCAGGAGGTACAAGGAGGAAGGACGTATCAAGATTGTCAACTGCAGATATATCAAATGATCAGTGTAGCTACTGTAATATTATTTCACTACTGAGAAATAGCTGTAAGTTTTGATGCTTTTTTCACATTAAAAAAATACCATGGACCAAGATATGCTGCTGTTAATATCCAAGGGCTGTTAAAATCTGTAACCATTTTGAAAAAAAAAATTTACCTTTTGATGTAAACCTAACTGGCACATGTCTTCCTTGGATATGCAAGGTTTTCCACCAGCTTTCCTAGAAGACAGGCAAATGAGCAGATCCCAAGAGCCCAAATCACCTAATGGCAAAAGAATATTGAAAAACAAATATTTTTTTATCAGATTTATGAAGGCACCATTCTTAGATTTAAGAATGCTATTATTTAAATTATAAAACACAAGTAACAATGATTCTGAATATGTTTAAAAGTCAATATTCAAAGTAACTGAAATTCAACTTTTTTAATTTAGAAACATTTTTATATTTACTATTGTATCTTAGGGAAAATTCAATTATCTAACGCAATGTCATAAAATTCCTAAAAGTCTAAAATTTAAATGTTTTAAGCCACTAATTTTATAAATTCGCAAAGTCTTATTTGGAGATTGGGAGGAAAGATGGTTATAAAGTCTTTTAAGATAATAGACGATGGTTGCAAAATCAAATAATGATAAGAAGTCAAAACACAAAGATTTTGTTCTAGGCTTTGATATCACCATTACTTTTCACAAATCTTAAACATCAGATATACTTTTATAAGATTTCTTCCAAAGAAAAAGTTGCAGTATACTGAAAATAAAATTCAATGAAAATTCTAAAAAACAGTTTTTGTCTAAAAGGAATTTGTGGTCTAGTTATCAACAGCAGAATTGAGCTCAAAATACAGAGTATAACATGGACTGAAGCAAATAATATTTCAGCTATTTACCAAGGACAAAGTCCTTTGCCAATAAGTCCTAGTAACTTGCCAAAATAATCTCAGAAGAGTGCATTCTTGCATAATACTTGAACATTTGAAAATTAACATTTGTGTGTTATGAGTTTGTTTTCTCTTAGTCTCTCTGATTTATTTATATGTTTTTATCAACATGTCTTGCATATAATTGGTGCTTTAAAAATATTTGATAAATGAATGAATAACTAGCCCCAGGACAGAGTGGTAAACATGTTACTTCAAAGGCATATAGAAATAGGTATCTCAAAAATAACCAGGCAAAAAAGAACACTAAAGAATGTATGAAAGGATTGATATTACTTGTGAAACTTCCTCCATTTTGGGTGGAAATCTACTTTAAAAAAAATCAAGCAATTTCTGTACGCATGGCTTCTGGAGTTAAACAATCCTGAGATCATATTCCTTCGGTAACTATTTATGCCAGATCTCACAAGTCACCTCTTGCATTAGGTATTAGTGGCTTCTACAAAGCCTGAAAATAACCAAATCCTGTCTTTAAAAATTTCCCGAAAGAATTTCATACTTGAGGGGCGCTTGGATGGCTCAGTCAGTCAAGCATCTGACTTCAGCTCAGGTCATGATCTCGCAGTCTGTGAGTTCGAGTCTTGGGTCGGGCTCTGTGCTGACAGCTCAGAGCCTGGAGCCTGTTTCGGATTCTGTGTCTCCCTCTCTCTCTCTGTCCCTCCCCCACTCGTGCTCTGTCTCTCTTGCTCTCAAATATAAATAAAACATTAAAAAATTTTTTTAATAAAAAAAAGAATTTCTCACTTGAACGCATAATGCTTTCAAAGAAGGACTTTATGGGGAAAAAAAAGATTGATAACGAAGACTGATCTATGACAATTAGGAATGAAATTTCACTCTGCACTAATCAAGTCCTTTACCATTTGACAAGCTCTGTGCTGTCTGGGCTATTGATTCCTCTGTAATTGTCCTGTTCCTAGAAGAGAAACCTCTCTGCCAAACAAAGGGATCCAGACAATTGAACTCAAGTTAAGCTCTTGTCTCTTGTTGCGTGATGTATCTCAAGATGCTGGAATATAGTGCAATAGTTCAAAGGGACATGGAGAAATGATACAGGTGATTTGGGGATGAGAGAAATCTCTCCATCTAGTAGCCATTCGGCATTAGACTTGGAAGGTCCATGCATCCTCACTTTGAAGGAAACTCTAAATGGATTTCTTGAGCCAAAACCAAATACTCTGTGATGATTCCAATACCTTATTTAAAAT
This sequence comes from Leopardus geoffroyi, assembly GCF_018350155.1. NCBI lineage: Eukaryota > Metazoa > Chordata > Mammalia > Carnivora > Felidae > Leopardus > Leopardus geoffroyi. The sequence goes on along the minus strand of NC_059331.1, from coordinate 139,052,610 downwards.
GTGCACCTGGCACTTTCAGCCAAAACCTTTTGATACGGATTCAAAAGGGAAAAAACAAAGATGGTTCCATTTTATATTATTTCTAGCCCAGGAAACACTAAAACCTAGAAGAAACATCCTGACATAATATACTCAACCAAATATTTTAAGAAGACAAAGATATGCAAAGAGAGGACTTCAAATCATGTACTGTATTGCAAAAATGAACTACTGGGACCTCATCAAAATAAAAAGCTTCTGCACAGTGAAGGAAACAATCAGCAAAACTAAAAGGGAACCGACAGAATGGGAGAAGATATTTGCAAATGATATAACAGATAAAGGGTTAGTATCCAAAATCTATAAATAACTTATCAAACTCAACACCCAAAAAACAAATAATTCAGTGAAGAAATGGGCAAAAGACATGAATAGACACTTCTCTAAAGAAGACATCCAGATGACCGACACATGAAAAAATGCTCAACATCACTCATCATCAGGGAAAGACAAATCAAAACCACAATGAGATACCACCTCACACCTGTTAGAATGGCTAACATTAACAAGTCAGGCAACGACAGATGTTGGCAAGGATGTGGAGAAAGAGGATCTCTTTTTGTATTGTTGGTGGCAATGCAAGCTGGTGCAGCCACTCTGGAAAACCGTATGGAGGTTCCTCAAAAAACTAAAAATAGAACTACCCTAGGACCCAGGAATTGCACTACTAGGCATTTATCCACAGGATACAGGTGTGCTGTTTCAAAGGGACACACGCACCCCCATGTTTATAGCAGCACTATCAACAATAGCCAAAGTATGGAACGAGCCCAAATGTCCATTGATGGATGAATGGCTAAAGAAAATGTGGTATATATAGGTATATATATATATATATATATATATATATATATATATATATATATACAACAGAGTATTACTCAGCAATCAAAAAGAATAAACTCTTGCCATTTGCAACTACATGGATGGAACTGGAGAGTATTATGCTAAGTGAAAGAAGTCAGTCAGAGAAAGACAAATATCATATGACTTCACTCATATGAGGACTTTAAGAGACAAAACAGATGAACATAAGGGAGGGGAAGCAAAACTAATATAAAAACAGGGGAAGGGGACAAAACAGAAGAGACTCATAAATATGGAGAACAAACTGAGGGTTACGGGAGGGGTTACGGGAGGGGGGATGGGCTAAATGGGTAACTAAGGAATCTACTCCTGAAATCATTGTTGCACTATATGCTAACTAATTTGGATGTAAATTTTAAAAAATAAAAAATAAAATTAGAAAAAATCATGGACTGTATTGTTTAGGCATTAAAAACACAGTACATTTCATTTTCCTCCAAGTCTGATGCAAGCTCCCCTTCACTACCCAAGACATACACACAATTTCTGGATTTGATTAAGACATATAGGGGCGCCTGGGTGGCGCAGTCGGTTAAGCGTCCGACCTCAGCCAGGTCACGATCTCGCGATCCGTGAGTTCGAGCCCCGCGTCCGGCTCTGGGCTGATGGCTCAGAGCCTGGAGCCTGTTTCCGATTCTGTGTCTCCCTCTCTCTCTGCGCCTCCCCCGTTCATGCTCTGTCTTTCTCTGTCCCAAAAATAAATAAACGTTGAAAAAAAAAAAAGACATATATATTTAAGCCATAAATGTTTAAAATGGGAAGACATGTTTAAATAATTCGAAGTACTTAATTTATTTATTTTATTTATTTATTTATTTTTAATTTTTTTTTCAACGTTTATTTATTTTTGGGACAGAGAGAGACAGAGCATGAACGGGGCAGGGGCAGAGAGAGAGGGAGACACAGAATCGGAAACAGGCTCCAGGCTCTGAGCCATCAGCCCAGAGCCTGACGCGGGGCTCGAACTCACGGACCGCGAGATCGTGACCTGGCTGAAGTCGGACGCTTAACCGACTGCGCCACCCAGGCGCCCCCGAAGTATTTAATTTATAAATAACCTCCTATGAGCAGGACATTGTACTAGAATTATGAATGTAAACAGAAAAAAAAAAAAAAGTGGTCACTGACCTCGGCAATCTTTGAGAGACCTGAGCACTAAAAAGAATTTAGGATAACTTGTAAAGTGCTACAGTTTCTTGACATTCATAAGGGTTACCCCGTACCTCTCAAAAATATTTAACGAATATTTTAAATTTAAAATTAAAATTTCAAAAATATTTTATAGCACATAAATTTCCTCTTAAAATGAAAGTAAAGTATAACCAAAAATTTCAAGTAATCTCTTCATACACTTCTTGCCTAATTCTTTGCCACCACAATCTGAAAAATGTTGATTGTTTCCACTCAAAATTCTTACGGATACCCTCCCTGACTCCTACCTCAAACTTCCTAAACTCTACCTCCTAGTTAAATCTTGAGTAGACCTTTTCACTTTCTCTTCATTTCTATCTCCAACCTTAAAAGCCAACACTGTCCCCTGATTCCCACAACCCTTTTTAAAGCAAAGCTTTTATTTGTTGCATGAATGGCACTATGTACTCAAACTTGGTTTAAAAAAAACCCAAAAGCCACACTGAAATCTGGAAATTGGGTACAGACATAAGCACATTCACCAGCTAAGTAAATCACATTCATAAGTCAACTTGGAGCATTTGGGAAACAGATTTGTGCCTCAGCAAAATTACACATTGCAAGTATTGTGGAGCTTTGGGGCCATGCTCAACTAGCTGAAAGCATGAGCATTTAGTAGGCAAACGCCCAGGATGTACAACAGAGATTGTAGACTGCAGGCACACAGGGAGAGTCAAACGGCATGTGGGGTGCATTTGGCCTGCACAATTTTTGTTTTGTTTACATTTTAAATTTTAAGTATTTGCCAAAATGCAAATGTCAGCATAATTCATATAAAAGTCCAGATTTCTGCCTTCATTTGAAAACTTGGAGGCTGTGGTAATACTGGGTCCATATCCTATAAGGCAGCCACTGACTGGAGTGGAGTACAGCCTCCCGAATTTTCTCCAGTTTACCATGTGGGTCCCCCAGGCCCTAACTGCCTGGGCTGTGCCTCTAGTAGGCAAACCAGTCCTAAACCTGGTATAAAACACCGTGTGTCCGTTTTGCATGAATTGCCCATTCAGCAAGTTGATGTTCCAGGCTTTAGCTTTCAGTGAATTAGAGTTGTTCATTAGGTAAATTGGTCTTGTTAAGATGACTGTGGGCAAATTGATATTTGGTCAGTTGGTCTTATAAGGATGTCTGAACACACCCTTTGATCTCCAGATCCGGCCATGCTCTCCCACAAGGTTGAGCAAGGTCATTTCAACTCCGGAGACATTTTATTGGCTGTGTTAAAGTTGGTAAGAATTGACGTGTGGTCTCTTAGAGTAATTCTTTTTCTCAGGAGCCTGGAAAAATCGGGAGAGGCCTATGGAAATCTTTTTCACTTATGTCTTCTCTCTCCAGTTGAACTGATAGAGTGACCCAGGTACCACTCCTAGGTGGGCCTGATCCCTTCTCTTTCTCACCCACAGTCTCTCTTTGGACTCTTTTAAGACATTCAGCCTGTCTCAGGACTGTTGCCATAGTTAGAAGCAGCCCAAGACAGGCTTCTTTTTTTTTTTTTTTTTTTTTTTTTTTTTTTTTTTTTTGGCATTAGGGCAAACATTCTTTATGTTGGCCTTACTTGATGTACTTCTTCTGTCCCTAGAAGGTTGACATTAGAGTGTAAGAGTGGAGAAGTCAGATGTGGATTTGAAAAAAAACAGGCAAAGCTGCCCTTGGCCAACCTGGATGGTGGTTTCTTAGGTTTCCCTGGCAGACAGAACAGGAGACCTTTATGTGATTCAGCCTAGCTCCTTAGAATATTGCATTAGGATTTGGGTGCCAAAGCCACACTAATAAATAAATACATAAATAGTAGTAGTAGTAATGATATCAACAGTACATCTTTCTTGACCACTTACAGTAAGCCAAGTACTGCTCCAAGTATTTGTGTTAATTCATTTATTCCACACAATATCCTCCCGGATATGATTATTCTGTTTTTGAAAAGCACAGTAAGGTTAAATAACTTGCTCAAACTCATCATCTAGTCATCTAGTTAGTGGTGGGAAGAGAATTCGAACACAGAAGTTTAGCTCTAAGGGTTCATAACCATTATATCATCATCACTTTAAAAACCAGGGAGGCAATAGATAATACCTTATATATTTTAATTTATGCAGAACTTCTAACAACATTATGGGATATAAGCAATTATTCCATACTCTTTATGAGAGAGGGTACTGAGACAAAGAGGAATTATATAGGTTTGGTATTTTTTCCAACTACTGTCCAGCGCATCTATTTTCCTTTGGGACCTCAGAGGGAAAAAGGAGTATAACAAGTATCTTGGGTATTCCTAGACCCTCACCCAGCAACAGTGCCCCCAAACATTATTAGCTACCACTGGTAATTGAGAAGTAAGTGCTTTGATCTTTAAAAGGAAGGAATATTCAACTGCACATGTACTCAGAAACCATAAATATTAACTTGGCTACCACCTACTTTTGAAAAGAAATCTCCAAAAGTTTCTTAGATTTTTAGATGATTAAAATGATTTATTTTGCAGTCACAAAGCAGCCAGAGCAAGACTAGCTCCCAGATTAGACTAGCCAAGCCCATAAATAGAGAGGTCACAGGACATTGTTCTAGGAAAACAGGATGTGGATGTTCTGTTCTCCATCTCATAATCACAAAAACATGAAAAATCTATAGGCTTCTCCCCATAAACTGTGGAACAAAGTTGCTGATCATACCACACTATCATGCCTCCTAGTGTTGGCTCGGGTAGCAATGAAGACTCCCCGGACAATTTTGGGAGTTGTCTGGGTCCGGATTTATTAATTCAGACGTAAACAACTACTGACTTTAGTTTTTATCTTTCTCTACTTGTTCTCGGGAACCAAGTAACATCTCAGTGTTAAAAGTAAGAGCTATTTTTAAAGGTTCTGTTCTTGTTTCTGTTTTAATCAAGCATCTGCCCTATGGAGCAAGGGCTGACTCTAGAATATTTCCAGTCCCTCATAGGCAGGCTGCCATGTAAAGCAAACAATCATTTCCTGGCTCACAAATGATCTCCCTCATTGATAGAGTCTACCAGATCAGTTACTCGATCCAGAGAACAACAGACAGCTCTGCGATATCATCATTCATATACATGCTGTTTATTCTCAAGGAATGACAATTTTTATTTTCTGGCACACTATATACAAATCTCAGAATATTAAGTCTATTCCTGCTTTATTTTTCTTTGCAGCATTTATCATCATCTGACAGATTATGTATCTCTTGTCTATTTATTTATTGCCTGCCTCTTCCCCTTAGAATGTGAGCTCCATGAGGGCAGGACTGTGTCTATTTTGTTCACTGCTATGTCCTTAGTATCTACAACAGTGGTTGGGATTTCAGAAACAGCCGCTATAGATTTGTGAGATCCGTAGTGAATACACAATTGAATGTGAGCAACAGATCAACAATTAAAACTCAATCAAAAGCCAGTACATTGTAAAAATTAAAAATGGAGGCAGTGAGGACAATTTTAAAGTACTTTTACAAAGAGGACCTAAAGATATATTTCAGTTCTTAGTTAAGGATGAGAGAAGTAAGCCTATGAAAATAAAATAACCATTCCTAGCATTTGAAGAAATTATAAAAACAAAGCAGATTCCTAGCGCTTTACTTAGTGGAAACTTTTTTGTGAACACATACATCAAATTGAAGCAGAAAAGATTTATGAAGTCTGACTTGGAAAATAAACTTGTCCAAAAGCTTCCAAGATACATAGCTACAAAAGCCAAGCCTCATTTACTTATTCACAGTGTTAGACTATTATATTCCATAAGGATACAAGTACAGTGATTTCCTAAAATGTGTGGGGTTCTTTTTTTTTTTTTGCATGAAATATACAAAATGTTTAATTTTAAACAATACATAATATTCCTTTATAATATAACATAAGAATATTTCATATATTCACAGTTCTATCTGTATACTCTTTTTCTGTTCACCACTAGACTGTGAGATTCTTGCTGAATAACAAAGTCTTATTTTCTCTGTACCCATCCTTTATCAGAATTAGTAAATAATGTGACATTTCATTAATATATTATCAACTTATTGATGAAAAATTAGATTCTATGCTTGATAACCCCATAAGTTTGTTTGGATATAAACTAGCCACTGCAAATACCTGTATCTTTTCCTGAATCTTTCAAATTGCATTAACCAGTTCCTTTAACTGTATTCTTATACAGAACAGCAACCCAGGACCCATAGTAAAATTTATTCACAGCTGTTCTTTAAGGACAAAAACTATTCACGTTCTTGTATCTAACACAGATTATAGTAGACACTTAGATGTTTATTGGATTCAATATGGAAATTTTCAGAATTTAAGAGAAATTATATATACAGAATCTTTAGATCTTCAATAAATTATACAACATAGTCACAAAATCTAATTAAAGTTTCTTACCCCAAAAATCTGGTCATGGATTTTTGCTTATGCTACCTCTGGCTCCTTACCCTTTAAGGGCTGATGATAAAAACTTTGTGTTTTACCACAGAGAAACTCTAAGCCATTCTCCCCTGGGTTTTCTAAATCCACACTAGAAATCAAGCTTTCCTATTCTACTATCTACCCTCTTTCTGCCCCATGAGAGGTTGTGAAAATCAATGAGATCATTTCCGTGAGGAGTTTTGAGGTCCTGAAATTCTTCTGCTCAACTCATAAGCTTAAGAAACCAATATCATGCTTAAATTTTTGCAAAAGTTTAAGACTCCCGTCCTGAAGAAACTTGTCATAAAGAAGAGTTTGAAAGGATGGGGTTCCTGGGTGGCACAGCCAGTTAAGCCTCCGACTCTTGATTTTGGCTCAGGTCATGATCTCACTGTTTGTGAGATCAAGCCCCACGTCAGGCTCTGTGTTGACAGTGTGGAGTCTGCTTGTGATTCTCTCTTCCCCCCTCTGCCTTTCACCCACATGCATGCATGCATTCTCTCTCTCTCTCTCTCTCTCTCCCTCCCTCCCTCCCTCAAATAAACATTTTTTAAAAGAAGAGTTTTAAAGGAAATAGATCAGTTTATTCCTATGAAATACATTCAAGAAATATTTACTTTAGAAGGTTTGCTGAAGTTCCTTCATATTTTTTTAATTAAAAAAATTTTTTTTAATGTTTGTTTATTTTTGAGACAGAGAGAGACAGAGCGTGAGCAGGGGAGGGGCAGAGAGAGAGGGAGACAGAATCCAAAGCAGGATCCAGGCTCTGAGCCGTCAGCGCAGAGCCCAATGCGGGGCTCGAACACACAAACCGCAAGATCATGACCTGAGCCGAAGTTGGACGCTTAACCAACTGAGCCACCCAGGCACCCCACATATTTTTAAAAATATTTTTAAAGATTTTCATGGCACTTCTGTAAGTGTGCTAGTGAAGTGTACTGAATGTGTGTTTAAACTTTCACCGCTTTCAAGACTGTTGTCTGTCTGGGATAAAACTCTCATTATAGCATTTTACCAAATTTCTAAATGTCTGGAATCCTCACCAGCTTAGAAGACCTTAAAAGAATGAACAGTGCAGCAATTAAAAAAAATAAGACTACACCTAGTGCCTAGATACTGGTTTCTAACATCATTCTGCAATAAAAGGAACCATAGCTCCTTGAAGAAATGGCTTATTCAAGAGGCTGGATTCGTAAATATAGAAGACGATACTAGAGCATCATTGTACCAGAAAGTAAGGAAGAGCTCAAAACAAATAAGTAAACAAATGAAAGCAATGATGGAAGTATGTGACAGGGACATGGGAACCAATGGTCAAAACTGGAGTGATTTCAGCAACAGAATAAGTAATATTGGATTATAACTGAAAGTATAAAGTAACTATCCATTAGTCCATGCTGATATAAACAAATTATCTGAATTAACAAATAAATGGGGATGAAGAGACAAACCATGTGAGTAGAAAAATACCAAATAATTTATGTAGCTACTCCAAACTCAAGGAGGTGGAGCACAACTTCTTGGTCCTTCTCTGGGAGCCGAACATAATGACATCCTTCCAAAGAGTACAGTATGGAAAGGGGAAGGAAAAGAGCGACAACGGAAAACCTGACAAACCAGTCAAGGGATCAAGGTTAACACCAACAGCTATGAGGCAGGTTGATAATATATACCCTTGATATGAAGTGATGAGAATGATGTTTTACCTCTGTGGTCTTACTCCTGCAAACCATAATTCCAGTCTAATCATGGGGAAAACATCAGGCAAATCCCAGTAGAGAAAGATCAAAGTACCTGACCAGTCCTCAGAGCTGCCAAGGTCATCAAAAACAGAAAGTCTGAGAAACTGTGAAGCCTAAGAGAAGCCTAAGGAGACATGATGGCTAAATGTAATGTGATATCCTCATGGGACTTCAGAACAGAAGAAGGACATTATGTAGAAAAACAAGAAAATCTGAATAAAATATGGACTTCAGTATTTAAAAAAGCAGAATAAATAAATCCTCCAGAGGAAATAAGATGATTATTAAGTATGTGGATGTAGGCATAAACTAGGCATAAACTCTCACATACTAATTATACATCTTCCTAAGGGTTTTATACTCAGGATGTTGTATTACAAATCCAGTCAGCACTACAATGCTGAAAGTGAAAAGTTTTTATTTTTTATGTGAGATGCATTCTCTGGTAATACAAACTCCAATGGTATTTAAAATATAGAGGGCTGAAAAAATAGATCAAGTTTGGGTTTTGGGAGCCTCCTGTTAATACATGCAGCTCTCCAAATTCCTCGCCTTTCTTTGCATTTGTTACTATTTCTCTCTAAAGTCAAATCCTTTGGTGATTTTATTTACATCCATTGCTTTAGCTATTGCTTCTTTGCATTGACTCCCAAAGTTACATTTCTCTACCTTTCTCATGTTTCAGAGAGGCGTTTCCAGTTACATTCTAGAACAAATGCCCTGCTGAACAAGTACAAATCTGAACCCATTATCTCTGGCCAAAATCTTGTCCTTCCTTCCACTTTTCTTATTACCAAAGGTGTAGCCTCTATTTCTCCCTCAAGCTGGAAAGCATAAGGTCGTCTTCAACATGTACCTGTCTCTCAATCCCACATCCCATTCATTTCCAATTCCCATCAATTTTAAATTTGAACTTCTTAAATAACTTCCTGACTTTTCCAAATTCTACCACATTCCCTAAATCTAAGATTTCATCTTCTCTGCAAAGTTTCCTAGTCTCCCTACTTATAACTTTTTCCTTCTCTAACCCACTTCCCCCCTACAGTCAGAGTCATCCTCTAGAAACATCTTATTGCCAGCCCATCGCAGATCAAGTTCCTTAGCAATACAACCTAGACTCTTTACATCTGCCCTAACCTAGTCTTCTAGTCAATCTAGTCTTGTCAAGGCAGCCCCTGACTTCCTCTTCCACCACATCAACCCCTTGTTGGTCCCTGAGACTCCAAGCACTTACAGACCTGTGTGTCTCTGGCATGCAGCTCATGCGGTTGAACCTCTTCCTTCAAAAATCTACTTGAGAGCTCATTGTTACCTACCAAGTATTCTACTTGCACACCTGCCAAGATCCCCACACTCAGAATTGGCAACTTTTTCTGTTCTGGAATATTTTATTTGCAGAATATTTTATTACAGTTCTGGAATATTTTATTACAGTTAAACATGGGCATCCTTACTACTCAACAGTGGTCCTTGGCCCTACAACATTGTCATCAGCTGAAAGCTTGTTAGAAATGAAACATTTCAGCCCCCAAATTAGACCTTACCAAATCAGAATTTGTCAATAACAGGATCCCCAGGTAATCTAAATGTGCCTGTAAATTTGAGAAGCACTCATATACAACTATGCCCTATAGTTCCTTGAAAGGTCTCACTCATCTTTGAAATTCTGTCTGTCCCAACAATGCCAGCCTTAGCATCCTACCCTTCATTCTTGTTTAATAACCATGTATTGAATATAACTTGAGTATCTAGTGTCAATAACTTGATGCCTGACTATAATGTCCTACTGGTAATACTTGTTATGAGGTTAGAGCTTTACATTAAGTTCTTTTTTAAATTTTTTAAAATGTTTATTTATTTTTGAGAGAGAAAGAGATAGAGCATGAGCCGGGGAGGCAGAGAGAGAGGGAGACACAGAATCTGAAGCAGGCTCCAGGCTCTAAGCTGTCAACACAGAGCCCAACACGGGGCTCGAACTCACAAACCACGGGATCATGACCTAAGCCAAGTTGGACACTTGACTGACTGAGCCACCCAGGCACCCACACATTGAGTTCTTTTATTACTTGAGTACTTGACATGAGTTTTTGACAGACATTCCTTATACTTAATTCCACATTATGGAACAGGAGGTTTTAGTGTATAATTAGCATTGTGACACTTCATTTAACCAAATATCATTTTTTCTTCCGGTTTTATTAAAAATCACTTTGCATGACTTCTTTAAAATGCAGTGAATGCAAGCTAGTCATGTCTGGTTTAACATTTTTTAATAAGGCACTGGGGACTATGAACAATGTGAGAGGGCGGAGGGAGTCATCGATTTAAAATTTACTCTACGAACAATTCCACACTAATTCAGCACAGATGAGAACTAAGGCTTGAGAAACTATAATCCACTAACATGAGAAAAAGAATCCACTCCCTCAATGGCTTATTACTTAATGCAATAAGTATTTTAAGATTACATATCTCCTACTCATAATGCACTATTTTCCATCTCTTTGGAGATGTATTTAACCCAATCATAGATTTCTGTAAGATATTTATAGGGCAAGTCTTATCTTCCATTTTCAAATCAAGCAATAGATAATCTAGTGAGCTCATTCACGGCCATTCCAAAAAGTAGTTGTAATAATAATACTAACACTTAGGGAATGTTAGGAGGATTAAAGGAATTAATATTTGTAAAGTGCTTAGAACAGTGCCTGGTATATGATGAGCTTTATATTAGTATTTGTTTAATGAATAAATAGGTGAGTGGTAGGTATACATGGGCAGATAAATTCTAGATCTAGATGATGAACTTATTTCAAGAAACAAAATGCAACATCTTCTATGTGTCTTGTAGATTATTATTTAAGGCTTCTGTATAGAGCAATGTAAGTGTAATTTAGAGAACACAGGGAATAACCTTCTCTCCCAGCTCCTGGCTACCCCTTTTATGCTGCTTCAATAGGCCTTCTTACCATAGGAGGAAAGGCATTCATTGGTGGCTTCAATCTAAGGAAAAGAGAGGACCTCATTAGTAGTAGGTCCCAGTTAAAATTCAAGCACATTATCTAGAAAGGGGCTCAGCAGTTTTCTCTCCTTGACACTGTGCATTTGCTAAAACAGGTGACACCTTGAGCCTTAAAACTAATGATGAAGGAATGTACATTCTCCTGAGTGAGTAGCAACAAGGCCCAAGTGGTAGGTGTGACCTGACCACCTAGGCCAACTCCTCTGACTCCCTGAAGTACGTGCTTTGGGTAAGGAGGGACCTGGCTAGTGGGTAAACTGGGCTATCGCCTAAGACAATTTTCATCCACTTCACAATTTTCGGAAAATTGGCCCTGCTCCTAGAAGCCAAAAGGATATTGGAAATGTCTCCTGAGGCTAATAATTCTGTTATCCATGAGATGAAGAATATTTAGGTCAATGTGAAGCTTTGCCAAGTACTGTTACAGTGTACCATTCTTTTAAAGTGACTTGTTCTTACGCATTTAAGAGGTATAATTTATCCCAGATATTTTAACAGAATTCTGCAAAATCATAGTTTCCTCTTATCTCAAACACTAATTTTCCACCTCTCTGGAGATGCTTGGAACATAATTTGCTATTTTTCTCTCTAATTATTTACTACTCAAAATTCATACAGTAATCTCATTTCCTTTATTTTAATTGTCCTTATGTAAAATCATTCTCTCTGCTCCACTGACATTGTTAATTTTAAGATTTATGTACATATTTGATTACGTTTTGATGCTGTGACTTCTATCAAATTGATTCTCAAAAATATTGCTATCTTAAAAAGTATTTGTATTTTAAATTTTATAGATTTTTCCAGATTGCTTTCCAAAAGAAAACTACAACATTTCAGATTTCTGCAAGCAAGGTATGAGAGCTTCCACTCCCAGAATTCCTACCAGCAATAAGTGATATCACCAATTTTGGATTTTGTCAGTTCTATGAATGTAAAGTGATATTCTATGCTTTAAATTGTCTTTCAGTAAACTTTTCTTAATTTCGTGATCTTTTCTTCTTCGTTGTACCACTTGGATTTGCTTTCTATAAACGTCTCTTTTTTTAATTTTATGTTCTAGGTAATCTCTACACCCTATTTTATTTTCTAGGTAAGTTACAACCCTGAAATCAAGAGTCACATACTCTACCACCTGCATGGGCCAGGTGCCCCCTCTATAAATTTCTTATTTATATGCATTGTATAAAAAAGTTTTACACGTAAAAATGAAGCAAAATAGACAACATTTAGCATAAGAAAAAGAATTGTATTTGATGTGCAAGTAAAACTTCCTTTTTAGTAAAAAATTAAACTGATGTGTCATTTTTAATCTCATCATATTAAAAAACATGTTAACATGTATTTGCTAAAGATCATGAACTAGCACTGGTGATGAAAGTAAAAACAGGAGCCAACCTTTTGTGGAGAAATTTGGCAAGGAGAACCCCAGTTTTAATATTTTCACCCATCCATACAATAATTGAGTTTCACACTAAAATCTCCAAAATTTAATCTAAATAAATATCGTAGCAAAGTTGTATTGCATAGCAATTAGTTGAAACGATTCTAAATACCTATTAAGAAGGACTTAGTTAAACTATCGGGGCATTCCTTTCCATATAATAAAATACTAAAAAGAACGAAGCAAAGGAAATTTCCATATACTTTCCAGAAACGACTTTGATATCGCAGTTAAAGACTCAAGTTTGGAGAGAGACAGCCCAGGGCCAAACCTCAGCTGTCCCATTTATGAGACTCCTTACTCAGTTCCTCACTTACGAAACAGAAATACCTACCTATGGACTATGAGTGAGAATTCAATGAGTTAATGCATGTAAAGGACATATCACAAAAAAAAAAAATTAAAAAATGCAGTGCATATCACAGTGCATTTAGTTAGTAATCAAAAAAAGACAAACTTAAAACTACTGATATTAAAATTTTTAAATTATGTTGATATTGCAAAGCTTTTATCAGAATATCTGAATATTAACATTTTATCTGTTAAAACATGTGAGATAAGCTATGGTATAAAGAGGCAGGGGGCAAAAGGGTAAGATGAAAGTGTGTGTGTGTGTGTGTGTGTGTGTGTGCACGCGCATGTTTGGGTTGTGCTTAGGGAGATGCCTGGAAACATGTACAATGTCAACTGTGTTCTCTCTGGGTGAATTTAGATTTAATTTTTCATGCTTATCTTTGTATTTGCAAATATTTGATTCAATATTCTACCATAAACATATGACATCTTTGAAATGGGACTCTTTTCTAAAACTGCGGTCACGATATGCATCTAAGTAAAGAAACATTTTCTCTGAGAAAAATGACATTGAGTCTTTTTGAGATATACACATTGAGATACACACATTGTGTATCTTTCAAAGTACTGTAAAATGTCAACTTATACAGAAGCAAAAATGTACAGAAAATTAACCTGGATCATGATCATTTTTAAATCCAAAATGTCCATGATATGATAGTGTCTTAAAAATACTCAGGGTGACAAAGTAATAGGATTTCTTTCCATCAGACAAGAAATAAAAATCAGTCTCAGCATGCAGTAGTCATGCTGTGTATGCTTATAAGTTAGGATTTCAGGTACCCACAAAATAAGGTCTTGATGATAAACTTTAATATGCTATTTCTCAAACAAATGGACATAATGAATAGAAATCCTTCAGCAAACAAACCAATGGAAATGCAAACACTCATTATTCCTCATATGTTGGCTATCTGGATGAGTCTTCAGATTACCATGGAATGTGCCAGCCTTTCTGGCCTTCCCGGCATTCTTACTATGATGCAAGTACCAATTTCCAACCAGAAACAATCTGTTTTACGCTACAGCTGTGAATTTGGATTTCCATGCCATACTTCCATAGAACAATGATAAAGTTCTCATTCTGAAAATCAGATCACTTATTAAAATGACAGAGTTTTGATACTGGTGAGGTTTGGTGAGATGGGAAATTTTTTGCACGTCTAACGGGGAATGCTTTAACTTTTTCAGGCAGAATTTTGACAGCGTGAATGAAGAGCTTCAAGGTGGGCCCTCATTCTTCATTCCAGTAATTTTACTTTTAGAAATTTAAAGAAAGAATCAGAAATGCAGACAAAGATTTATATACAAGAATTTATATACAAGAATTATTTACAATAGCCAAATATTGGCAATATCAGAAATATTTAACAATGTGGAAAAGATTAAGGAAATCATAGTAAGTAAATATTAAATACATCCATATAATATAATTTTATGTAGCCATTGAAATAATGTTTACAAAGTTTTTATGGCATGTGTTTCTGATAAATAGTATGCTAAAAAAGCAAGCTAGGAAAGTGCATAAAATGTATACAATACTTGTAAAGAAACATGTCCAACATTAGCTGTCTTTGTTGGTGGCACTGTAGCTAATCTCCTCCGTTCCTTATTGTACTTTTTCTGTATTTTGCAATTGGAGTAGATCTGAAAGATTATCTAGTCAAAAAATCTTCATCTTCTGTAAAATGAAAGGCGTCCAAAGAAATTAGGTAACTTAGTCACGGCTTCATACAGACAGTGCAATCCAAAGTAGTCGTCCTCCCTTCCATAGTACCATCTTGCTGCTTCTCGGGGGCATATAATTACGATTTAGGGTAAATCGTATGTCCATATTTTTACCTTGATCCCACTATACGCAAGCAAGCCCAAGATGCCCAAAGACAGTTTGAAATTCAGTGGCTTGTTGCTCTCACTTTCAAATGGATCCCGGGCCTTAGACTCTAAAGAATGAAGATAGCACATACCACAGCTTTGCATGCCAACTTTTAATTGACGGGTTTAGCATCTGTTTGAATTAAGGAGCAGGGCTTCCCACCCAAGTGGGTGACTGGTTCAGAGTCCTGCCAAGGCAAATGGGGAATTGGGAATCGTTTGGCCACTTAACTACTTAAATAGCAAACAGGCAGAACTTCTTTGTGCTTCTGGAAGAAACACTGAAAAACTGTAATAAAGAAGTATCAGCAAGCTAGTTCTCAACACATGCTCCAGGATCAGTAGATTAGCATTCCCTGAGAACTTGTTATCTTTATCTTAACCATTGTTACTGGATCGGATCTCCTGGGAGTACGGTTCAGCAGTCTGTGATTTAACAAGCCTTCCAGACAATTCTGATGCATATTAAGTTTAAGAATCATGGGCCCAGCAAACAGTAGCTACTACCCTGGAGCTTTGCCAAAACCATGTTCTTTAAGCAACCACTCAGACAGGGATTCCCTTTACCCACAAGTACAAAATAGAGAGCTCGCTATTAGAGAAGCAGGGCCCCCTGCGAGTCGCTTCTGCCCTTTATAGCCCTTAATCACTTGTGTGGTCACTCTGAAAATGAGGTGGAATGCTAACAAGATGTTTTAAATTCCAGAAGATACCCCGCTCTAAATAGACTATTTTGTTGCATAGATGATGAGATTCACATATGCCTTTCGTATTTGTCCTTAGAGAAAGAGCTGAAAAGAGTTATTATCATTACTATTAAAAGGTTATTATTAACTTGGTGGAATTGTTTCTTTGAAAGCAGAGAGGGCACTGGCTTGAGCAACTCTGAAACGAGATTACAGAGACTCTTCACGAAGAACGGCAGGTATGTGAGTTCTGTTTTTCAGTTGGTTTTGCTCAGACATGGCCTGGAGCACATTTATTTTGCTCTACCACACAGCTATCTCCTATCATACTAAGTATTTTTCCCCTACTTTTCTAAGAAGCGAATCGTGCTTGAATATGCAAAGGAAAGATTCAGCTATTTTATTAGTATATTTGCAGGTCTATTTCTTCAATTGCTTATTCATTTAATAGTGTATCTACTAGGTACCTGCAAGACACTGTCCTACGCAGAATAGAGTATAAATAGACAAATAAAACATTCCCTGCTTTACAAGAAGTTTATAATATAGAAGGGGAGATGAGATGAACACATAAGATTTAAAAATGTAACACAGAACATACTCTAGGCATCAGAGATATGTGAATAATGTGTGGTGAGGTCTCAGATAATTTGTTTAACATTTCTACTTTGAGGGTTATTTATGGGTCAACTTACAGATTGATTTGAATTCTAAGAAATGGCAGACAGGAAGGAATTCTAGGAGCCAAAAACCTCAGTAGCAATGCAAATCACAAAGCTTTGAGCACCATCAGGCAAAGATTAGTAGGCCAATACCAGGAAGCCCACACATGACCATCCCTGGGAGCTCTGTAAAAAAAATAGTAATGCCCGAGTTCATTCTGCTCCCCTAAAATTCTGATATAATTTTCAGAAGTGAGGCCTCGGCACCGACTTTTTAAATTGTTAAGTTCCCTGAATAATTTGAGTGTGAGGACAGCCTTGAGAATCACACTACAACAGGACTGGGGAGGTATCTGATACCATGGCCTGGGAAGCTTTGAATGCCACACCAAGAAACATATCTTCTGATTAGGAGGAAATGAGACATCACTGAAGACTTCTGCACAGGGAAGTGATGTGATCAGAGCTATGTTTGTGAAATATTAAACTGGCAGTTATGATGGGGGTGTAGAAAGCACAGACCAGCAGCTGGGAGAGTATTTAATAGTTGCTGTGATAGAATGAGAGGTGTGGAACGTGGAGCCACGGCACAGAGGAGGACTTGGTGTCCAACGTGTGTCGCAGCTGAAGGAGAGGGAGAACCTGACGATGAGCTTTAGCACCTGAGAGACTGAGCGAGTGCGGTACCAACAAGAGAAACACGGCAGGCATAACCACAGATGTTGCAGGCGTGGGAGGTAATCGGTGCAGTTTGCTATATGCTGACGCAGTGACACACACAAGCCAAAACATCTATCAGGTACTTGACAATCAAGACTCTAAAAATCCTGCCTACACAAAACACATTAGGATTCAACATTATTCAAACATCATATCTCCAGAGATGTTTTTTAGTGAGATATAATTGCAGATAACATTATATTAGATTCAGGCACACAACATGATTCAATATGTGTATATTGCAAAATGTCCATCACAATAAGTCTACTTAACATGCATCACCACATGGTTACAAATTTGTGTATGTGTGTGTGTGTGTGTGTGTGTGTGTGTGTGTGTGTGACAAGAACTCTGACCATTTATTTTTGCAGCAACTTTCAAATATAAAATTCAGTGTAATTAACTGTAGTCACTGTGCTGTACGTGATGTCCCTAGAACTTACTTCTCAATGGAAGTGTGTACCTTTTGGCCACCTTCACCCATTTTGCCCAGTCCTCCCACCACCACCTCTGGCTGCCACCAATCTGTTCCCCAGAGGAGATTATTGAATCTGCAGAGTAGAAAAATATCTTGAGGAAATGTCAAGATAGGAGGGAAAATGATGACTGGGGTAAATGTCTCGGAGAAAGCCCAAATTTGGAGGAAGGTCATAAAGAAGCAGCGTCAGAAAGGTTGGAGAAGCAGGAGAGGGCAGCACTAAGGAAGTTAAGGGAGAAAAGAGTTCATAAGAAAATTCCAGACCCTGTGGAACCCACTCAATTCTAGGACAAGTATCTATTCCACTGGTTCACACATTTCACCAAGGTTGGGAAACACTGATAGGTAAGATCAAGGAAATTGAGTAATTACCTCAGTGAATTCACATTAAAGCTTAATTTCAGTTCTTAAAATATTTACATAACTCCTGAAGAATACCAATATTCTACTCATGATCAAATCTGCTCTTATACCAAAAACAATGCAAAAACAAAACAGTGGCTGTATTTTGTAAAAAAAAAAAAAAAAAAAAAAAAAAAAAAAAAAAAAAAAAAAGAGTTTCCTGGTAAATTCTGGAAAAGAAAACAACTTTAAGGGAGAGGGGAGTCATATTATTATTATTGAGGGTTAATTAGAGAGAGATTATGAAGAAAAAAATACTGACTTTTTCTTAAGTCTTCATCTCCCAAACTGTAGTCTGGACATCCACATCCACAAAGAGATAATGTTAGGAAGAAGCAACTTTAGCTAAAAAGAAGATGAAAAATAACAGAGGATATCTAGAGGGAAATACTGATTAATAATAATTAATTAGCTAATTAATTCTCCAGAGGGAAAATCAAGTCTCAAAAGAAAGTGGGGAGGTTTACAATAATTATAAAATGGAGAGCAGAAAGCAAAAGTTATGCAAAAGTGAAGAGGCAGTCTTGAAACCGTGGTTAGATGCTTCCAAACTCCTCCCAAATTGAGGAAAATGTCTAAAATATTTCAAGCATCTAAATGTGATAATACACTAGCATAGTAAACACATTATATCTGGAGTCCCCAAACTCCCTTGTAGTTTATCCACATGCTCTGTCACTTGAAAAGTCCCATATGAAACAGTTTGCTTTTCTTTCCTGGAGTCTTTCCTTAATCTAAATATAATATGAATATTATTTGTTTTTACAAATTAGATCTGTCATTCAAAGCATAGTTTAGTCTATAGCAAAACCAAATAAAATGTCTAATGTCTAAAAAAAAAAGTCTTTAATTCTAAAGAGTATGAAAAAAAACAATGACCTGAAATAAATTACAGCTGACCCTTGAATAGTATGGGGGTTAGGGGGTACCAAGCCCTGCAGGATAGTAAATCTGTGTATAACTTTCAACTTCCTTAAAACTTAACCACTAATAGCCCACTGTTGACTGAAAGCCTTACCAATAACATGAATAGTTGACTAACATACATTTTGTATGTTACATGTATCATATGCTGTATTATTACAATAAAGTAAGATACAGAAAAGAAATGTTATTAAGAAAATCATAAGGAAGGGGAGCCTGGGTGGCTCAGTGGGTTGTGTCCGACTTCGCCTCTGGTCATGATTTCACAGTTCATGAGTTTGAGCCCTGCATCAGGCTCTGTCATGACAGCTGAGAGCCTGGAGCCTGCTTCAGATCCTCTGTCTCCCTCGCTCTCTGCCCCTCCCCTGCTCACACTCTCTCTCCCAAAAATAAATAAAACATTAAAAAAAAAAAGAAAGAAATTCACAAGGAAGAGCAAATACATTTATAGGACTATACTGTAAGAAATCCAAATATAAATGGACCTGCATGGTTCAAATCTGTGTTAAGAGCCAACTGTATTTATAAAAATTTGAGATGAAAACAACACAGCACATCAACCAAAGTTCCCAAATTTACCTGTACTTTGGAATCACCTAGAGATTTTAAACTCGTGATATCCAGGCCAGAACTCTAGATCCATTCAATCAGAAGATCTGGGGCTAAACAAATGGGAGTTTAAGGCTCCTCACAGAATTTGAATGGACAGCCAAGTTTGAGAAACCCTGATCTAAAAAGATCAGTAGGAATCCATGTTACCTAGTGTCTGAAATGAGTTCAGTATTTTAACTGGCCACTGAATTGGGCTATTAATTTTGTAACTGAGGCAAAACCAGGTGAAATGTAGGTTTCTGTTATTCTATATAAAGCAAGCATATGTATTTGCCAGGGGCAAAAAACTGCAAGGATTTTTGTCCTTCACACTAAACCAAATAATAGTACAGTATGTCATTTGCAATATGGTTAAATAAAATCAATAGCATTGCAAAAAAAAAATGTTAACGCTGTCCCTTTTTTAAAAAATAAAAGTAGCAGAAAGTGCATTTAAGGAAAACAGTTCAGAAAAAGTATCTTCAAAGCTCTATTAAACATTTCCCAGCTTTGGAAAATTTAAATACCCAATCTGGTTTCTATGAAACTTAAAAAGATCAAACGATTAGAAGGAAGCTAGGCTTGAAGGAGAAATGTTGGGGATTTCAGTAAACATCTGGTTACCATTTTCAATGGTAAGAACCAACCCACTTAAGGAAGTAGTTTCATTTCTTTGGAGTAAAAATGAGACACTGGCTTTTTGTTCTCTTTGCACAGTGGAGGGTAAAGGAAACATTAGAATGGAGAGGTCACTTGAAGCTCAACTTTTATAAATAAGAAAGCTTTTTTCAAAAAGTAAAGTAAATTCAACTCAGGTCTCTGTAGTATAAACAACTCAACTGAGTTAGGGTTAAATAAACATTCCTCGAGCTCTAGTGTGCCAATTAAAGAACAAATTCTGTTTGGTCATAAATACATCAGTACTTCTATAAGCACTGAGGAAAATAACAATAAACCTGAACACACAATTACTGCGTGTCATAATACAATAAAATTGAATGGTGCAGACCTGTAAGTTTCTTTGATTCAATTTCCTTTTTTTCCCCAGTTTGATTAACGAAAGGCACAGAAGCACTTCTGATATCGTCCAAAACCTATTACTTGCATAATAAAAAACATATGTCAAAGGTGTTCTAGGTGAAATACTGACAAGGCAAAACACACTCTGCCTTTTAAATGTGACCTTTACTCTTTCGTCTTCTTGCTAAATGTTCATATAGCATATTAAACTCAGGAAAGCAGCAGGGGTGCTGGTTTCAGGCTGGCGACAGGAAGGAAGGAGAAGAAGAGACTTCATTAGGCTCTTGAGTTTTAAATGATCAGTGGAAGCATCTGCTATCGACATGCACTACTAGCCAAAGGGGATCACCTCCCACTTTGCCTCCAGACCAATGTTTCTCCACTCCTTTGCTTACCATTCCTCTCTTCTGCCCTTGGACGTGAGACTAAAAAGACTCAAGAGAAAGAATCCCTAGAATGATGAGGTTTAAAATCGTGTCTTACTTTCTCTCATTCCATGGTCATGAATGTTATAGAGACGATCTGAAAAAGACTTGGGTGGTGATTTTCCTCATTCTCCTGAGGAATAAAACAACCGCTGGGCAGCACCCCTGACTTGACTCTGTTCCCACAACACTTCCTGTGTTCTGAGATGGGCAGATCCCCTGCTGGGTAACTCTGACTGATAAAACGTTCATCCTTAAATGGGTCCTGGTTATGTCTTCTAGGGTTGCTACAAATAAATCTTGTACCCAAGTGTCCCGTTAAACAGTGGGGAAACAAAAATATTGGTCCAACTACTTGCAGGGCCTCCCAGAAACATTCTTTGCAATTGGAACCATCTATTTTCTTGTGGCTGTTGCAGATCTGGTTTCGGCGGCGACTGGAGAAATATGCCCTCTTCAAGTACACATAAATAATTCTCACCCAATGATAAAATATACTGCATGTCAGAGTCTCTTGGACCATATATTACTTAGACTCTATCCCGGGAGCAAGTTAAAAACTTTTGGAAAATATTTATTCTCTCTTAGGCCACTGCTCCATTCTATGAACTAAAACACTGATTTACTAAATAGGACCTGGATAATATGAAAGAGAATAATGTGATGGTGATTTTGTTTCTGTAGGGAAGGTGTATATTATAAATATATATTTTTGCAAAGCAGAGGATTGGAAGAGCACAAGCAGGAATATTTTACACTATGCTCAGCAAAGAAGTAGAGAGCATAATGTAGATGACGAACAGGACCTAAATGACAAGATGGGGGTTCTGACCCTTGATGCTTTCTCTGTTCATAAGCCGCAAAAGCTGTATGCTTACTTTTACATGTCCTTTATTGGAGAATATTTGTTAGGTAACATTTCGTGTTTCATTGTTTTGTGGAATAGTAAACTTCCGGTGAATCAATCATCACCTCTCAGCAAGTAACTCACAAATCTTCATCTCCTGCCCTGGCCTCTCTACTTTCTTCAGTTACTGCTAAATACATTTATAGAAAAGCTCACAGCACCTGAGACTGCATATGTTTAGAACTAAACTCATCCATCCTCCTCCAGAACCAACAGGCAGTAGCACTGGTCAAAGTGACAGAGGAGTCTTAAAAGCAAAAGAAGAGAAGAATTCTGAAAAATGGACACAAGCACTTAAAACCCTCAACAGGTAGTATCAGCCCTATTTACTTACCATATTTGTGGATGAATTATTTTTATATAAGAACAGATTTGAGCATGGGTAGAGTATCAATGTTCCTGTAAAGTTATGTAAAAATAAAAGGTTTATCAATTAAGTTTTAATGTGAATTCTCTGAAGTAGTTGACCATTTAAGGAGCTCAAATACTGGTACACTGTTCTTCATTTGTTCACGTATTCAACTGTATTTGATACATATTTATTTTGTGCCTCTGGATGGAGAGCATGTTTTTAAGGGATGAGTGGAATAGATATGGTCCCTGACTTCAAGAAACTTACAGATTATTATTATTATTTTTAATGAGGGGTCTGTTCCAAGGGAATGATCCAGGAGACTGTGTTGGAATTTCAGGAGCATTTACAGCCCAGACCTTTCAATGGGAACATGTAAGTTGATAAAGAGGGCCTTGAAAACACCTATTAAGTTCATTTATCACAAAATATCCAGCAGCAGCGCCCCTATATTCTTCATATAAATGTATCTCCCGAGAAAGGAATCTCCATAATCTCCTTTCTGTTAGTTAGTTCTTGACAGTAATAACAATATTAGCTCCCATTTCTGGAGTGCCTGTAACATGGCATTCACAGAACAATCCAAAACAATCAAATCCCAAAGGGAAAAATAGAGCTTTCAGAGGTTAAGTAACTTGTCCAAGGTTGTATAACCATTAAAGGAAATACTAGAACTCAACCCAGGTTTGATCTTACTCCAAAGCTTATTCTTTTTAATTACCACAGTCTACAACCTCTCCAAGAAAGCAATTATTGCGGTTAAGCCCTTCCTACTTACGGGTAATTTAAATCTCAACTTCCTTATAGCATCTTTTGAATATAAATAAACTAAAGAAAACTTGAAATATGCTTTCCATCACAAAAGTTAAGATTTGTCTGCAGCAGATGTTTCTTTTCCATACAAATCTCAGAAACAGCTTCTGGCAAGTAGCCCTTATAAAAGAAACCTTCAAAATCCAACTAAATTTCAAATGGTACATGGATGTGTTGGACATTTTTACGGGTGCAAGTGAATATAAATAAAAATATAGGAGGATGGAAAACTATTAAATTACAAACAGGAAAGGAAATAGGCTTTTTCTTTTCTAATATATTTTCCACAACATTAAGTAGTGATCTGTATCTTTCGCTCTATTAACTATATCTTTTAATAGTGCTTCTCAAGAACACAGTTGGATAAATTACAGTATCCTTATGGTGGGGTTGGGGGAGGCTGTGAAGCAACATTATTTAAAATACCATTCTCCAGAACATACTCTATCAAGTTTAATATCAATACAAATATCAATAAACACCATCATAGTATTAACTCTAGCCCTTCTTAGAAATGCCTTCACTACATCATGCTGTTAATGTTATACTCTCAGCTTGTGTTAGAAGTTTGCTATCTGAACCAAGATATGACATCCACTTCATTTGCAATACAAATGTTGCTCTGGCTATTGACCCATTATATAACTTAGGGTTGTCTACATAATAATTCCTTCAAAAAACTTATTTTAAATATACTACTTGGGCATGTGGAAGGTTAGGGGAAGGAACATAGTGTTCCCTTCTTTCTGAGTGTAAAATTTCTATTCTTTCCCTTGTTGCTTTTGGCTCAAGCCAAAATTAAGCTTAAATTATGGTAACTAAGAGAAATATCCAGTTTGAGCCCTAATTTTATATTTCCATTTTAGTAATTTCATTATTATATGTTCTAGTGTAAACCATCAAATCCTTTTTGAATGAGGTTTGGTATAAGTTAAAAAACTAAACCATCTGAGTCCTAAAGTTTAACCATCAGCTTGGTAGGGGATCAAGTTACATAGAATTAGTCTAAATACATAGGTCAGCAAACTTTTTCTGTTAGGGCCCAATAAATGTTTTAGGTGTTAAGAGCCATATAGTCACGGTTGCAACTACTCAACTCTGCCATTGCAGAACAAAGCAGCCAAAGATAGTATGAAAACAAATGTGTGGCTGTGTTCCAATAAAGCTTTGTTTGCAAAACAAGCGTTGGGCCAGATTTGGCCGGTGGGCCATAGTTTGCCAACCCCTGGAAAGAAAATCAATGTGGTCTTGCACTTTCTGTATTTCTTCAAAAAAACATTCCACGTAAAACACCCAAGTTACAAAAACAAGAACAATGTGAAACCATAAGAGTAACCAATTCCGCAGCTTTGACAGCAGTTGGCATTTGTTTTGCATGTGACTATATAATATGTCTAATTTAGAAGTGCAAAGTATATTCAGAAGTGAACAGAAAACTGCTAAATATGCACTACTCTTCAAGTACACAGAAATAATTCTGATCCAGTGATACAACCTACTGAGGCAGAGTCTCAGGGACCACATACTACTTGGACGTTACAATGAGTTTAAGAACTTTTGGAAAACATTTACTTTCTTTAGGCTACTATACTATTCCATGTACTAAATCACTGGTTTACTAAATAGTACCTAGATACTAGGAAGGGCAATAATTGCTTGGTGCTTCTATCTTTTCCTTTGGAGAATTATATGCTCTTATAAACACAGGGACATAAGATATATTTTTCCAAAGCAAGGACTGAAGGACCATAAAGTATATGTTTTACATGCTGCTAAGTTTTGTAGGTTTAAACCTGTAAAGACAATTGTCCTCTTACTGTTTCAAAATCAGCTTAAAGATGAAATGTTTGTAAACACCTATATAGTTAAAACTTAAATTTTTTAAATGTGTTTATTTATTTTCGAGAGAGACAGAGAGAGCACAAATTGGGGAGGGGCAGAGAGAGAGGGAGGCAGAGTCTACAGCAGGCTCCAGGCTCTGAGCTGTTAGCACAGAGCCCGACATGGGGCTTGAACGCCTTAGCCACGAGATCATGACCTGAGCAGAAGTCAGACACTGAACTGACTGAGCCACCGAGGGGGGCCATAGTTAAAACTTAAGTAGTACAATGGCATTATAACAAACAGACTTTTGCATTGTTTTATTCCCAAAACTAACTCTAAAGATTGTTATTTTTTGAGCCAACAGTATATCCCTTAGGATGGTGTGCCCCAATGGACTATATATCAGAATCACAAGTGTCTGTTTTTAACATATAAATTTCTAGGCCCCACTCCCAGACTACTGAATAAAAAATATTGGCTGGGCTTTACTTTGTCTCCTCCCAGAACTCTGATGGGGCAGACAAAGTGGTTAAATTCTCACCACATACTAACATGAAGTAATATCATTATTGCATTTAACAGATAAGAGAACTAAAGCTCAAAGAACCTAACTTGCTTAAAGTCACATATCCAGGGCCTGTCTTTCCCGATAGAGCCACCAACTTCTGTTATGTCACTAGAATGGAATTAACCAGGGAAAAAACATGATGCCCACATTGTAACTTAGAACCTGAGATTGCTTACTTTTCCTTTCAATAAATGTTTACTAAGTAGTAAGGAAACTGAATAAAATATAAAACCCAAATATTACTCTACAAAAACAGATTATACTTAATAGTGGAATGTTGCCTAGGTAAGACCCTTTTATTTTTGCTAATTTTTATCCACTTCTGGCCTTAAAGGTTTAAAAAAGAAAAAAGGAGCCCCAGGGACTCCTGGGTGGCTCAGTGGGTTGAGCGTCTGACTTTAGCTCTGGTCATGATCTCGTGGTTTGTTAGTTTGAGCCCCGCATCCGGCTCTGTGCTAACAGCTCAGAGCCTGGAGCCTGCTTCAGATTCTGTCTGTCGTCTGTCTGTCTGTCTGTCTCTCTCTCTCTCTCTCTCTGCCCCTCCCCTGCTCAGCTCTGTCTCACTCTCTTTTAAAAATAAATAAACATTGGGGCGCCTGGGTGGCGCAGTCGGTTAAGCGTCCGACTTCAGCCAGGTCACGATCTCGCGGTCCGTGAGTTCGAGCCCCGCGTTGGGCTCTGGGCTGATGGCTCAGAGCCTGGAGCCTGTTTCCGATTCTGTGTCTCCCTCTCTCTCTGACCCTCCCCCGTTCATGCTCTGTCTCTCTCTGTCCCAAAAATAAATAAACGTCGAAAAAAAAAAATTAAAAAAAAATAAATAAAAATAAAAATAAATAAACATCAAAAAAAAAAAAAAAAAAAGTAGCCCCAGGCTGGAAAGAGGCCACCTGTGCTTCAAAGGATGGCACAGAAAGAGGTCAGCAGAAGTGATTGGGGTCAAATCAGAAGAGGAGAGAAAGGCAGGTAAAATGGATAGGTAGACAGGGGAAAATTTATTTTGTATTTATTTTCCTACAACCAAGAATGTATTTTATAAACATGTCAAATCTGCACTTGGGCACTTAGTAACATTTGTGGTAGTACCTGATTTATTTTGGATGTAATACTTTCAAATTTCAGTTTAGCAAAGAGCAGAAACTGCAACGATGAAGTGAAAGATAGGTGGGGTATGTCTCCGGATCATTCTGAATTGCCCCCACTCCCTCCAAGATGCTCGGCATGGAGAAAGGAAGTTTAAATGTGCCAGTATAACATCATACTTTCTGCTGCTGTACATATAGGCAAAGAAGCATTAGGGGAATATGCGAAACTAAAGAGAAATGGATTTTGTAAGAATCAAATCTTTAGAAAATATATTTGTAATGAGTACCCCAATTCAAACATTATCTACAGCTTAAATTTGTGGCCATGGAAAATAAGCTTCAATAAAAAAGTGATTCTGTTTCCTATATGTTAGAAAATCAAGGAAATGTTAGATCATGGTCACAGAACTTTTTTTTTTTTTTTAATTTCTAGGTATTTGATGCTGCTCTCACAGTGAAAACTACAAAATCAAGTGAAAAACCAAAAATCAGTTTTCCATACTCATGAAACTGAGGCCTTATCCAGGAATAATATCTTATTACACCGAGAAGAAGAAACCAAGAAAGAATGAGGAAAAGGATGTTGTAAACGAGGAGGGAAGGTGGAATAAGAGAGCCAAATCAGTATTTACACTGACAAATTCTGGTGACACCATCTCCTTATCTTATGCTGGGCCTACCAGCCCCTCTGGCTGCCAGATTTCATTGCCTTCAGGCTGTCTGTCTTTGCACTTTCTTGATATTTGGAAGCCTCAAAGTCATTCTCCCTTTTCTTGTAAAACTGACCCAGACATTAAGGGAGAGAGCAGACATACTCTTTCTAAATTGCAAACGGATGAAATTGAAAATTGAAACTGAATTGAAGTTGAAATGCACAGAGAATCCAGGTCGTCCACATACTCAGTCAGTAGCGGTACCAAGGAGGTCGAGAAACAGGCATTTCAGACAACAGTGCTGTGTAATCACGGCTGATGTTTTCACACGGCACATAGGTGGTGGTTATACATTCAATCACCTAGGTCAATGATGGGCTAAAATGTTTTATGAAGGTAGAGGATGCCTGGGTGGCTCAGTCGGTTAAGCATCCGACTCTTGGTTTGGGCTCAGGTCATGAGTTCGAGGTTCTTGAGTTCGAGCCCCACGCTGACAGTGCAGAGCCAGCTTGGGATTCTCTCTCTCTCTCTGCCCCTCCCCTGCTCACACTCTGTGTGTGTTTCTCTCTCTCTCTCAAAATAAATAAATAAGCTTTTTAAAAAAAGTAACTAAAAGGTTTTTGGGGATGAGAAGGAGGCTATACATTCTATATCTTTCCTTAACATTGATAAATGTTTTTCTGACAAATATCATTTATGGATGTTCCAGAACTTTCGGTTGGTCCTTAACAGAACCAACTGCAATGATGTTTGTAAGATTTGTTTCAGCACTCTTTGACATTCCAGAGCTTTTACCTTCCTTTTTGTTTTTCTCATTTGCTTCCAGAAGCACAAGGCTCTAGACTTCCATACTACTCACAGTGGGGCAGGGATGAGCAAATGGCATTCCTGAAGACCTGTCCTAATGGCCCATACTCTGCACATTTTTAGGATGTTTCTTTTCACCCAAGTCTATCTTTTGGGGTCCTATCCTTCAAAAGCTTTGCTAGCTAGGTAGCTTATAGCTTTACTACCAGGGTGGTAAAAGTGAACCTGGTGAAGGGTAATTGTGGCTAACGGTCTCCCCAACCTCATTCATTCATTGGCATAAGTTTGCACTTTAAAGAGCAAGGTGGAGTGTATCTGTCACGTGGTTAGTTGCTCAGGAACCGCTAGTTGTTATTCTCATTGCCCTTTTTGACCCTCATCATCTGCTCAACTTTCTTTTCAAATACCTTGTTTAAAAACTTGTCTTTTATTTCTCATTTCAAATGATAGAAATAAAAGTACTTGACTAGTAATAGTGTCTGTGATAAATATCCATACTTTTTCCCCATTTTAGAGCCAATCTGTGAATCACATTTAAGCCGGCTTCTCAAAACAATTTCCAGCACATTCTACTTGCAGTCAGATGAAGTGGCAATTTTCTTAAAATATGGAGCAGTTTGGTGCTGGGCAGAACATGTATTCAGGCTCATAAACATAAACATTTTTTATGTAGCATTTAAATATGAACTATGCAACTCCAAAATGCTACAAAAATATAAACAAAGTAATTTCAGGAATAAAGAAATAGAGCTAAAGAAAAATTGAGAGGAAGTAAAAAAGGAGCCAAATTTTCTTTGATGCAAGAAAGTGGATCATGGGTAAAATTTTGTTTTTATAAATTTCTTTAGGGGGAGATAGCAGCACATTCTAAAAATTGTTTAGCATTGTATGTCAAGCAGCTATGGCATTTACTTCTTATTCTGACCTTTTTCTAGCAGCCCCGGCCCAAGACCAGCACCAAGCCTTTCTTCAGCGATGACGACCGAGTAGCGATGCTGAGTGAGGACGTGCTGATGGAGCTGAAACTCCATTTTCCTGTAGGAAGGAGGCCTGTAGAGGACGGCCCTTCTGTCATGGCTCCCAAAGTGTATCTTTATCGATTTCTCGATCTAAAAAAAAAAAAGAAGAAGAAGAAGAAAAAGAAAGAAAGGAGGCATAAAAATTCAAGAGGAAAAAGTAGCACACTTTGCCTTGAAGGACATCATTAATGCAAATCAAGGGCCATTCAGAAAGTTACCCTTCAAGTTGTTCTCTGGAAATGAAAGACAAATTCTCTGAAAGGCTGGCAAGGGCAAAAGTGACCTCATAGGCAAGAACCGAAGGTGAATTGAATTTTTCTCTCTATTACAGAGAGATGAAAATTTTAGGCCATTAAAATATAGAGGTCCTGGAGGAATACTGTTGCATTGAAATACAGAACTCAACTCTAGCTGAAAATATAAATTAATAGCAATGCCTTTCATCTGCATTGTGCTTGTATAAAATACTTCCAGCTGCATTATCTTCTAACAGTGCTTTTTAAGTAAACATGGGAGAGGAAACAGACTCAGAGAGGATGGATTTTGTGCTGGAAGGACACGGTTAGGAACGGGGAGAGCTGAGAAGCAATTTCAGAGCCCTCTGGAGATACACAGTGCTGCTTCTCCTCTCAATCAGAACACAGCGCAATTGGAATGCATCTCAGGGTGGCAGGCTGGGTCTCTGCCCAAGATCCAGAGCATCATAATTTCAGGTTCTTCCTTCCATAGTTTATTGATCACCCACATAAATATTCCTCTTTCTCACGACAGTGTTTGAAATTCCATTAACAAAAGGGAATTTTCCAATTGACAAAGTGGAAAGAATGCTGATATTTGAGTTCATTATAAGGTGTAATTGTAGACATTGGGTATTTTCCTGAAAACCTGAGATTAAAACTGGATAAAGTAGACATTTTTTTGTTACCGGAAGGAGCAGTGAGATTGGATGGGGGTTTGAGAAAAACCTGGGAGAGACTGAAGAAGAGGAGACGAAGGAATTGGAGAAGGAAGATGAGGGAGAAGAGGTAAAAAACAAAATTGGGAATCCAAACTACGTTTAGTGACACCTCTGAATCGAACTGTCCGCTTTATGGATCTAAAAGTATGTACCACATGCCTCTTCACTACTTAAAGTTCTTTATTATTTCCCATTAATGATAGAATCAACTCCAAATCTTCATCAAGGAACACAAGGTCATTCAAACTTAAGCCCTGTCTTTCTTCTCTGTTCATATCACACTCTTAATTATTTCCATTCCTGATCCCACCCTGTTCCTTCATACGCATACCTGTGTCTTCTACTTAAATTCCTTTTTCTCTCTCCATTTGTCCATCTGGCTAACTCTGAATCAAACATCACCTCTTTTGGAAAGTTTTCATTGAAATACACCCTTTTATTAGCACTTAGGAAAGGAAATGTGCATCTCTCCCTGATGTGAGCTCATTACAAGCAGTATGCATGTACACACAGGACGTGTTTAATAAATGAAGATATCTATGAAATTAATGAGCCATAGTGGTCTATCAAGATCTTTGAAGATATGTATGAAGATACATATGGAAAGAAAGAGGAAACAGATTTAGGTTGTAAACTCTCCGAGGGCAGGAACTATATCCTATTTTTCACTGCATACGAATTATCTCCATCTGTAAATGGATTGACAAAGCACAATGACGTGCAGAAAAACACAAACTCTGGAGAGACTGCTGGGTTTGAATCCCCTGGTTCTGCCAGAACTATTTGTGTGACCTTGGACAATACCTTCCTCCTAAGGGCGCTGTAACTAAAGGGTTAATGTTTGTGACTGGCTTAGAACTGTGCATGGTATACTATACACATAGAAAGACCATCTATGTGTTTTTTAAATAATAATATAAAAAACAAAGAATCAGAAAAACTTTCTGAATCTGAGCTCTGCCTGGCACACAGTAACATAAGCTTTGAATACTTGTGTAGTGGATTTAATAGAAAGGAACAGAAACTAGCTAAGCACACCTCCCCTGCATGGTACTTTGGGCAAACATGATTGATTAGATACTTTCCCTTGTTAAAGAATATTGTGTTTTCTTGATAATGAAACTATTTAAACTCAAAAATTTAACTGCCTATTGGGACACGATTCCCCAGCCAATATCATTGTTTGTCATGGTAAACTTATTAGAAGGAGTCTTTGAAGCCAAAAACAGTTGAGCCTTTGTCCACAGGAGTTAGAAGGAACCAGTATCCCACAGGAGGCCAAAATAAACAAACATGCATCTAGGTGCAAGGGGAAGACAGATGCTTCCAAATATATCGTTGTCACTCAAGCAAAATGCAGAGTGCCCAGAATTCCCTTCTCACATTATTTTCTTTCGTAATCACAGGATGCTCCTCTCTATTACAGCTGGCTCAAGTAGAGCAGTGATTTCACATGAGGTGAGTGTATTTTCAAACTTGACGTTATTATTATTTTGAAAGATACACCCCTCCCTTCCCCCACCCCACCCCCCCACCCCGGACCAGGATCAGTTTAAGCCACAGCCATGTGGCTCTTGCCAGTATATCTTACAAAAATATATTTTAAATAAAGTATAATAAGTGGCCATATTCTATAATAACCTTTATAGCATAGACTGACATTTTCGCTCACATCTCAGACTACAGAGAATAATAGGAAGTGAGCTTGTCAGTCAAATTATGTTGTATTACCCTGTAATACAAACCGCTCCTGTCCTTGTCATATTTATAACAGACTGTATCAGCAAAATGGCCCAATACCAAGGGGCAAGAACGCTTTTAGCTGGTCCAATGACAGGTGCACACACTGCATATGCGAAATAAAAACTACGTGAACAATTATGTCAACCACACCAGCAAATGCAGGATTATCAAATGCCGAGAGAAGCACTTTGGGAACTGAGAGCTCTTGATTACTCCTACAATTCTGAAGATATATTTTTAGTGAAAGAATTTAACCTAGCCACCACTACCACAACTAAACTTGAGATTCGCAGGCCTTCTGAGAAGACTTAGGAAAGAATGAATGTTACTGGATGCTGACACTCTGAGCTCCCAAGTCACTTCCCTCTCTCCCTTCTGGAAAGATCTGAAAAACTGTCCCTCAGAAATCACTTTGCCAGACTACATGAAAGTTATTTTAAAACTAAACACTTATTATTTTTATTGGAAAAACTTCAACATCTGAAACTTTTATACCACCTTAAATAAAGCAAAGGACAGAGTGTCGTAATAAATGACCTGGAGTGTTAGATGCAGCAATGTGGAGGATGAACAGGAGAGGAGTGGGGATCAGAAATCTGGATTTAAATGCAGAGTCTGCCTTGCTTCATCCACTGGGGAGAGTTGTTTTATCTCTCTACATCAGAGTTTTCTCATACGTATAGTTGAAATAACAAGTCCTACCTCATGAAGTTGTAGGAGGAATTAAACGAATTTGCTATCTAAAGGTATCCAACACAGTGTCTCATTAATAAACGATGTTAACTATATATGATTAAACTGAGTAATATTATATTTTAATTCTGCTTTTCCACTAAGAACTCTTTCTTTTCTCAATGAGAGAGAGAGAGAGAGAGAGAGAAGCAAAGGGAGAGAGAAAGAGAGAATCCACACTCAGTTGCAGAGCCCCACGCAGGGCTTGATCCCACAACCCTGGGATCATGACCTGAGCTGAAATCAAGAGCCAGACACTTAACCAACTGAGCCACACAGGCACCACTCCCTTAAGAATTCTATCAGCTTTTCAATTAATACAGTTTTGTCTGTCATAAAAACCATTTCTGCAATAAGCTATATGCATCCATATATCTTGATGTATGTTTTTCTCTATATGACTCATCACCTTTTAATGTAAAAATAGATCTTATTTACTTACTGTGTTTACTGTCTGTCTCCCCAAACCATAAAAGTAGGTAAATAAAAGCATACATTTTTTCTATTTTTTTTTTTTAATTTTTTTTTTCAGCGTTTATTTATTTATTTTTGGGACAGAGAGAGACAGAGCATGAACGGGGGAGGGGCAGAGAGAGAGGGAGACACAGAATCGGAAACAGACTCCAGGCTCTGAGCCATCAGCCCAGAGCCTGACGCGGGGCTCAAACTCACGGACTGCGAGATCGTGACCTGGCTGAAGTCGGACGCCTAACCGACTGCGCCACCCAGGCGCCCCACATTTTTTCTATTTTGTTGACTTTTGTTTCCCCTACCTAAGAATACTACTGGGCACATAATGGGCACATAATAAATATTCTTTGAATGAATGAATACAAACATCTTTTTCTTCAATATGTAAAAGTCTGGGTTATAAATACTACCATGGAAGATTGGGAATATAAAAGTGGTGAACATTTGTATTAAGAAATTTATTTCAGCAGAATTTCAAATAGGAGCAAGAATGACAAAAATAGAATTAAATGTTTGAGCAAAGTAATGCAAAAAAAAATCAAATAAAGAGCTGTATTATTAAAGTACGATGTTTCTCAGTTACTTATAGTATTAAAAAATCTTCACCAGGACTTACCACAAAAAGCAAGAAATGCAGCTCTTTAAAATATAGAAAGGATGAAAAATAAAACTTGTTTTTTTCCACGACAGATTTTTTTTTCTAGATTTATTAAAGTAGCCATGTATTTATGACACCTTTTGATGCTCTAATACAAATCATATAGTAGACCTTGGATGTGTGTTGTATATAACTAAAAGTAAAATTGCCTTGCTGGTCTCGATCTTTGACATTTTAGAAATATTGCAGAATCTATCATAGTGAATTATGCTTTAATTTTTCCACTATAAGAATAAAATAGGGATTTTTTTACTCATTGGTGAAATTTATACTTATTTTAGAGAATTCAAGAGATAAAACTGAGTTTCTTGGATGCAGGTCCTCTACATTTTCTACTTAGAAATTATTTATAATTGCAGGACAGTGTAGGAACCACAGGTTTCCTGGATATGCAAACAGAGCCTCATGAGAAATTTCCTCCATAAATGAACGTTTAGTTAAGTCTGCCTTTATCTCACAACTGATTCAACTGAATCTCAAGCCCATCATGGAGTAAACACACAATTCTCAGACCTACTCCATGATACTGAGGGCCTTCTGACTACACTGGCAAACTGTGCCTTGGGGTTACTGACTATCCCAAGAACATCCAGTGAAAAGCAAGTTTGCTCATCTGTGCCTCTATGTAAGTTTTAAACAATGACAGAGAAACAAAAGCAATAAGACTTCAGTATAAAAAGGTGTATCCTCAATATAGCTTTGATAAAATGGCACCTACTTAAACAGCTATTCCCAAAACCCATCATCACCTATCTCTCAATCTATCTTTCCCTTTGGCACGCTTCACAATTTATAGTAACATATTATTACTTGTTTAGTGTCTGACCTTTATACAAATTTTCATGTTTCCTGAAAGCCTAAATGTGTCTTCTTTTAACCATTGCACATACAGCTTACTACCAGTTTCCAGTAAAAGGGAATGGATGGATGAATGATGAAATGAATGAATGCATGAATGCTATATATGAGTTCATTGTTTGTAAACACATGCATGCCTTTTAATTATTTTACTATGAGGTGAAAATATCCACTAGAAACTTCTCAGTGGAAGCTTTGATATTTGCATCTCAAGCCGTGAAATATCTATGACTTCTTCATCCCTAATGCCTGTCTCCTCCACTTTACTACAGTGGCCGCTCGAATGGCCATAATCTTGGACTTTATGGTCCCCAAACACCCCCACCTCTGAACGTATAAAATGAGATATTCCATTCTCTGATCACATTCAAGTATTTCCATCTCATTTATTCTCAACATATCAGATCTTCAACACTAGTCTTTCTCGCTCATGCCAACTTTCTACTTGCCTCTTTTTTACCTTCTTTCTGTGCAGCCTGGATACCCTGGTCCAACACTCCAACAACTCCCTACCCAGAATATGAAATTATCCCCTTGCTCCACTGGACTTGCGTCACATTCACATGGCAAAGCTTCAAGCACGGAAGAGTTGGGGACATGGCGGTTAACAAGCCAGACAAGTCTTGGCCCCCACAGAGCTGACAGCCCATCAAGGAAAGCAGACATAAACAACTAGTTACAATAATTATGACATGCCGCGTAAGCTGAGAGGACTAGGGTGCCGTGGAAACTCTGAGACCCAAAGATCTCAGCAGCCTGCCTGTCCTGAACTCGGGCTGGGTTGCTGAGAGCTGCTGGAGAGAAGTGTCCAGTGGACAGATTCTGGTTGGCAAAACCAGTTCCGTCTTCAGGGCTCCTAGACCATCCCGCTATGCTCTTCACTGCTCAATTCTCTCTCACATTCTCCATAGTGACTAACTTTCCTATTCTCCAGCTACCTTCTTATTTTTACAGAAAACTGCCTCCCATTCACAGTGAAATTTCCACTGCTAGAAGGAAACACACTGATTTAATTAAATAGCCTCTGTTTTGTCAAACGCATAGCCTATCAGCATGACTAACATTTCCTCCTTTCTTCTGACTTCCACATGAGAAACCTGTCCTCCTTATCCATGGCTAATCGCTCTGATTATTCTCCAGATTCCACAAACCCCCTTCCTCTAGGCAACAAACCTCCTTCCAATTTCTACCCTCAAATCCCTAAGAATTTCATCCATCTTTTCTCCTTCTCCTGGATCCTTAATATCTCTTCCTTCTTGGCTCTTTCTCAATGTTTATTCACTCACACTCATTTGTCCACTTACCCATTTAATATTTTTGAACGCTTTCTATATGATAGGCATAGTTCTAGGCTCTAAGCAATGTAACAGTGAAGAAACTTGACAAAGCTCTATCCCTCACTGAGTTCACATTTTTAAATTTTTTTAATGTTTATTTTTTTGAGAGAGAGAGAGAGAGAGGGAGAGACAGAGAGAGCGTGAGTGGGGGAGAGGTGGAGAGAGAGGGGAGCACAGGATCCGAAGTGGGCTCTGAGCCCGATGTGGGCCTCAAACTCATGAGCTGTGAGATCATGACCTGAGCCGATGTCAGGCGCCCAACCAACTGAGCCACTCAGGTGTCCCTGAACTCACTTTTTAGTGGAAGGAGTGATAAACAGTTAGTGAATCATGCAAGGTAAGTACCTGCAGAGAAAAGATCTCTGGTCTGGGTAAAGCGTTAAAGAATGACTGAGGTGCTCTTTTAGATGCTGTTACTCGCATGTATTACGAATGTTGTGTGTGAAAGCAAATGAGAGAAGAAAGATAATTCTTAGAGGGAGAGAAAAGATGGGCAGAGAAATTAAAACAGGAAGTCCTTCAAGGTCAGTACCATATGTACTTTTTATTGTGGATGGTAAATATAGCCAGATAGGTAACAAGTAACTGGCAATGAGGACAAAAGTGTAGGTAATACATCATTACTCATTATCTTTTTAAGTACCTAATAGGAAACCAAAACCTAATAAGAAGTAGAGAATTTAAAAGTTGGTAACTTTATGCTGGTCTTTCTACCTACGTACAACCTCAATGAATTCTGATTCCTTTTACTAAAAGCCATAGCAGGGAAGAGGCAAATGAGGAAAACTGGGAGGGTGTTTTATTGTTTTATTTTGTTTTCTGGATCGATGGGCATCCTAACAGAATGCCAGAAGGCAGACTTTTACTTCCTAAATGATAAAATTTCCTAAGAACTATATGCCATCATTTCCATAATACAGAAAAGTTGTGGGGTTTTTTAAAGTTTATTTATTTATTTTTGACATAGAGAGCTCCAGCGGGGAGGGGCAGAGAGAGAGGGAGAGAGAGAATCCCAAGCAGGCTCCTGGCTGTCAACATAGAGCCCGACATGGGGCTCAGACTCATGAACCGTGAGATCATGACCTGAGCTGAAACCAGGAGTCGGACGCTCTACTGACTGAGCCACCCAGGTGCCCCCGAAAAGTTTTTCAAAAATGTTAGTACTCAGTGACCTGGACGATCAAGCTATAAGACGGAGACATGACACCTGTCCTAAGGAGGCACCGAATCACATCGGGGGAGCATCATCAGAAATGCACTGGGAGGGGAAAGGCAGTAAGTTCTGTACTGTGGAGCCTCATTTGTGATAGAAAGAAGGAGAAGCAGCAACAGGACAAATCACGGTGAGTGTAACTAAGACAGAGGTAAAGTACAGAGGATGAAACCTTCCAGAAGTGGGACGAAAAGTCCCAAAGAAAGGATTGGCCATGAATTTACTTGGTATTAAGTAAACAGGAAGGGAGGCTAGAAGCCTGACATATCAGAAGAAAAGCGGCACAAAGGAGGAAAATGGAAGAGAACAGACCCTGACCTGGCCATCCTCAGCTAGAAAATATTTAATGATAAATAATGTCATATTGCCCGAATCCGCTTGGAAGATCTGAAATACTGAAACTTAAGGGACATGTAATGATTTTTGCTTAGCAGTAAAGACGTCCCACCACATCTATAAAATCCGAAGGTCGACCCTGAGAATTCCCACGTCATCCGTATGTTAAATGCCCAGGCTCCACACTCACAACCGGGAACCACGCTGTGCCTTTCTAAATGGGGCACAAGTACAGAGTTTGTGCAGCTGGAGGAAAGAGGAGAGGCTAGCAGAGAACAAGTTGCAGGACAGAAAAGAGAAGGTGGACTAAACAGCTTCTGGGCCCTTGAGGCTCCAGCGAAAGCGCAGCTTCAGCCCTGCGCCCCAGGCTAACCCTCACCCGTGGCGGGAATCTTGGAGAAACTAAAAATGAAACCGAGAACACAGGAACAGGGATTTCTCCTCCAGCCTGTGTCTAGTGTCTCCTGCGGCGAGGTCCCCTCTTCCCTGTCTTGTAGCTGCAGCTGGCTGGCAAACTCCACCGCGTGAAAATCTCAGCCATTTCCACCAACGTGGAGGAACTTCTATTCCCTTCTCTGCTTCTCCTAGTGTTTCTCTTTCTCTTTTTTAGCTGCTTGGAAAGTCATGGGAAGCCTCTGTTTCAGCTTCCTCTGGAGGTTTTTCCTCCAACTAATTCAAGGCTCCCCTTTGGTTGTGGTGCCACCCACGAAGCACAGCTGTGGGTCTTCAATGTACTGATTGCTGCAACTTTACAGACATAACAAAGACCCAGCAGAGATTACAGAACCCCAGGGGTAGCTGGGAGATGGTGCTCATGATCGCGTCCTTGGAGATATCTCTAAGAATAAGATAAAGCTGTAAATGAGTTTGGGAGAGAATGTAGATTGCTTTTCCTTTAGGCACATTTGATTTTACTTCCTATTTCGGATCAAATAAAACCACTCATGAGGGCCCTTCTTTTGTCTCTTCTCCTTCCTTCTGCTTTCCTGACCCCACACTCTTCTCGCTTCCCAGGCTTTCCTTAGTCTGACAAGCTCATGGAATTTAAGAGGGGGAAGTCATTTTCTTCCCATCTTCAAGCCCCGATCACGTTTGCAGGTTTTAGAGCAAATCTTCTCAAGCCCCCTGAACCTTATCAGTGTCCGCAGTAGCCTGAAGGATATCCGTAATGAAGAAAATATAAAGTTGACAATCCACAATTGTGAAACACCAAGCAGAAAACAAGGGGAGACCTTGTTCTTTTGAAAAATGTTAAAATAATAGCAAGTCTCTGTCCCCTGGTGCCCAAACAACCAGTTAATTCAGCAATTCAGTCTTAAAATAGTAAGTCCCTACAAAAACAACGTAACAGACAGGAAAGAACACTGGGGTCATTACGGCAATATCAATACCTAAGCATCATACAATCTACCAAACATTTTTATAGATGCCAGAGACTAGTTTGAGTCTTTGCCAGCAACTCCCCAAGGCCTTCTAAATCCTGGGTTTCCCCTCTACTTCCCGCCTTCCATTCATTATCTGCTAATACCACTTAAACTCTACTTGATGTACTTCACTTTCCTCATCTGCAAATGAGTACCAACCTCCGTCTTACTTTTCATGCTAGTGGAAGGGTTGAAGGAGACTCAGTGAGGATAAAAGCAGTTGAATATACATAGCGCCTCATAAATGTAAAGCGTATTAAATATCTCTTAAAGAAGTTATTGCATAAAAGAACCTCTTGACAGACGCTGGGGTGGCTCAGTCGGTTAAGTGTCTGACCTCATCTCAGGTCATGATCTCATGGTTCATGAGTTTGGAGCCCTGCATCAGGCTCTGTGCTGACAGCTAGGAGCCTGGAGCCTGCTTCGGATTCTGTGTCTCCCTCTCTTTCTCTCTCTGCCCCTCTCCTGCTCATGCTCTGTCAAAAATAAATAAACGTTAAAAAAAAAAATCAACCATGTGATTTCGTAGGGGTTCTGTCAAATTACAAGCGGAATAGGATAAGGTAGTATTTATATAGTAGGGACATTAACACATTTATACATAATCAGTCATTCCTAATATTTCTCTTTCATAAAAACTCAGTGTTAGAGCAAACGTATTATGAAAGAAAAAGGCCATTGATATCATATATAAAATGGACATACTTTTTAGATTTTGGGTGCTAGATAAAAATTAAGCACTATGTTAACTATGTAACTAAATATGATTTAATTTTACATTTCATTATAATGTTCTATAAATAAATTCACAACTGGGATATAGAAAGTTCTCTAGCATGTTACACCCCCTCGTTTTGGCTGAGAAGTTAATGGTCACCATTGTCTAGTCTTAGAACCTTCCATAGCATTCACTTAGGAAATTCCCGAACTCCTCGTTTGCATTTTCCATTTCCATCTTCATTTTCTTCTCTCTGCCCCTCTCTGCCACAAGGCTAGCTGCTAACCTGCCCACCACCAGCCCAGTTTATGATCTCCACCGTCCTCCTAAGCCCTGTAGTCCTCTCTGCACTTCAAAACTGCACACACAGGGATCCCAGGCTTCTGCAGCCGGCCACCACAATAAAATGTGTGCTGGCCAGCCGAGAATCTGAAAGAGCACCAGAGTGAACATGACCCACTCTGCACAGAGAGTCCGGCCTTAAAAAAAAAAAAAAAAAATATATATATATATATATATATATATATATATATATATATATATCTGCCAGAAGTACAGGTAGAATTCAGGTGCTGAAGTGGGGATTGAGAGTCTCCATCCACTGCCTGCCCAGTCACCACATTCAGACCCCCCAAGAGAGGAGGAGGGGCTACTAAACTCACTTCAGTTAAGTGTCTAATGTCAATCCCATGCAGATAGATATCTGGCTCCTGCCTCTCAGGACTCACAGTACTCTTTGCCTCTCAGTACTCACAGCCCTGTAGCAACCAGATGATCCAGATTCTTACCAGAAATCCCGTGTCCCCATGAACTGGACAGATGGTTAAGGATGGAAAACCAATATCCTCCCTTTAGGTGCCCCTCCATTTCCAGGGCGGCAAAGGCCAGCTGCAGTGCTTGGTTGAATGGCCACGGGACAGAGGCCCATACCTCACAAACCCAGAGAGACTCTGCCTCATCCTACCCATGTAGGGCACAAAGCCTTAGGATTAATGGAGAAACAAGTGTTAAATATGCAGGCACCACGCTCTGCATGAAAAAAAACATCCTGCCTTAAACCAAATTTACACACGAAGTTTCCTCAAGCTCGCTTTTATGGCTTGGCACCCATTCTGCTTTCTTGCTTACTCGGAGCACTCTTGTGGTGGTTGGTGCTCCATGGCCTCCTCATCTTATCCCTTCAGCTCACTAAGGCCAGTACTAATATACAACCGTGGCTCTCCTTGGGGACTACCCTGGGTAACACGTTCCCAGCCTGACTGAGCCCTAGGAAACCTCCTTTCCATGCTTCCCCTCTAGAAGCCTCCACCTGGTCTACCCTGGTCCTGCTCATGCTGCCACATGCTGCAATATTACACCAACACATCATAACACAATCTCACATATTCCCTTCAAAATCTATCTTAGAGCTTTCCAAATTACATACTCACTCTAGAATGCTTAAGTATTCGATGGCCAACTTTTTGCTTTAAAAATCAAAAATTGGCAGGAAATGATAATATCTAGTAATACCACAAAATAAGCACTATCTCCAGAGGAAGGAGTAAGACATCATCTAATACTGCTATCAAATTTTCAGCTCCCTAAACTCTGTAATTCTTCCCTTAGGGGATGGATTATGTTGCAGAATAGCATTTGGCTTTCTTGTGTGACTGGCTAGAAAAATGAGTTCCCTTCCTAGAGGTACAGTTTATTCTTAAAGAGTCCAGCAAAGGGTCTCGTAGGCCAGACCTACAGAAGAAACCATCTCTTTTAATGTAATAAATTGCTTTGGTCTTTTCAGGAAAGTGAGGACATCTTATAAACTGAGGAAGACCTAGATGGGTTGTTTGGGGAGAAAGAGTTTAAAACTCCAACTGAAAATACAAAAGAAAAATTTAAGGACCAGTGGCACCACAGGAATCCCTAAACTAGACACACAGCATGAATTATACTAGATCCCATTGATCCATTCACTCAACTTATGTGCCAGGCACTGTCTAAACCTGATCCCTGCCCTGATCCAACTGCTAGTAATTCATTAGAAGATGTTGTTTAAATGCTAGACTTCACAGGGGGTAGTTACATCATTATTAATTCTTGGTTACTTTTTCAGGTTTTTTTCTAAGAATTGTATTGAGGACCATGTGCAATCATTGGAGTATGAGAAATCTTCTCATTTATATCACAGAAAAGGGGCTTCCTTTTAAAATGTCATTATTTTGGGGTGCCTGGGTGGCTCTGTTGGTTGAGCATCCACTCATGATTTTGGCTCAGGTCATGATCCCAGAGTCATGAGATTGAGCCCTGTGTCAGGCTCCACGCTGAGCATGGAGATGCGCTCTCTCTCTCTCTCTCTCTCTCTCTTCTTCCCCTCTCTCCCACTCAAGCTCTCTCCCTCTAAATACTACTACTATTACCACTGCTACTACTAATAAAATGAAATGTCATCATTTTATATTAAAAACAGGAGACAGTTCTAGCTTCCTAAAGTTTCTATTTCTGACAGAATATATTTTCACAAATACATTTTATCTGTTCTCCACCAAACAAGTTTGTTTAAAGCAGACAAAATATTCCTTGAACCATTGTTTCCTTAAAAGAAAAATAATCTGTTTACTTCCTTTTCCCTCATCTTTATCTTCTCCACACAAAAAAAGAAACAAACAAACAAACAAAAAACACACTACCACCACTGCCACAACAAAAACACCTCTGCCCCAAATCTATCCATTTTTAAAATAGTTAATGTAGCGCTAAAATATTTGGACAAGTAAGTTTAGCTTGTGCATACGAAGATTCAGATGTGTTATTAATATTTTCATTGTTTATGAGAGAGAGAGAGAGAGAGAAAGAATAATAAAGGGAGGAGTGAGGGAAAACCCACTTGAAATCACTTCTGCCCTCTGGGTGTGTCTAGTATGGAAGGTTTCCTGCTCGGTATGAAAGTTGACTTTCTGGTTGATGCTTTGCTAAGGTCAGATAGTTCCTGCACTGCTACAGAAAAAATTTCCTGTTGCATTTTTCCTGAAGCATTTGTGCACTTTGGCTAAATTAATGCTAGATTTTCCACCGGAGAAGAACTAGGCTTAGTGCTGAAACTATCGGAATGCTATTCTACTTCTTATTGCTTGTTAAAGAACCAGTGGAACATCAAGAGGAAACTCAATTGTGACAGTGCAATTTTGGACTCCTGGTGGAATGCTGAAACATAACTGTACAACTTGACATTTGTAAACGACATTATACTGTAACTTTTTAATGAAAACAGGAGTATTGCCGGTACACTTTTGTTGCCGATACGCATTCTTTTCCCTCAAGAGATGCTAAATGTAGTGAGAATATTTTCATGGCAGTATCCTTTGGGATGTGTTAAGTTAATTGAACACGGGGGCTATTTGGCTAAGTGGCTGTAATGCGGTGGTGGCCTATGTAAGGCAAACCAAAATCTAAGCCTGTAAGTCCCTTAAGGTTAGGAAATCAAAACCTAAGGACAACCAATCACAAACAGCCAACTAGGTTTCAAGCTTTAGCCAATCAATAATTGCCTTAGTTTAGGGTGCCCGGGTAGTTCAGTCAGTTAAGCATCTGACTTGATTTCAGCTTGGCGCCCCCCCACCGCCACCCCCACCCCGTTGGGCTCCACACTAACAGCACAGAGCCTGCTTGGGATTCTCTCTCTCCCTCTCTCTCTGCCCCTCCACACTCATCCTCTTTTTCTTAAAATAAATAAACAAACAAACAACAATAATTGCCTTACCTTGCCTGTGCCTTTTCCTGACAGGAAAACACTCTCAGCCACTTCTGGTTTGGCGCTGCCTCATTAGAATCGATTTTTGCTCAAATAAACTCTTAAAATTCTCTATATATCTCGGTTTATCTCTTTTTTTTTTCATTCGGTTTAGTGTAATTTTTTAATTTAGTTTTTTGAGAGAACATGCCTGTGCAGATGGGGGGTTTGGGTGAAAGAAAGAGAGAGAATCCCAAGCAGGCTCCACACACATGAGGGAGGGTCACAATCCCAGGACTGTGAGATTATGACCTGAGCCAAAAGCAAGAGTCCTAACGCTCAATCAACTGAACCACGCAGGCACCTCCCCCTCAGTTTATCCGTTAACAGAAGTGATAATGTTTATTCCGGTCTTTTATAATTTCAATGTTTTTCAAAACATTCTGAGCTATCGTGTCTAACCTGCTCCCATGACATCTTTGTAGCAGATACTTCCATCTTTATGCCATATGATATAAAAAGTAACCAAAGAAGTCACTTGTCCATGGTCACTCAACTCTTCAGCATTGGAACTCAGTCCTCATTAGTTCTGGGTTTTTTTCAAGTTTTTATTTAGATTTGAGTTAGTT
The DNA here is from genome assembly GCF_018350155.1 of Leopardus geoffroyi. Classification (NCBI taxonomy): domain Eukaryota; kingdom Metazoa; phylum Chordata; class Mammalia; order Carnivora; family Felidae; genus Leopardus; species Leopardus geoffroyi. Next base: position 139,008,949 of record NC_059331.1, on the reverse strand, counting down.
AACATATAGGGTAATATTGGTTTCAGGAGTAGAATTTAGTGATTCATCACCTACATATAACACCCAGTGCTCATCACAACAAGTGCCCTCCTTAATAACCATTAGTTATTTTTTCAGTTCTTTTTCTCTCTCACCTGGGGAGAAAGTGAGCAGAGAATAGTACGATCTGCCTCAGATACACTGACCTTTAACTAGCACATCACCACCCCAACACGGTCCACTTTTCCTTATGTCAAAAGGAAGAAACACCAGGTCCCTGGAGCAATATTACTATTTAGCAAATTCTCTTTTCTCCCTATAGATTATTCGCTCTCATGAGGCCTTTCCCTTGCCTGAATCTCCCATCCTGAATTGGTCACTTTTCCCAGATCACTCTCTGAGGTGTAGTCAGAATATATTTAGGACAGCAGATACAAACTTTGATTTGTCAAAAATCAGCTGTGAGGTGTGTTATAAGAAATTGGTTTTGAAAAGAATTAAAATGTCAAAAACTGTGCATAATTCACACTTCATGAATCAGGGAAGATGTGCCGCATTCCTACTACTTGCAGCCCAACACTTTCTTGAGCAGGAGAGGCAGGAAGTATTGTTCGTGTATCCCTAGAAAACCAGTGGAATGTGCTTGCATCTGACTCATCTAGAGGTATCAAAGAGAAACTTTGAAGGCTGCTAGCATAGAACATGATACTTTAAATATTTGTTTACATAGAATATAATGAGGAAAGCACATAGGCTGAAGGCCAAATGTAGGAACTACATACGTGTGTTCTGGAAATACATATATATATAATATAAGCCATTTAAAGTGCTTGTTTTTGAGGTCAGAGCTTAAATCCAACTTCTTGGGTCAGGAAAAACACCAACATTTACTGACACAAACCTTGGTCAGCCACCATGTGTTTTCAGACACACATTCAATTCTCACACATCAGGCTTAGTTAGCTCCATTCTTTCAGTGAGAAAAATGGAGAGCTTAGAAATCGAGGTAAAATCTGCCTATGACCTATACTAGTAAATGACACAGTTGGAATTTGAACCACTGTGTGCCAAAGCCTATGTCTGTTCCACAATACACCTATGCTCTATTAGACTTCTTATTCGACCTACTTAACGGGTTTGAGGTCAGAAGCCTTGACAGAGATAGTTAGGTAGATTGCCACCAATATGCAGGGTGTCGGAGCCTCCCCTTAGCAAGTTGCTCTGATTGGGATGCATTCTAAGCAAACCGAGAGGGGTCCATTGAGAGTCCCCCAGTCAAGCTTAGAGATACCAAATGTACTTATATTTTGGAACACATGATTGGGCCCATTCTGCTTTTCGAAGTCCATGTGTTCTTCCTAATGATTATTTTGTTTCATCTATTATTTGGGGTCTTAAGTGAATTAGCCTTCCTTAGCGAATTTAATTGAAAGTTAAATAACTTTTTTCATTAAGATACTTATATATGACAAAACCTCAATTTATATCTTATTATTATATTCCTTTTCAACCCTGTACATAAGTCTAGATGTTTAGTTTTACATTTTTAGCAAGTCTCTGGAAAGTGCAAACATTGCCAAAGTACTATTTACCATGCAAATTTCCAACTTTAGTATAGTTTTTGTTAGAGAACATAAATCCTGTTTTAGAAAATGAGCTCATCCTTTTAGCGAGAATGGCTCCTTAGAAAAAAATGTCCAAAGGAAAAAAAAAAAAAAAAAGAAACATGTCCAAAGGAAACCAAAGGGAAAAATGAAACCAAACATTCCTTTCACCCCAAAAGGCCACAGACTCCAAGTTGATAACAGGAAGCACTTTTTACAATGTGAGTGTATCTAGCGGTTTCCATTTCAGAGGGTTTATGTGAGTTTCCAATTCCATTAGAAAAAGAAACAGAATTGCTTAGAGGGAGAAAGAAGCAGAAGCTATTGCCACTATCTTTAAAAAACAAGAGAGAATGACACCCATAAACTGATTAATTCTTTGATTCATAGGAAATTTAACATAACTTGCTTAAATATGAGCTTCATCAAGACTTCATTAAAATTTATCCAACATAAGCAAATTTGAATTTGTTTAAAATTCTCTCAGTATGAACCATTTTTCACCCATGTGCATATTTCATTATAAAAATCTAACATAGCTCTAATCAGCTATCTCAAAGAAATCCACAGGCATTAAATGCTCATCAGGCAACCTAACTAATTCCATGAAAGTCACATACCTGTTAGTATGCTGACATCATCTCCCAAGAGCCTCCTGTGCATAGACCTCTGTATTTAGATTCCTATCAGCATACTTTAAAAATATTTACCTTCAGATATGCTTGAAATATAAAATATAAAAACATAAATGGAAAAGCTCAATTTTTAGTAGAATTAATTTGTTAAAAAATAGAAAGAGAGGTTAGATGATGGTGACTCAGAAGCCAAGAGAGATAGGAAGTAATCAGAAAGGCACACTGGTTGGGAAAGGATGCACTCCTTCTCCTTCTCCCCCTTCTCCTCCTCCTCCTTCTTTCTTAAACATGGTAGATACCTGAGATCTTCTTACAGGATAAAGATCCCAATGAGACAAATGAGCTGAAGAGAACAGGAGAAATGGATGATAACTGAAGCACACTCAATGTAGCAAGATGGCAGATGACTAGCATTAGTCGCAGGTATAAGAACAGATGGTACAGAAAGGGGTTCGAGGGATACTGGCACAAGAAAAAGATGGGGTGCTGGATCTGAGAGCTCAACAAAAATTAAAAAGAGATGGAGGGACTTCCTCTCCTTTTCTCAGCTCTGCTTTAAAGTAGGCTTTCTCTGATCCTCACAGTCATCGTTCATCCATTCATTAATTCACTGACAAGATATTTACTCAGGGTTCACTACACGCCAGATACTGTTTTGGCATTGGGGCCATATGCAGTAAACACTTTAAATCATGGACTTGCCCATAAGGAGCTTATATTGTATGTAGAGAGAAAGACAACATATAAATATATATATTTGTTCATAGTCCAAAATCTTCACCTCTTTCCTGTACTCCCCATCCAACTCATCTCTCCACATCCTCAACTATAGCATGTCATTAATCCCAGCATCTTAAATTAGAAAAAAAAAAAGGAAAGACTCAGCCAGAACCAAAGACCTTGCCTACAGATAAATAGGCCTGACTCTGACTGACATATCCGCTTCCCCAAGTCTTGTCTTGATTGTAAAGGCTCATTTTAGTGTGGAAAGGCAACAGCTTAGATGCTGGAGGAGAGGAAGAGAAACCCAACAAGGCTTTCATCTCAGACACTCCTCACCCAGGTACTCATGTTCATCGCAGCCATTATTTATTGCTCACCTACTTTGTGAAGGCCAAATGGCAGAGTCTGTGAGGACTATGGGGATGAGTAAATCCTCAAGGAAATTATGTAGTAGTTAATATTTATTGAGCACTTTCTATGTGTCAACCACATAAGTGCTTCACAAGATTTATCTCATTTAAGCCTCATGTTAGCCTTGTAAGGTAGGTGATAAGATATCCCTTTTAGGTGAGAAAAATGAAATCCTAGAGAGACCAAGAAATGTGCCCAAGGTAGCGAGGTAACAAGTGCTATTAATTTGACTCCAGAGCTCATGTGCTGAACTGTTCTGCCTCTTCAATTTGATTAGTTTCCTAGGCCTACCGTAACAAAGTACTACACAAACGTGGCTTAAAATAACAGAAACACATTGTCTCACAATTCTGGAGGCTAGGTGCCTGAAATCAAGGTTTCAGCCATGCCATGCTGCCTCTGAAAACTGTAGGGGAATTCTTCCCTTGTTTCTTTCTACCTTCTGCTGGTTTGCCAGCAATCTTTAGGGTTTCTTGTTTTGCAGCTGCACAACTTCAATCTCTGTCTTCATCATTACATGGCATGCTTCCCGTGTGTCTCCGTCTTCATTTGACTATCCTCATATAATGCCAGTCATATTGGATTAGGGGCCCACGATGCTCCAGTATGACCTCATTTTAACTAATTATATCTATGACAACCATATTTCTGAATAAGGTCACATTCTGGGGTACTGGGATTAGGATTTCAACATATCTTTTTTGAGGGGAATGCGATTCAACCCATAATGCCAACGAATGGGGAGAGTGTATGGAAATAGAACGGAGGGTATATGGAAATAGAATGGATATAGTATATGGAAATAGAATGAAGAGATCATATGAAAATAGAATGGAGAGTATATGGAAATAGAATGGAGATAGTATATGGAAATAGGATGGCGATAGTATACAAGAATAAAATGGATATAGTATACGAGAATGGAATAAATATAGTATACGAGAATAGAATGGAGAGTATATGGAAATAGAATGGAGATAGTACACAAGAATAGAATGGATATGGTATACATAAATAGAATGGCGAGTATATGGAAATAGAATGGAGATAGTATATGGAAACTGAATGAAAAGATTATATGAAAATAGAAGGGAGAGAGTATATGGAAATAGAATGGAGTATACAGAAATAGAATGGAGCTAGTATAGCAAAATAGGATGGATATAGCTAGAAAAGCACAGGTCTCAGTCCAAACCTGTCATCGTTATCAACTCCATTTGTTACTCTGAGAGGCACTTTCTTTCCGCAAGTTTCATTTTTCTCACTTAGAAAACGACCTCAAATCTAATGATCTCTAACTTGTTTCCAGTTCTAACAGTCTCATGTTTCTTCATTTCTAAATAATTATATTGAAAAATAAGTTTTATTAGGGATTCTTAAGCACATACATCAAGTCATAGAGACAAGGCGTGCCACCAGGAGGAGGTGAAATTCCAGTTTCCAGAATGCTTTAGGAATGATTGTGAAGATTTCTAGAGGTATTGATTGGGGCAGACTCACTGGAGAGGACTCCAGACAAAGACGGAGATGGTGGCATTTGGTTAACTAGGGTAAAGCTGGCTTATGCATTACACATAAAAGCAGAGTGGAACATAAGGCCATAAAAGCATGTTAGGACATACTAAGAGTGAGAGGGATAGATTCTACTCAATTTAGTGGGTTCAATACAACAACTCCTGAAGGCTACTGAGGAGAGAGATCATAGGAGTTGTAGGCAAATGGCCTAGCATACCCAGTAGATTGAAGGGGAACTATTTATATTACTAAAATAGTCTAGGTTAGTGGCAGTAGGGATACAGCATTAAGATTGTGAAGGTAAACTCTAAGATTTTGGAAAATTAATTAGTTATTATCTGGATTCATTTGGGGGCTTGGAAAAAGTCATTATATACCAGTAATACAGTCTTGTGCTAAGGTGATATTTACTAAAATTACTTAGTATAATAAAGGGCCAAATGTGCATCATGGTCTCCAGAGAGAAATCAGAAGTCAGATTTGGAAAAGGAATAGTATGTGTAAAGGCAGTCTATAAACCACAAACGGGACATCTAGGAATGGGCCAGAGGCCAGGGAAATGGAGAAAAGACTGGGAAACAATATGGAAATTGAGCTAGCTTGAAACAAATGGTTCGGAATAAGGGTTGTGAACAAGGCAAGAGTGTGTGGCCTTTACACAACAGTATAAATAGTTAATACTGCTGAATTGTATACTTAAAAATGATGAAGAAGGTAAATTTTATATTTTGTGGGATTTTTTACCACAATGAATTTTTTTTAAAGGTAACAATTAAAAAAAAGAAAATAGGGAAACCTGAAAAGTCTTGTGGCCTTTCTAATTAGGAGCTGGCCATGCGGATCAGTGATAGGCCAACAGATTTAGTAAGGAGACAGGCCAATGGATTAGGTGAGGGGCAAGGTATAGAGAAAGAGTAGGTAGTTTCAAATGTAATTCTAAAGAGGTTTAAAATCTATTCATTGAGGAGAATAGGGATTGGAGGAGTCCTTTTCACAGGAACAGAGAGGCCAAGAGGAATCATTGATTTGGGCATAAAAATTGTGAAAGAAAAATATCTGAGTTTAAACAGTTTTTATTACTCCTCAATAAAAGCAAGAAATTGGATTTCTAGATCTGGGCGTTCAAGAGTGAGATCCAAGCTAAGAATATACCTATAGGTTATCTTTACAGATTGAAAATTAACAGTACATGAAGTTGATATAATCACCAAGGGAAGGTACAAAACAAGACAACTGAAAGCTCAAATACACTAACTTTGGCATCAGAGGAAATGGATCCTGAAAAGAGACCACCAGTTATCCACAGAGGTCAGAGAATAATCCCACTGTGACATGGAATTCAAAAGGGAAGTTTCAAGATAGAGTTGTTGGCCAATAGTGTAAAATGCTTCAGAGAAGAAGGATGTAGACTGGAAATAAATCATTTCATCTGGTAGTCAAGGGATCAGTGAAGACAAATTTCAGGAATGGGTGGGGTGGCCAGGAAGTGAATCCAAGGAGAACCAGCCATAGTTTCTCTGAGGGAAAAGAGAGAAGGAGCACACTGGGTTCAGTGGATTGCCAGGTACAAAGAAGGCTTATTGTTATCAGTTATGAGTATGTTTACTGGCAGAAGGCATGGTCCACTGGAAAGGTTTGAAATGGCAATATTGTAACTAACAGAGAATAACTCTGGAATCCCTCTGGAAAAGGTTGAGAGGAGGTGTTCAACACAAGAAGAAAATAAGATTTGGCAAAGAAGAGGCATTGGGAAACAGCCTTGCAGCTGGATCTCCTTACCTTCATTTCTACCCCCTCCAGTCCATTCTGCAATATATGTTCTGGAGCATTCTCTACAACATAAATCTATTTATGCCACTTTTTGCTTACCACTCTTCAGGGGTCCCCTGTTGCCTTCACAATAAAATCCAGACTCCTTATCATGACCACATTCCCACATCTAGACCCTGCTGAATTTTCTACCTTATTTATTTGCCTTTCTGCTCTGCTCCCCTATCACAGTGCACACACACACACACACACACACACACACACACACACCCCACATAGTGAATACATCGAATCCTCCAAATCTACCACACCATTGAATTTCTTCTTTGCATATCTGGCATTATCTGCTTATAATACGTTTCTCTTTCTCCACCCTTTCTAGCTCCTTCTCATCTTTCAAAATGTTCTAGTAAAGTTATGGATTCCTAGCATTTATTTAATTACTTGTCTGTCTCACAGTGCCCTTTATTTCTGTGTCACCAGCGACTAGCACAGAGTCTGGCACCAATAAACTGCTCGATAAATAGTCACTGTAGGAATGAAGAAAATGAAAGAATGAATGAACAAAACGGATTAGGATGACAAAGGGTAAAGATGAAGCGAGAATTTTTTTTCAGTTGGAGAAGAGAGTTCTCAGTGAGATAATTACAAACATTTCACTTAAAGAGAGCGATGCCATTTCCCAAGAGTAAGAGCACATTTGAACGTTTTCTGTGACTTTTAGAAAGCAAAATTAGCATAACTATTGTATCAGCTGCCAGATCACCATGCCTCACATACCCCTCCAGCGACATTACTCCTGCCATGTTGTTGTGGTAAGTGATGGACACTGTTTTTATCACCTTGGTCACCACAGACCTGGGAGTGTTCCTATGCACAATACTGCTTGAAAAGGAGGAGTGGGGAGCAGTACTGCCCCCACTGAGGCCCCAGCTTCCCCAGTGGCCACCCCGAGAGTCCAAGTAATGCTACGTCGTAGCAGCTTGCAACAACTCTAACCAGTGAAAGATAGAAGAAGGGAAAAGCCAGGAGGTAAACGGCTTGCCCCTCCTGACCTTCCCCACAATACCTGTTCTGAGATGCAGAGTTTCCTCCAGACTCTCTGATTATGTCTCCCATAAACGCACCCATTTGTGTTTCTCTCCCTATTCCTTCCCCTACCTACTCTTGCGTCCCTGGGATCGCAACATCCAATAAAGTGTTAGCTTGCAAGTGTTTGTCTTAGGTTCTGTTTATAGAAAACCTGGGCTAAACAATCCATTTTTAGAAATTTTCCAATGTTAAAAATAATGTATTATTAGAGACACAAATAAATTACACAAAGTATATTTGTATGAAAACATTCAATTATTTGCATTGGATTATGGTTGGATCCTGGGAAGAGTAGTTGTAGAGAGCAGTCACTGAAGGAGAATGGAGAAGCCAAAAGAAGTGGAGAATGACTAGTCAAGCAACAAAGAACTAGAAATTCTCCATCTGGAACACCAACAGGAGATAATCAGTAACACATGGCTACGGTGAGTATAAACATATTCTCCAAATAGTAAAGTTTCCATTAAAGGAGCACACGCTAATGATCTATACTGAGCATATTTTTTTTTCATTGTGTCTGCTTATAATTTAATGTGTTTCTTATGTTGTGAAATATTAAAGGGTTAGATTCCAAAAAAATAAATAAATCTACTGAGTGATCTACTTCAGTGAAGACAAATGAAGTTGTCTTTGGTTTAGACATTAAATTGAAACAGTTTTAAAACATAGCAGATTATCAGCCCAAATTCAAACTCATGTTGGGAGGAAACCCAGAAGAAATGACAAAAGTACAGCTGCTTAGCAAGGTCCTTTTGGAAAGTTCAGATGGAAAAAAAGAATTAAAATTTGGCCAGAAGAGGGAGAGTACTCCCTCACTACGGAAAGTTGGCATATACTAGACTATGATCTCAATCTGCATTGAAAACAGTTTTAGACAGTGAACCAGGTCCCAGTTGTAAAGGTGTAAAGGGCACAGTCTGTCACCCATCTTTAAATATTTGCTACCGCAGAACCCTCTGACTTGGCTGACAGGTACAAGAGGTCTTCTCTTAGAAAGAACTGCAACCAAAAGACTGGGCAATAGTTACTGCTTATTCGATTCGAGAAACTATGAAAACTGTGATTCGAGAAATACACTGTGAGTGTATTTTAGTTTCTGAATGTTTATCCCATATAGACACTACAGCATTCACAGTAGCTTTTTCAAATGTCCTTGCATGGATCCTTTCATTAAGATTTTGTTTTCCTTTTTCAGATTTATAATTCCAAACCCAACTTACACTTCCTGGAAGGGCAAATAAAGTTTAAATGCATTGCTTTTTAAGCACTTTGTCTATTTGCTTCTTAATATTTCTTTAGGTTTGAATATCTGAAGGACCATGATTTTTCCCAGACTGTTGTGCATATGCATATGCACAATATCTTGTGTGCAATGCCTGCCTTTGGTGGTCATCTTAAAAATCCAAATACTTCCTGGAACCCATGAACCTTAGATCACAATCAGCTATTTTAAGTAACTTTTAAAATCTCTTTAAAATGGATGGATACCAGTAAGGGAAAGCCCTAGAAAAGTGAACATTTTGGCTTGTAAATAAAAGCAATAACAAAACCCCAAATTTCTAGATAGAAACAATGCTTCTTCTATAAAATGCCCAAAAGCTGTGTTTTAGGTCTTGAGGAAAATCTGTGTAAGCATGCCATCAGTTTTTTAATGAACTTCATAAGGTAGCTCTTTTTGAGAATGATCTATATATTGACCCCAAAGACATTTGTTTCTTCACTTTATCTTCAAGAATGTTTAATCTTCAAAACTGGATTATTATTTGATTCTTGTTTTGGAACACGTATCACAAGAAGAACTAAGTTATATCTGGTTTTAACTAACTTCCACATGATTCTTCTAGTTTCCTTTCTATCCCTAATAAAAACTGGCTCTAAACCAAAGGTTGACACAAGTTAAAAATAGAGATACATGGCAAATGTTTGGAAATTCAGTTATCATATCCACCAGGCTTCTGAACTATAATTGTGAATTAAGAATCCTGCTTATGGTTAAAATATTTAAGACTGTGAACCATTTGTGGAAAAAATCATGTGATTGGCATTTTTGTGTATGTCAAGAAAATTCTAGAGTGAATGCTTTACGCGACCAGCCAATAAGTTTCAGATGGTTTGTAAGTAGCAGGAGAACCAAAGCTGAAACGGAATTCTCTGTGCCAGTCTACAAATAACAGTTAACATATGCCCATGTTACAGGCAAAGGCAGGAGTCACGTAAAGTCAAGCAGGGAGTAAGAAGCGCTGTGAGTTAATGAATGAAAACCGTTTCGTCCACAATTCTTAGCAAAACTTGTACGTACTTAAAGAGCAAAACCATCTCAATTATTTTTAAAGAAACTATATGTGTTAACATTGGAAAAAAACCCAAGAAGTGACTTTCCAAGTCACAGGTTACACCCATTAGAAATTCAATGTATTCAAAAAATGCAAAAAAAAAAAAAAAATGAGGAAAACATATACATTCTTCCCTGACTTCAGAACCTTTAATAATTGATTCACACTTGCCAGTTGAAGTTCCATCCAGAAGTGTTTCTAGTGATACTATATTTCTTGGTCAAGATGTTTCTTGACTGATAAGCTAAGTCACTCACTTAAGCGTTAAAAATTTTTTTTGTTGTAGTCTAATATTATTTTGTATTTCATTGAGTTCTCACAGTTGTTTTTTCATGAATTGTCATTAGAGCTTTGAACTTACTTCGATTTAAGCACCAGTCCTGTGGCAGGAACCAGGTGGAGATACCATGTCACATGCTAGCCCTGCGGCCTGCCTAAACATCTCTGAATGCCAGTCATCATAACTGAGAAATGATGACCGTCACAACTCCCTTACCTGCCTCACAGGGTTTGAAAAGTCTGAGAAGAAATACATAAGGGAGTTTTTGAAACAAGATGGTAGCACTGTTGGGGTTATTAGCAATAATGGCAGGAGCAGTGTATATTCAACAGGAAATTCTGCTCCCAACAATAACCACAGTCATAGGCTCTACCTAAATCTACTGCAGGTATAAGAAAGCACTTAGAGATTCCTAAATTATCTTGCTATACCTCTGGCTGTAGCACAGAAATCAGTAGCTTTGCAACTATGGATTTTTGCGTGTGTTTTTTTTCTATTTTGTCTTTTTTAGGTTGGATTATATTAAAGGTCATCATTTCACTGACCGGCATAAACAGAGTGGTATATTAAAATAGAAATCCCATGGGGTTTTGTGTGTGTGTGTTTTGTGTTCATTCCAACACTTAAAATTAGTAAAGTTAATTAAAATAGTGTAAGTGTAGAATAATCAGTATTTCCCAAATTCTGTAAACAATAAAATTCAGGGCATCAGTTCTTTTGAGGAAAGGTATTACACTATTCTTTTAAATGGTTCAGAAATAAATATGTTGCTTTAGAAATGCATTCACCAAGGAAAAACCGATTCAATCAATTATAAAATGGAATTCTGGAATATCTTTGAGTCTGGAATGGTCTGGTCACTCATACTGACTACCTTGAGGAAACACTCAATGTTGCCCAAATGTTATGAATCTGTATGTCTCTGAACTGTAAATCTTCAGATCTCTTAGAATCCTAATATTTTAGAAAGAATTTACACCACGCCAACGTCCTCCAAATTGTCTATTTCATTCAGCTGAAATGAAGTACAATTCTAGGAGACAAAATAATGGCCAGGACTTTCTGGAAGTAAACAGAAGTTGAAGCTAACTGTCATAAGGTCACTCTCTGGGCGGCTATACTCTGGATCCCTTTCAGACCTCTTGGAAGTTAATTTTAGTTTTACGGAAAGGACAGAGAGAGGCAGACCGCTATCTCTGCAGACAATGTCAAGGTTAAGCTTATGACCACCTTACCTTTCTGATTTCCTGCGCATTACTGGGGAGAAGGAAGCACTGTTTGTCCAGGGAGAGTCCTTTCTTACATCTGCTTGCTTGGGTTTTGGTGGGTGCGTTTGGGGCAGCCCCAGGGTCAGCGGCTGTGAGCTTCCTCGTCCCTCGGAGTGTCAGGGTCTGGTAGAAGAGACAGATTGCCACCACCAAGCCCACCAAGAAGGGCCGGGGGCAAAATCGCCGACGACAAGGGAACACTGGACGACAGACCATGACCAGCTCAGCTTCACTTGGCCCCCGTCCACGTTGCCGGAAAAGTCATAGCAGCTCTTTTTGGTCAGCATGAAAAAATACAAATCAGTCTTTAAATCAAGCTTGCTCCATCCCCGCTTAAGAACTTTCCGAAAGATCATGCCAAAGAATCATAGGTCCCCAAAGTCTGAGGCGGTTAATAAGATCCCTTCCATGGATGACAGTGAAAAGTGGCTGGCCTGGGTTAAAAAAAGACATCAAAATAATAATAGTGGTAACTAATAACCTGAGCGTATCCCCAGGCTGCCAAACTTTTGCTTCCGGTGATGCCTTATTTTCACAACATCCTTAAACTCGCAGCAAAGACTTTACAGGAAAAGAGAAAACAATACCAAAGTAAATCTGGAGTCTGGAAACAGCGCTGAAGAGCTCAATAGGTTAAAACCAAAAGTGCCTGTTGCACCGCGGGATGCAGGCCAGCTTGCCTGAGCAGTTCCTCATTCTCCTCCGCTTTTAGAGCAGTCCTGCTTCCAGCCTTTCATGGTTCTTCACTGCTTCCCTTCATTCCGTTTTAAATTGCCACTCTCCTGTAAGCATTCACGGCTTTTCACATAAAAAGGGAATGCACGGTTTGAATGGACATGGTTACTGCTAGGGTTTTGCTTGTATTTGTTTCATTCCGCTTCAAGTTCAAAGTTCTGTGTACTTACTCAGTTTTCATCCTTTCAGCCACACACACACACACACACACACACACACACACACACACAAAAAAAAAAGAAGAAGAAGAAAAAGTTTCCACGCTCCTCTAATGGATAGCTAATCAAAACCACTCGGAAGGAAACACCCAGTCGTGTGACTCCAATTCATCTCCCACACGCGGACGCACGCCCGCAGGCACAGCGCCCCCCGCACGCGCGCGGCGCTTCGGGCCGGGAGCTGGGCCCCGGGGCCCGCGGCCGCACAGTACGGCGGGGCGGGGCGGGGCTACGGCCGGCGGCGCGGGGTCCCGGGGCCGCCGTGGCGCGCCGTCAGCCCCGCGGCGGAGACAGTGGGCTTCCCCCCTTGGGGACCCGCGTCTCCCGCTGCCCTGGAAATGTGGCTGCCTACCCGCAGCCTGCAGAATTTTAAATGCTCATTTGGTGTTTGACCCCCTGTGTCATCTCTTTTCCTTAATACAGAAGGAAAAACAAATAGCCCTTCGTCGACTGATGACAAAGGTCGAGGGTGAGGCGAAAAGCGGCCTCCGTGCTTGAATTGTTAGGATCTTCACTCGAGGGAATGGTGGTCACTCTTATGGGGGCTAGGAGGGTCCAGAGTACCATCTGGACCTCAGAACGGGAAAGCCTGTGAATGCACCAGAAAAACTTGGAAGTCATCTTTCTGCTTTGGTACCTAACTCCTATCACTTGTTATTGCTCCTTTCCTAGACTAATGACTAAGTCTTTCAAAGGCTAATTGCCTGATAATTTTGCCCCTATAATAAGTGGATAGTAGCAGGTAATTTTGCCCTGCGGAAAGGGATACACAGCAGGCTTTGTCCAAATTCAACTCAATATAATACTATACACACCGCCACAAGGACGCTCCTAGTAGGGCAGTTCTGCAAACACCAACTACTTTTGCTGAGTCAGCTGAAGGGAAGCCAAGGAGAAACGCAATCTGTCCAGTGCTTGTTGCTCAGCCCTTCCAGCTCTAGCCCTGGATAAGCAGGGCTAGCTCAAGTCATTCTTCAAAGGCTCTGAACCTAAGTAGGTTTTGTAACTTGTTTCTAACCCAAACTCTTTCTCATGGGCTGAGGTTCTTCTGTGAGGCCACACCTTTGAAATGATCCCTTCTGTCTGTCAAGCTCCAGTCACTTATATTTTGTGAGGCGGAGCGCCCCCTAGGGGTGCCCTGCTATTATAGACCCAGAGAAAGGGGCATCCATGGTTCCTCGCTGAGAAGAAACTGCTTTAAAACCTTTAGGAAACAGATTAAAGCGTTATAGAATTCAGTATTCACACTAAGCTAGATTTATCCCAATGACTTAGAGTTCCTAATCCCATGACAAATGAAGAAGTAGAGAAACATGAAGTGGCACTTGACTTTTAGAAGCCAAGAGTATTTTAAGAGAAACGGCTAAACAATCATGTTGGAAGGTATAGTTTTAGTGGATTCCATGTGATTTGAGAGATACTAGGAATTATGAGGTCTTTACATTGCAAGTGTTCCTGTGTTGATGAGATCAAATGAGATAAAGTTCTTTACTGGAAGAAAAGGAAGGGGATATACATTTCTATCAAGACAAAAAGTCGGAAAAACTGAGTTTGAGGAATCTGGAGGGTCATTTTTATGCATCATTAAATTGTTGAGTACAAGAGAAAGCATAAATCGAGATGCTAAAATCATAGTGCCTTTGGGCTGGGAAAGGTGAAAGACAACAGCACAGATAATTTTACAGCTAGACTTTAAATAACAAGAATCAGAAAGAAAGTGGAAAATTAATGTTCTAGAAGTGATACCGATGGCTTGAAAGACCCCAGTTCCCTGTTTGAACCACTGAGTCTGAGAAGCAGGAGAAGATGGTAAAAAAAAAAAAAAAAAAAATCCATCTGCAGAAGTGAGAAAAAGGATAGGGTGGAAAGGTGGAAGGAAAAGGTGGAAAAGAAGACACAGCAGGAGTAACCACCAAACAGACTGAGGGGATCCATAGACGACATTGGATATTAGAGTTAACCCCGTCTGGATAGTATCATGCTGCTGCCTCTTAACTGTCTTTAAACAGTGATTTGTGAAATGGGAGTACTAATGCCTCTTTTGAAGTGTATGACAGATGACACAATGTATGGAAAGCACCGAAGCATTCTGTGTACCCATGTTGAAAGAACGCAGGCTGAATGCATGTCTGTTATGTTTTGGATGCTGAGGACGAGCTCAGTCTGGAGTGGAGTGAGGCATGCGAACAGATAAATTATCAAATAACAGACCGCTTGGAACACAGAAGCCCCAAAAGCAAATATGAGCACTTAGTATGTTCTTTTTCCTTTATTCTGTGAGATGGAGGTTGGTGGCAGATGCTGCTTTGGGAGAATGAGATCAAGAGTGGGCTGGGCGTGAGCAGTAGGTGGGGACAACAAGCAGCCGGTGTTCATGCCCCAGTTTTGATGGAAGGCTAAGTAGGAGCCTGTGTTGGAGTCTGAAGGCGTCAGAACAGGAACAATGAAGACAGAGTAAGCTGCTTCGGTGAGCAGAGTAGGCGGGTGACACGCTGCCTGACTGCGTGCCTGTGGGTTCTGGCAGTGTTTCAGACTGAATGCTTTTGTGCATATAATTTCATAAAGTATCCCTTCCACCAAATTATTTCAGTCTTCAAGGGCCTGTATCTAAGCAGCATCAACCTGGGACAAGGGGGCAACAGTCCTTTTAGAATTCTAGAATTTCAAGGGTGGGCAGAACAGAACAACCTTCTGCCTCACACCTCTCTAACACAAAATATACTCCTCCGTCATACATACGTTTCGTTTTGGGTTTTTGGTAATGAGCAGGGGGTGAAGGGAGGTGGTGAATTTATTAACCGTTTGAAGAAGGTATTTTAAAAATTATTTTATTGTTCAAACTAGACTCAAGTTCTAGATGAATCAACAGTCCAGACAGACCAAATCCTCCAAACTAAAAGCTTTATTTACATTTTATTTATTTATTTTTTTAAGTGTATTTATTTTGAGAGAGAGAGGGCAAGTGGGGCAGGGGCAGAGAGAGAGAGAGAGAGAGAAACAATCCCAAGCAGGCTCCGTGCTGTCAGCACAGAGCCTGATACAGGGCTTGATCTCCTGAACTATGAAATCATGACCTGAGCCAGTCAAATCGGACGTTTAACTGACTGACCCACCCAGGCACCCCAACGCTTTTCATTTTAAATTGTCCACTAGACCAGCATTTCTGAGCATGCAAATCACCTAGAGATTCCATATAATAACGCTTGGTGCTGCCTTTTTAAAATGGGACATATAGGGGCGCCTGGGTGGCGCAGTCGGTTAAGCGTCCGACTTCAGCCAGGTCACGATCTCGCGGTCCGTGAGTTCGAGCCCCGCGTCGGGCTCTGGGCTGATGGCTCAGAGCCTGGAGCCTGTTTCCGATTCTGTGTCTCCCTCTCTCTCTGCCCCTCCCCCGTTCATGCTCTGTCTCTCTCTGTCCCAAAAATAAACTTTGAAAAAATTTAAAAAATAAATAAATAAAATAAAATGGGACATATGTTCTCCAACTCTCCATAGTTCTCAACTAGTTGCTTTACTTCTTTTTCACAACTTTCCTCCTATATAAGCACTTTGGGCTTGCTTGCACCAGAACCAAAATTACTTTTGTCATAGTCTGTGCTGTATTTTAGTGATTAGTGTAATTTTATCCTTTTGCAATATAAACTGCTTTGTAACAGAAACTATTTTAAATATTCTGTACTGTATTTTAGGGACTAGTATACTTGTATCTTTTTACAGTATGAACTGCTTTGTAACAGAAACTATTTTACTCACCACCATATCCTTGCAGCATCTACTACTGTCTTCTGGCAAATGATTTAAAAATTCCTATTTGTGGAGGTCTATACATCATTGATTTAAATATTTTCCATATGATTTCCATTTTTCCCATAGGAAATATTTCACGTCTTGGTAACATGCAGCCCAGCAGGGGAAATTTTGCTCCCCAGGAGACATGTGCCAATGTCTAAAGACATTTTTAGTTGTCACAACTTATGGGCGCAAGGGGATGCTACTGACGTCGAGTGTGTGGATGCCAGTGATGCTGCTAAACATCCCACAATGCACAGAGCAGCCCTCTACAACAAAGCAACATAGGGTACAAAATGTCAGTAGTAGCTGAGGTTGGAAAACGGAAGCTTAATCAAATAGTTATAGCGTAATTTTTACATGTGGCTGCCTGATCGTTACTTAAGTCAGAATAGGGTATACCTGAGCAGCTTGTGGCAATGACATTGGGATTTTAACCACTTCCTAAATGTGTAATTATACCACTTCCCCAAATAAATGCAACTTTGCCCATATAATTTCTTTTAAGCCTCTCTAATTTGTTTTGAAGATTTGCATCCTCTAAAAGACCATATATTCATGTATGTAGATATATGTGCACACACACACACATATACATATTTATGCACACAGTCTAGAAAAAAGAAAAAAGAAAGAATGCATGATAGGAAGGGAGGGAGGGGGAGAGGGAGGAAGGAAGAGAGGATCATTTCAATCAGTGAGCACACAGGTAGACTGGCAAACATTTAATCCAATGAATTACACTATTTGTTTTACTTTCTTTAGGGCACAAATTTACACCGTGGCATGCAGCCAGTATTCCTAAGTTTTTATCTATCATTCTATAAAACAACAATTTCAGCTTTTGTTTCTCGTAACATAGTATCAAATTATGTTCTTTAACTCAGTTAGAAATCTCATCTGTATTCTCTGTAAACCTGCAATATAATATTACCTGGAAACCATAATACATTCAAAAAATTGTCTCAAGATAGTGACATAGTTTGTTTCTTTTTTAAAATGTAATTACAATTTAATCATTCATTCTTATTTTCAGAAAATAAAAGGTATTTTGAAATTTTTAGAGCATCAAACTTACTACCTAAAAAACTGATGTGTGATAGGGGATGGACACGAGGTAGGTTTTATCTTATCACTCCAGTGAAGAATGGCAATCATTTAGCTACTCTGAGTGGGTAAGGACACATTCTTTGATAGAGCATGGTTCTTGGGTCACATGTATACCACATAAATTCAAAAGATTACTCCTATATGTAAACCATATGATCACTAATATATAAGCTTATTTTTTTGTTTTCAACAGATAACTGGATTCTTTCAAACATTTATAAATGATAAGCACTGGTGAAGTGAAGACATCTTTTGGCACACTTGTGAAACCCATTCAAAAAAATAGTCACTTCTCATACTAAAGATAAATATAAAAGGTGCTGCAAGGATATATGAACATAAATTTTGAAAAGTTCTAATGAGAACTACTGGGGAGGTCAGACTAAAACTTTCTACTAATTAGTCATAATATTGGTAAAATCAGCTACACTAAAACTTTCTATTGACTAGTCATAACATTAGTTATAATATTAGTAAAATATTAGTAAAATTTGAATGAACTCATGTTTATGTTCAGGATTATTCAGAAATATTTCTGGCTGGCCTCTTATACTACATGTAACCTGAGCAGATTTGTAAAGTAACTTAGTACCTATTACAACTGTTCTTGTTTTAATGTATTAGCATGAAGGGTCCCTCTACTGGATTAGATTTAACAACGCAAGAAGAATTCAAATATGACCACTGTTGTTCCCTACCACTGATGTTACACTTGTGAATGTTTCAAAGTACTTCACCATTAAAGACTAGCAGTTATAACTTTCCTAAGGAACACTATTCTTATTCATTAACACAGGTAAGTAGAAATGGAGGCTGGGAATAAGCAACACACACATAAGCATAATACATTCCGGACCCTCATTTCCCACATTGGCTTCTGAGTTCTTAATAAGCAGCGGAAAAGTGAAGGATAATAATATTCTCCTTTGCCAGAAACAAAGAAAGTAAAAGGTGGTTCTGGATTAACCAAAAACTGAATTATGTGGCTCTGAAGAATTTATTAAGAAATTATTAAATTTTTTCCAAATAAACATTTTAATATGCCTAATAATTTATTAGTTAAATACTGACTTGTAAAGTATATATACTTACTACTTTAAAATGGAAAGGGCCAAGAAGGGGTATACCTCTTTTTTTATATCAAGCTGAAATCAAAAAAGAAAACAATTCTGAAGTCAGTTCATCTTTAAGTCACTTTAAACTTTATTTCTCTGGAGCAGATTCAAATCATGAATATTAAGATCCTGGGTTGGAAATTACAGTCTTGAGTAATGTAGATTTTACCATCTGAGGAAAACAAAAATCTTCACTAGCAATTCTAATTTGTAGTTTCAAAAACCAGGAAAAAAGATTCTTTAGAATTTTTTTTTTTTAGCAATTTCCAAGTTATAGGCTACTTGTCATCCCTACATTAAAATAAGAAAAGTGCTATAATTTCATTAAATTGCTAAAATAAGAATGTATTTAGACAACAATATGTAAATGCCACCACTACCCTCATTAAACAAACAATTCTAGGACATTGTGTAAAATGCTCGTTTCAACTGTTGCTCAGTTTTCTGGCTTTATTCTCTGACCCTCCACCTCCCTTCCCGACGTCCACTCTGCCCAGACTATTTTTAAGTTTCGGGAGTGTAGTGGCCCTTGAACGGTTCCTTTTGCCATGAAAACCTTCCCTTACGTCATCTGTCTTTAGGAATCAGTTCAAATGAAACCTCCTGTGTTTAAGTCCCCCGGTTTCCCACAATGCTTTGTGCATCCATCGCAGCACCCATCAAAGTGCAGCAGTTCCGTGTTAACACGCTCGCCCTTCCCACACCCACACCTGGATACCTTCATCTGTGTGTTCTCAATATCTAAGTGCTCGGTGTTTGTAAAATTATAAAAATAAACGTTTTTGAGGCTATTCATTTCCTCTTAAACCCATCTGTTAAAGATTTCTTTTAAAAATGTGAGTTGAAGGAAAACACTGCAATGTCTACACAGAGTATCTCACCTCTCACAACCCACGTGTATTGGACATTTGTTTTTCTAACATTAGTATAATTAATTAGATCAAGAAGCCCATTTCTGAGATCTAAGGACAAAGGGCTCTAACACTGCGCAAACCAAATACGGTTAAAAATCTGAAATATGTGGAATTTGCTTTAAAGTAGAAAAGAGCAAAGAAAAAAAAAAACATGAACTGCCCTTGAAAGAATGATGGTATGTATGTTTATCAAACACTCAGCTTCATTTAGGCATTTAATTAAGCCGTTTATTGCTTCAAATGTGTCACCATGAACATTTTAATGTACACTTCATAGCAGTAAGGCCTCAATTTTCACCACCTATAAAATGTGAACCCACATTTGGATTCTTTGTGTCACCAATTATTACATGAGTTTTGTACAACAAAGAGTCTGAATGTGTATTTTGTAATAGCAAAAATGCTTATCACACCCCTTGGCCTAAGCGTCTCAAAGTATATTAATAGTTGGCCACATTTTTTTTTTTTTTTTTTTTTTTTTTTTGGAGGAGGTAGTTCCACGTTTGGCCCATTTATTCATATACATATATAAAATATCTTAGATACTAACTGGTTCCACCAATTGCTAAATAATTTTCATTTGCTTCTTCATAGATGCTTCATAAAATATTCAATGTTTGAGGTTAAGTTTTGTCAAAATGTTTTCTAAATGATTTGGTAACTAGTGGAATTCACACACTGAAAGGGGTTGCAGCAGCTGGAATTGGGGGATGTTCCTGACTCCGACAAGGAACTTTCTCTTAAAGTAAGGCTGTACATAAGGCTTTTTCCTTTGACCAATTCCTGGAAAATGAGTAACTTGGAAAAGTCATTATATAGAATTAGGAGATTGAACAATACCACAGAGCATCTCCAGGCAACATGCTAATAAGCTAACTGAATGCTACGTTAATATATTATTTCTTAAAGGTTTATAATATCTCCATGAAAATACTGAGTGTTACGAAATCATGATACTTATGATATCGTGAAATCATGAATACCCACAAATGAACCTACTTTGTTTTAGGGGCTTTCCAGCTATAAAATCACTCTGCAACAGCTCAGAGTTGCTCAGAGTTGAGGATTCGTGAAGCTAAAAGAGACCTTTGAAATCCCCTATCTAATCCATACCCTTTGGGTAGCATTGCATAGATTTTATAGACTTCTGAAAAAGTTCTAAGAGGCTCATAAGTGGTTTTGATTAAAGCAGAAATCTAATGGACCCATAAGTTTCAACATAAAAGAAATATGATGTAATAAGTACTTTTAAAGTTTTAAGGATTTTTCTACCAACCAGACTTGATATTATACCTGAAATAAAACCTCCACTATGCAAAATTTATAATTTAAATAGCACCTATAGAATAAAACCTTAGGAGTGCTTTACAGACATCCTGCAGCCAGCATCACCCTGGTTTAATAAGGCCCAGAGTGATTCAAAATTTGAATGAACTGTCATACCAATATGTGGTAGTATCCGAAACAGAACTGAATTTTAAGCTCCAATCCAGGAGGTCTCTTTATTTAAACTGGCCACACTGCCTAAAGTCAAAACATCTATAACCATTATTTCTATTTTATCTACTATAATTAGACTGTTTTCATGTCCCTTAGACTGAAGGAAAAGCCAGAGAGATGTTCTAGAAAAATACATTTGCATTTCAAATTTACATTAAAAATGTCTTTCCCTTATTTTTACGTCCCGAATTCCAAGCATTGTTTAAGAAATCACAGATTACATAGCATTCTGTGTCCTGGGCCTCTGTCCTTTTTAGATTAGGAAAACTGGAAGTTAATTGGAATTAAGAAATTTTCCTTATTGAGTGTGTAAAGTATAAATACAAGTAATTTTTTAAAAACTTTATTTTAACACCTAATACAATTCCAATTTTAAGGATTACTTGCACAAAAAAATAAACACATTTGGTATAAAAATGTATCACTTTAACACCCTTTGCCCTTCAGCCCCTCCCCCGCCCCCCCCCCCCCCCCCCCCCCCCCCCCCCCCCCCTCCCCTCCCATGAACTGCACTCTATCTGGATGCAGAAACATATAAAGACTAATGGCACAGATTCGTTTTTACCTACAGGAGTTTCTGTTTATGTACCCAGGTACTCTAGAGGACACCAGCCCACTTTATCACATGAACCATTTCCTTCAGCCTGCTGAATTTAGTTTCACAAAGAAACAAAGCTTATCATAAAGGCATTTTAAAAACCATTATCTTAAATTCTTTTTAGAAGCACTGACTTTTTTTTTTTTTTTTTTTTTTGCAACCATTATATACAGTGTTACATAACAGCTCTGGAGTACAGTACATGCAGCAGAACATACCTGTTGAATATAAAATGCTTTTCTTAAAATCTTCATCGTTGGAATTCTCTGAAGTCTAAATTATAGAATGCCCATTACTTTGAGAAACTGGTTGAGGAGTACAAATGTCTGCATATGTTGGCCACTGAAAGAATCCAAGGCTAACTGGAATAATATTCGTAGCACACCAGGAGTGCATAAATAATTTACTTACATTATTAAAATACAACCCATAAAATTCAAGTTCAAGATCTTACAGGATTGTCTATGTAAATCCTTGAAGTGGTTGCCTGGAAATGCATTGTTTCTCTTTTCTCTTTTCTTCTGTTTTAAAGTCCCATATAAAACATTTAGTTGAAGTTTTTCCTTGCTCACATGAAATGACCACCTTTATTTGTGCCGACTGCCTCTCCTCTTCATAGCGGCGGTGCACTGCGGACAGTACCACTTTCCTTTTGGAGCTTCTGTCAACCCAACGCACCCATAATGGAACCACTCTATAGGGCACTGGAAGGCAAAATTGCAGAGAAATCGTTCAGACCTCTAAAGATTACAGAATACGCTGAAATATGCCCACTAGTCTGCGTATTATTAGATTCATGGAAACGGAACTTTTAGATCAAGGAGCCGATTTACAGATCATTGAATCCAATTGGTTAAGTTTCAGAGATGAGGAAATGGAGGCACAGAAAAAGCATGCATCTTTGTTAACTCGGAGGTTCATATAATCCCTTTTCATAATCCCAAGTAACGAACAAAAATTCACTAATTCTCGTTAAACTGGAGGATACCAACTTTCAAGGACAAGAAGTGAGATGGGTCACAAAAAAGGCAAATATATTTTACGGATTTTATTTAATATTCAGCATTATTCACTGCCTTATAAAGTAGAATAAGCTGGCTGCAATGCAAAACATGAAGGGATACCCTGGATTTCCTCTCTGGGTAGATCTATGCCTAGACATGCAGAGGAGAAGTATTCTACTCTGCAGCACATTAAGCACTTGCACACGGGCACAGGAGATCTGAGCACTCGAAGGGCACGCCTGGGAGTGAGAGGGATCAGAGAGTACAACGGGGCGGTCATGGAAATGCATCATCTTCACTAAGTGCCCCAGGACTTTACAACGCTGTTCTCGAAATGATCGGGCAATACTGTTCTACAATAATCACAAACAGCCCACAAGTGATTCTAAAGAGGGAAGGAGGACAGTCTGTCTCCGTCTATGTGAACATGCTGTTGGGGTGACCCTGTCATGTCAGGAAAGTACAAACTTTAATGCACACCAAGCCAACCCTGTTCAATCTTCAGATTGTGTAAACTGTTGACTAACCTCAGGATTCTGACATTATGGATTAGTACTTCTTTAGAATTCAAGGTTCTGT
This sequence comes from Leopardus geoffroyi, assembly GCF_018350155.1. Lineage (NCBI taxonomy): Eukaryota > Metazoa > Chordata > Mammalia > Carnivora > Felidae > Leopardus > Leopardus geoffroyi. The sequence goes on along the minus strand of NC_059331.1, from coordinate 138,985,777 downwards.
TACCCCTCTGCAGGAAAAGATAAATGGAGGGGGACTGGAAGTTTGAGACAGTAAGGAGGGAATAAAATTACTAGAAGAAATATTCTCAGCATCCAATAAAAACAGATCTCTAACCAGAATTAAGCTTCCTAAAAAAGAAATAGGAATTCTTTTCTTTCAAACCTCTTTTACTTTTTATACCAGAAGTGGCTCTTATCAGCTGACAGCTGCAGAGTACAACAGGAAGTACTATACTGACAGGAGGAAAATATCTTCACATCACAGCCTCAACATTTCCACCCCAACCCCTGGCCGCGGGCTTCCTGACAAAATGCACTGTTTTAAAATTCTAGTTCTTCACCGTAATAGGTGAACTGGATTCTAGTAAACACTGTATTATTTAGCAAAGGGGGTGGAGAGTGTTTCTAATTTTCATACAATATAACATTTTTTGAGAATTATAATCTGCACATGAAACCATAAAACTAGCTTTAAAAAAACTTAAATTGGGAACACATTAAGGGACATTACCTGTTTTGCAGAGAAATATTCTAGCATTAATATGTAATTAACATAACTGCAAACCTGTGTTCTTAAACTCAGTGACACAGTAAATAAGAAAAATTGTCAAGTAATAATAATTTGTTATTTTTTTCATTCCCAAACAGAAAAAATTTAATACTTACATCTTGGTTATCACAGCCCACCATCTCACCATAGGATACCTAGTTCAAATAAAAGTAAATATTTTTTATTATGACTTATGACAAGCATCTAAATCCAAATTAATGGTTTATGATACTGTTAGGAAATAGACGGAAAATATACCATATACTCAATTGCACTAAAAAATAGGGTGTGTAACTTTTTTAATAAAGATTTTATATAATTTACTAAAAGCTTTTTACTAAAAGATTTTGGGGGGCAGAGGGACAGAGGAATACACAGAAATTATGTGCTCTTGGAACGTATGAAAGAACCTCGACAGACTATCTTTGTGTGTGCTTTCTTTTATAAAGAGTTTACATTTCTTTCTTGGTTACTTACTTACTTAAGGTTTTTACTTTTCCTCGGGTCATTAGGTCATTTATATTTTTGCAGTCAATAGTCGAAACTTCTAAACTTATTATAAATTTACTATCTGCCCTTTCTCATTTTTCTTTTTGCTGTTCATCACCAGCACTTTATAATATAATTTCCTAATTCTTGAATTAACTTATGTTCTCAATGGACCAAAACATTTTTTCACACAGAGTTATAACTAGAGGGTATACTGATTCTCTGCACTAGTGAGAGTATCTGTATATGGTTGTACGCACATGAATGACTTCTCTGGGTAACAATTTTGGGGGGGCACCCAGATTTTTCCCTTAGAGCTCTACAGATATATTGCATCAACTTAACTAGTTTCCAGTGTTACAGATAGGCAATCTAGGGTGAATCTGATTTTGTTCTTTTGTAGGTAAGCTACTTTAACTGACAGGATTTTTACACAATTTTCTTTGTTTAATCACTGATATTAAAAAACGTTCGGGGTGCCTGGGTGACTCAGTCAGTTAAGAGTCTGACTCTTGGGGCGCCTGGGTGGCGCAGTCAGTTAAGCGTCCGACTTCAGCCAGGTCACGATCTCGCGATCCGTGAGTTCGAGCCCCGCGTGAGGCTCTGGGCTGATGGCTCAGAGCCTGGAGCCTGTTTCCAATTCTGTGTCTCCCTCTCTCTCTGCCCCTCCTCCATTCATGCTCTGTCTCTCTCTGTCCCAAAAATAAATAAACGTTAAAAAAAAAAAAAAAAAAAAAAAGAGTCTGACTCTTGATTTTGGCTCAGATCATGATCTCACGGTTTTGTGAGTTCAAGCCCCACATCAGGCTCTGCACTGACAGTGTGGAGCCTGCTTGGGATTCTGTCTCCCTCTCTCTCTGCCCCTCCCCTACTTGTGCTGTCTCTGTCTCTCTCAAAATTAATAAATAAACTTAAAAAAAAAGTTTGTCAGGTGACAGTACAAAAACTAACAAACTCTTTAATGGCAAATTCTCAAAATTAGATTGCCAACTCACACCATTAAACACAATAAATTGTAGATAGATTAAAGATTTAAATGTGAAGAAACTAAAGTATATCAAGAGCTAGACAAAGTCATTTGCAAATAAGAAAAAATAAAGGACACATTTATAAGGGGAAAAAAAGCAAAAAGGCCTCCTAAGCATATAACCCATGGCTGACTTCATAAAGACTGAGTCATTACTACATAAAATTGGAATTTCAAAACTAAAAAAATAAATACATAAAAATAAAAAAAAAATTAAAAAAATAAACCGCAAAGCATTCTTAATGTACAAGACAAAAACGATAGAAAAATCGGCCAAGACCATTAAGAGTCAATTCATAAAAGAAGAAATAAAAATGGCCAAAAAGGGTCCAATTTTACTACTAACGTAAATTGAAATGATTGTGTGATATAAAACTATCAAATTGGTACATGGTTTTCAAGACAGAATAATATCCAGTGTTGGACCGGGTTAAGGAAACAGGCACGCTCACCAATTTTTGGTAATGAATTCCAGAAGATAATTTGGTAGTCTATAACAAATATTTTAACTTAACTTTATTTCTAAAAGATTATCTTAGAAATACATGTATAAAATGGATAACATTTAAAAAATGTCTACCATAACGTTATTTGTAACTTCAAAAGAATTCAAGCCACTAAAAGACGTATAGCTAACCATTGGTTTAAAAAGTTACACACAGCCTAGCAGATAACTGTGAGAAGATTAAAAAAATTACTTAAAAATGATGCTCAGTACATATGACTTAGTGAAAAAGTGTTACATAAAGAATATACTGTGACTCCAACTGGTCAAATTCACACACATATATACACATACACACAAACATATACATGCACATGCGTATCTGCACATCTGTGTGTACATATGTGTATGAGACTGAATGTTTGTGCCTCTCCCCTAAATTCTTGTGTTGCATCCCTTCCCCTCAACTGTATTTGGAGATAGGGTCTGTGAGGCAATGAAGGTGAAAATGAGGCCATATGCGTGGAATCTTAATCCAGTAGGGCTGGTGCCCTTATAGAAGAGGAAGAGACACCAGCGCTCTCTTCACCATGTGAGGCTACAACACGAAGGTGGTCCTTGGCAAGTGAGGAAAAGAGCCCTCAACAGGAATGGAATCGGTCAGCACTTTGACACTGGCCCAGCCCCCAGAACTGTGAGAAGATAGGGTTCTGCTGTTTAAACCGCCCCGTCTGTGGTATTTTGTCACGGCAGCCTGAGCAGACTAAGACAACATGCTTGTGGGGTGTATGGCAGTGATAAATCAAAATGTCTAATTACAGGCTGTATCCGGGGGCTGAGATTATGGGTGACTTACACATTCTATTACATTCCTTATACAAGAAAGCAAAAGTGTTTTAACTGGAGGAAAAAAAGAGCACTTAAAAAATTAAAATAGCTCCCTTTCTTCTATTTGATTCAGATTATGCTTTTACCTGATTACAAATGCAGTATCGTGGTTCATTTGGGTCGTAAGTCCAATCAACCTGACTGTTTGAATCGGATTCTGGTACCACTGTTGTCTGTTGAGACATCTCTTGGACGACGGCTGATGAAGAAGAACACGATGACAGAGAGGAGGAGGAGGAGGAGGAGGAGGACTGCTGATTTGAAGACTTGTTGTTGTTTCTGAAAGAACAGTATCAGATCTATTTGCTCAGCATCCAAAAGAAATTACGTGAGAGTAACTCCTGAGTGGTATGACATGAAATAACATCAAATGTATAAATTAACATTTAACGCAAAGTTAAACTAACCTGATAAACATATTTGAAAGCATAATTGTTGAGAGCAACAAAGAGCAATTATCTTTCATAACCGTTTTCTTTTTTTTTTATATTTTTTTGTTTCCTGGAGAATAAAGATATTAAAAAAACTCAGCATATCTTGGTTTTTAAAATAATTTTTTAATCAGTTACTATGTAGCATTGACTTAAATTATAGGTAATAGTTTTAAGAATTAATATTAGTTATGGCTACCTTAGAGACATTCTTTGTATTTTTAAAAAAAAATTTTTTTTTAACGTTTATTTATTTTTGAGACAGAGAGAGATAGAGCATGAACGGGGGAGGGGCAGAGAGAGAGGGAGACACAGAATCGGAAACAGGCTCCAGGCTCTGAGCTGTCAGCACAGAGCCCGACGCGGGGCTCAAACTCACGGACCGTGAGATCATGACCTGAGCCGAAGCCGGCCGCTTAACCGAGTCACCCAGGCGCCCCATTCTTTGTATTTTTAAGCCAAGTGAATACTCTTCATCAAAATCTAAAATACAAATACACATCCCAAAAAGTGTCCTTCTTAATGCCCATCACCTGTTTAACCTAACCGCCCCCCTCCTCCCCTCCAGCAATCCCGTTTGCTCTCACTTTTTGGAATGAGCACTGGGTGGCATATGTAAGAGATGAATCACTGGGTTCCACTCCGGAAGCCAGACTGCACTGTATGTTAACTAACTTGAATTTAAATAAAAAAATATATATATACAAATACACAAAAGCATTTGATGAAAATGATCATGACCATCTGTCAGTATGTGAATACTTACCTGTGTTAGATAGGAAACAGAGTGTTAAAATTCACAAGCAATTTACTATTATTTATATGCTAAAATTAAATTTTAAAAATAGGGAAATCTATCATCGGCAGTTATAATAAATTTGGGTCACTAAGATGAATTATTTTTTAGGATATCTAGCACTTTTGTGTTGATTCTACATTGATCATTCTTTTAGAGATTTACCCACAGAAAATAGAATACATTTAAAAATAAATTATGATGCAATTACTAGGTAACCTATTCTTCTGGCCTACCATTCAGAACTTCCATGATGGCGGAACATGTACCAAACGCAGACACCTGGGACAGGTGGCGCCGAATGCCGTTAAGTTTTCATATTTAAAATTCAGACAATCTTCCTTAGAGTCTCATACACTCAATCTAGAGATATTTTCATAATTTCAGTTTTGGGGGCATAAGACCAAGAATGAAGGAAGATAATTTACTTTTAATAAAAGTGAATAATTTTATTCAAAAAAACTCCCAGGATAAAATTTGTGTCTTATGCATTAATTTACATGGAAACACATGATAAAATAAGGGATCATAGATGAAAAAAGTTCCATAAAATGGTTTATCCTAGGGAACGAAAGAAAGTAAACAGAAGTCATTTATACCCAACGTAAGACTTTAGAAAGATTAAAGACACTTAACGTCTTCTAAAGACTTTACTCCTCCAAAGTAGGGCAGTGTGGATGAAAATGTCATGTCTCCCTGCTTCCCTAAAGGTCACCCTGATCTTTTATATGCTACCTGTGTTTAATATACGGAAGCCCAGCTGGGTACCAAGTAGCCTGCATACTTACTAAACGCATGGGGCTACTGTAATGATCAAACTTACTTGCTCTTTCTCCCGCTCCGTGAGTCGGCTGCTGATGAACCGGCGTTCTGTGTTAATGTAGTCATGAGTGCTGAAGATGATGAATAGCCAGCTGTTTCTCTGGGCATTGAAAATTCTTTTCCCAGCTGAAAGTCATTATTCTTAAACGCTTCATAACTGGCTTTTAGACTTGATGTTCTTCGTCCCTCTTTCATCTTAAATAGACATTCATGGAGAATATTAATAAACATAAGTATGCAGACTTTCTTTTTCAGTCCTACTAGTTATAATATTATGTTGGTTATCCAGTATTATTTTGTTTAAGCCATTATTTTCATCACTGTAATTTAAGCTACTTTATGTAAAGATTTAAAATCAGTTTTTACACAGTTAGGAGGTGACTACAGAGTGGGCAACTTAATTTGGAATATATTAATTTGGCAATCTAAGTCCTGAGGCTATTGAAGAAACCCCGAAACCAGCAGAGAGAACAGAGTGCTCTCCTAGCAGGTGCTGTGGCTCACTGTCAAGACTATGCACATCATGAGCAATTACTGGGTGAAGGGCTCTGCATGAGATTGCACGAAACTATTTTTCACTTTTCATTATCAATCAGGTAAATTAATGCATATTCATTTCATTAAATATTCATATCAGATACCATAAAACCATGATTTAAAAATGGAACTACACAATGTAAAAAAACTCTTTCTGTTCACATCTAGTTGTTTCTATTCAAGTTTGCCAATGATTCAGACAAAATGTACCTATTTCCAACGTTTATTTATTTTTGGGACAGAGAGAGACAGAGCATGAACGGGGGAGGGGCAGAGAGAGAGGGAGACACAGAATCGGAAACAGGCTCCAGGCTCTGAGCCATCAGCCCAGAGCCTGACGCGGGGCTCGAACTCGCGGACCGTGAGATCGTGACCTGGCTGAAGTCGGACACTTAACCGACTGCGCCACCCAGGCGCCCCAAAATGTACCTATTTCCAAACCTCTTCCTTTTTACCTGAGCTGTGGCTTGAACGGCTTGAGCTGCGGCCATGGTAATTGCCCCTGCACCAGTTCCTGAAGATAATGAGCCAATGTTATAGGATGCCAGAGGTTGGGAGGAATTCACGTTGTAAGCATTGTTGGAAGAGGCTGTAGAATTGTTATTTCGACACCCTATGTAGAATTAAAGAAGAAATAAAAATGGTTGGAGAGAACATAATGTTAGTGAGCTTAAAATACATTATTTCCCAGTACAGATATAATCGTTAAATTTAACATTTTCACGCCACTATAAAATTTTCATGTTCCATTTTTCCTTTTTCTTCTTTTCCCACATGTGGACTTTAACCAAGTAAAAAATCTGTAAGCTTCGTTAATCCCGAACACTTTAATTTCCCCTTATTTTAACAGAAACAAAAAGCAAAATTCATATTTAAGATAATAAACTTACCTAGTGTATTTTCCTTAGATGCATCTGATGTAAGGGTAGATAGAAGAGCTTCAGATTTAAACTTCTTTTCAGGAATATGATCTGTTGTTGTATGGTGAGAAGTCAGATTATATTTCCTTTCTGAATATAAAGAAAGAATCTGTGTGTTTTTAAACTTTAAAGAACTATGGACAAGGCATAATACTTCCATCCAGTTATAAACAAGTACAGCTATGTTCTGAGTTCTTCACAGAATACACAACAGTCTGTTTTCTTAGAGGACAGGATAAGAAGAACTCTCTGTGTCACCTATTTCATTGAGTAGACTTCTCACAAAAAAAAAAAAAAAAAAAAAAGAGGAGACTTCTCACACAAATCACAAAAAAACCCACAAAACTTCAGTAGCAAAGTACTGCAGATAACCCACGATTCACCATGGTTTCACATATAACATGAGAAGAACTTTGTTTTCAAAACTCTACAATTTTGAACAGTTTTCAGTCAACCCTTCTTTCATTCAAATTGATCTGTCACAAAATGCACTGATACAGTCTTCTAGCAAGCTAACATCCAACCAGGCATTCATTTACTCACTAGCCCACCAATCATTTGAGACCTTCTTATATGCCAAAGTAGGCTAAGCACTGGACAAGCAAGGATGAAAAACAAAACAAAACAACAAAAACAAAGAGCCTACCATCAAGTAGTTATCATTTGCCTTGGGTTTTAACACTCTCTAGAGAGAGTCAGGTGTCTGCATATGGAAGTATATACTGCTATTAATACCATACATTTGTCCTCCAAGTATTCCAGGAAAAGCAAACTCTCTACTCCCAAATCAAATATACTTTTTTCCCAAATGAAGAAGGTAAGTCCACCAGGAACTATAACGAAAAAGTAGATCTCACAAAAGAAAAGGAAGGGAATTTTTTCCCCCCTCAATTGATGGCATAGAGCCAGTTAAAAAGAATATACAGGTAATATAATGAGTTTTTAATTTTAGCTGCCCTAAACCAAACTTACTTTCCACTGGAGTATGTGAATGAGCATGGTGATTGTTCACTGGCTGTGAGGGAGTATCTAATTCCAAAGATCCTAAAAAAAAGGCACAGAGATACAACTCCATTAAATGTCAACACAAAAATTTACAGGTCAATCAACTAAAGGCACTATGTACCCTTACCCAGCAAAGGACTGGCAAGTTCTATGCATACGCCTGTATCATTTTAGTTAAGCACATTAGAGAATCACCACTTCCAGTTTCACCCTGAGCCAATTTCATCCTCCCTCTAAACAATACATAATCCACTTCTTAATATTCACCTTAAGTACAAAACAGCTCAAGGCATGCTAATGTCTAATTGGGGAATTCAGGACAGTGGGTACCACATAAGTGGATGAATGGATATCATAAGTCCATTACCGATAAGATCTGAAAAACTCAAACTAATTATACTGGATTGAAGAAGACCTTTCAATGGGAGATCCTATAGTATTAGGTGATGGGGCATTAGTACATGAAAGAAAAGTCTTTGATCGTTAAAATGACACATGATAGTAAAGACTTCCTGAAAGAAGTTACGCACAGAATCTCTACTGCCAAGCATTAACATGCTTTTAAAGAAATATTCTGGGTTTATCTTGATCCCTTGAGATGAAATTATGGCAGGGCACAGGGTGGAGCAGATTTTAGAACTTGATCTGGTTTAGTTCCATATGTCTGTGTCCTTACAGAGGATGCATAATTAACCTTCCTGCAGTACTGAATAGGCATGAATTACTGTTATTCACAGCTACTGTCAGCATTTCAAAAAAAAAATTAGAGCAGTTATATTTTACTTTGTCTCAAAATACAATTCTCAAATAGGATTTCCTTGGAATAAAAGTATCACAAATAAATCAGACGATCATCTAAAGTGACAGATCTACTTCTGAATACAAAAATGCACTACGGATACCAAGATGGATTCATGACTGGTTGTTTCCCTATTCTAGGGAGCATGTGTATGAAAGAGAGAGAGAGAGAGAGAGAGTGTGTGTGTGTGTGTGTGTGTATAATATATATACATACATACATGTATACATACATACGTATATAAACACATCACCTAATACCATAAATAAATTTTTCATCAGTGTGTAGAAATAGGTACATGTTCTTGCTGTTGAAATGAACCAAGAAAAAAAAAAGTAATAAACAGGTAAATTATAGCAGGAGATCAAGTCGAACCTTGCAAAGAAATATTAAAATGGCTTCTTATGAATAAGAAAAAGTTTAAGAAGGACTTACTTGAGAAAGAGAGGAAGTGTTTTGGAACTAATTAAAATCTTTCTTACTGAGGGAAAAAACCTTAAGGCAGTTCTTAGGAAGAAAAAAGAAAAATTTTCCTCAAAGTTAAAGTGTATCCAATAGGCAGGGCAAAGTCAATACATTTAAAGACAGATGGTTAACCTGTATCTAGATGGTTCTATTTCTTTAAATCTTTGTTCTAACCCCTCAACTTACTAATATATATATGCATATTAAAAAATGGAATGACTTAGTATGTGATTTTAATAAAGAGAGAGTGTATGATATCCTGTATCCTCTCTCTGAGCATCCATAACCCAAATGTTCTAACTGCTAGAGTCCACGCCTGTCCGACCCAGGTGCCACCATCCACAGAAGCGCGGGATCTGAGAAGTCCCCGTGGGATAAGTGTCTCCTTAGTGATTCGCACATGGACTGTCCGACATTGATGGAAAACTGTAAATTTTACTTACGCCTCTCTAATATTTCTGTAATTCCAGCATTATCGGCTTCCAGCTCCATCTTAAACTTAGCCAGTTCCTGATCCAGCTTTCTCAAGTGTCGATCTACCTGTTTCAAAGAAGATCAAAGATTACCACCAAAATTTGGGACACTATTAAAGTGTCAGTTTAATGAGGAAAACTGAACCTTTTTTCTTTTAGTGAATCCGCTTAGTATCCTTGAGCAAGTCAATCAACCTACACCTCAGCTTTTTAATCTATGAAATGAGGGTGCTAGACAAAATAATCTCTCAAGTCTCCCTTAATAATTTGAAGTTTTAAGAAACTAAAATCACAATTTGTTAGAAAACATTCAGAAGAGGTGGGATATGAAACTAAAGCAAAACTGGTATTTGGGACTTGAGGGGAGAGGAAGTGTAGGAGGGTTGGTAACTTTTTATAGTATCCCCTGGGATTACTTTCAACCTAATCTCCTACTTATAATAAGGTCATACACACTGCCATCCTATAATAACTGTTATTTAGAATGAACAATGAAAGATCCTTGTCTATAAACAAAGATGCTCCTATATTCTATACATACATTTCTCGAAGGCAGAAAATTAAACCATTATACTTGTAAACATTGATGTAAAGGGTTGAAACAAAGGGAGTTTTTAGCCAGAAAACTCTATTCCCCAAAGAGCCTGGTTAAAATGGTTTTATTGTAATACTACTGTCCTTGTTAAGGTAGCAAATTTTTTCATTCACCTAGAGATCTTTTGACTGATTTCAGAAAACTATATGATACCTCCAACTAGCAGCAAGTCTTAATTTCTTAAGGTTAATATTAAAAATTTTTTCAATACTTTTTCAAATTTACTACTTTGAAGTGAAACAAAGAAAACACAAATTTTTTGAAAAATGCTGTTATATTCTTGACAACACCTTTTTTTCAAACTCCAGATTCCCAATGGATCATTGTTAAATAATTTAAGAGTGACTTTCTGACATGTATCAAGAGGTCTATGATACATCATGAGGGCAAACAAATTAAATAAGAATGAAATAACGTGTACCAAAAATGAAGGAGATGGGGAGAAAAGTAGCAAAAGATAATTTGTTTGTGTCAGACGCCACATAACGTGCTTGGTGCATCAGATACTCTTCTGTCTTTTCTAGCCCTTGCTCTGATCTTCTGACATAGGTTTTTACTATCTCCATTTCGTAAGTGAAAAAAACTAAGGCTTAGAGGGTTTAAGTAAGATAGCCAAAGGCAACAGTTAATGCCTTATGGAAAAGGAACTTAACTCTGATCTATTTGTAATAAATTGTACTTCACCATCTATACCTAACATTGCCCTCTGAACTTCTGTATGCAGCACCCAACTGTTTATTAACTCAGAATAAGAGAATTCAAATAGAAAAATAAGAACATCTCCTTATTATTTATATTTTGTATATTAGCAGCACCCATTGGGGTATTGGTTAGTGACTTTTCAATATTTTAAAACCCAATTTTTCCCTCCATCTTCACACACAAGTCATTTTCAGAGCCTGGTAGAGACTGTCCTCGCAATATTTAAAATCCTATAGAGTCTCATATTACAGACAGTTGCTCCTATTCAAAGAACATGCAGGTAATTGAGCATTCTTTAATGGAACCTCCCATCCAATAATAATGTGTGAACACAGACCTCAGTTATTCAAAAATACATCTTACATTGTCAAAATGTAATCTTAAGGGAAGTCAGAAAAAATACTCATATTTAAATTCCAAAAACACTCAATGCAATGAAAATGTAGTTAAAACTTTATTAACTACAATCATACTACTAATAAATACTGCATTCCTATTATGTGCTTAGTTAGCACTGGGTTAAATGGCAGACACATGAAAAATGAGAGAGAATCCCTGCCTTCATAGGAATTACAATTTAGCTGACAAATCAAGATTTCTGTAAGATGTTTAACATAATAATGTTTTAAAATATATATCTCCTAGATGTAGCAAATAAGCAAAAGCTGGAAAAGGATCAGAAGAAATACATTAAAAAAAAAAAATATATATATATATATATATATAAAACACTGGGCTGTGGTAGACATAAAGGAGGTATAAATGAGTTAGAGGATGAAGAATGTATCATCTTTGAAGGGATGGAAAGAATGAATAGACACAGAAAGACAAAGGATTCTAAGAAAAAAAAATAAAAAGTAAAGAACAGTGTGGCCTGTAACAGGTATGTACAGTATAGACAGGTAGAATATTAGAATCTTGGCTGGGAAGATGGCGCCAGAGTGAGATGGCGACGCCATGGACCCTCCCCTAACTTCTTCCACCCCTGCATCTAATAACTGTTTCGATGCATTAAAGATAGTACTGATAAGGGTTATTATACATGAGAACATGGAAAATGATGGAATTTTCCAGTACTAGCAGCTCAGAAAAAGCAGCAGAATCCCACGATTTCATAATTCTAAAAACCAAATACATAATTAAAATAAACAAACACAGAAAAGCCTAAACCACATTGTAGTAGGCAGGCAGCTTTGGAAGATAACTTCCAATCATTCCTACCACCTGAAAGGTAAAAAAAGATTATGAACAGATGAATATATAAGCAATCAGTAGGCAATGAGAATTAATTTGTCTCAGATTCACCGCTGATGTACTAAATCGAATTAAAGTTAGAAAGTTGACCACAGATTTAACTTAAGCTATAAAGCACCAGAGTACTTAAATGGTATTAAACAGCCACAGAAAGAACACCGAACTCGACTGAAAGCTGTGGACTGCATGTCCTCTACCCTCACGATTCTGCATGGGTAGAGCACCTGTTCTGGCAGATCACCATAATGGCCCCATAGGTATCAGGCAAAGCAAGAGCCTAAATTACCCCACTCCTCCACACACATCTGACCTCATAAGATTGATTTATAGTAGTAAAGAGGGTCCTACGCCAACTGAGAGACATTTTCCATTAACCACAGCTTTCTAACACAAGGCTGACCATGGAGTCTAATTATTTGATTTGCTCCCCATTTAATGTCAATAAATAACAGCAGCAAAATCTTCCTTACTCTATAGCCCCAAATCATATCTGATAACCCCAAATGTAATTCCTGTAATTTTAAATCAATTACCCTTTTTCTGACTTCTTGAGAGCCAAAGGAAATTCTGTCAACATTATTTGTTAACATATTGATGATCACAAAGATATTTAAGTCACACTTGGCCCCTCTGCATGAAACAAAAAAATCCTCATACTTGAACATTTTTGCATAGAACTGTAATCATTTACTCTTTCTCTTTTGACTCCCAGTTTTCCAATATTCAAATTTTAAGATGTGTCACTGATGGACCCAAACTGAACGAAATACAGCATTTTAAAAAGTTTCTGCGTGATTTATGGCTTCTAATACCATGTCATTCTAAAATTTAAATGTCTAGCTTGCCCTTTTAGAAAGAGCACAAGTTAGTATATAAAGTTCTAAGTTGAAATTCATGACAATGAGAGATAAATTTCTAACTGTGAAAAGATCTGGTAACAGTGAATAAAGAGGGTAAATTGGAGAAGAAAAAGGAGTCGTGATGGCAAATTATTTCTCTGACAAGTCATGAAAATGATTCTCCACATCTCTGAATTTTATTTAAAATAGGTGAAAATTTGACCCATCTTTAGGCTGAATCAAATATTTGAGGCCTAAGCACATAAACTACATCTAATCTTCCTTAAAGACAATGAGGATAGGAGACAAATCAAAAGGTCAAACTTACACAATATATTTCCTTAATTAGAGTATCAGATGAAGAATTCTCAAATTTATAGGTAAAATGTAGACCTGAAATATAATCATCTCAGGAACAGGCCAGGATATAAAAAAGAAGCAAGTTCAAGGGTACTGAGCAATGTTAAGAGACTGCTAAAATCATTCAAGCATTAACTAAAAGCTCAAATTCTATCAGAGTGTACACAAATCAACTTTATTAGGTATTGTAATGTAATACAACCTTATGACAGTGACATCTGACTGAGGAACACAAATAAGTGTTTAATGACTATGAGCATCAGGATTCTAGAAGGAATTTATTTTAATAGGACAGCTTTTTGCTGTTGTTCATTTCACTAAGACAACTACTGAAATGAATTTTCAGTTTGTTCTACAGAACCTCTAATTCCACCAATCTCTTCATTTGTGGATATTTATGCAGTCTCATTTCTTTTCTTAATAAATGAAAGTAACAGTATAGGGCTACTTCTAGGTATTAAAAGTTTACTACTGACTTTAAAAGTAAATAAAGTATCTCAAAAATTAATAATACAAATACCATGCTATATAAAACACTGAGGGGCAAATCAAATACAATTATATACTAAATTATTGTACATTAAAATCTGTAAATATACGCTTACTTGAAATTACCACAATAACACAATGTTTAAGCAAAGGCATGCAGACAATCTCCTCTAAGGTATACCTCACTCCTGTTTAAGGTGGCCTCCTGCTGCTTTCAGAAGAAAAAACACACAGCTTGCACTGGCTTACAGGAGGACCTTGCCTGTGGTGGCTCCTGCCTGCCTCCTCTGAATACCTTTCTTACATACACCAACTACACTGGCCTCTTTCTGATTGGACCGGCCAAGCCCTTTTCCCCCTCAGACTTGACGCGTGGTACATCATCTACATCATCTGCCCGAAATGTGCTTTCTGAAGCTCCCTTCCCATGGCTGGCTCCTTCTTATTTTCCAAGTACTACCTCAAATGTCACCTACTAAGACTACACTCATCCTGGTGACATTCTTAACAGCCTCCCCTAGTAATTCATTCTTCATCCCTCTTTCCACAATGTTTATTTCCTTCACAGCACTTACCAAAATCTAATCTTTATTTGATACTATGCCTATATTCATTGCTTGTCTGTCATTACTGCCCACTATACCAATGACTGCTCATAGCTGGAGCTCTACAAATATTTGCTGAATGAATGAAAGTTACTCTCTCTCACTATGCAGAAGTGTATAAATAGAGGTACCTCTGTTTACTGGATAAATGATCTATGAATGAAAATTGCTGTAAGTTTACATTTATACTGTGCCCTATCCACTCACCTTTGAAGTATTTAGCTCCCTAAGCTCTCAAGTGTTAAATGTTATAGGAATTTAATTCCTCTTTCCTTTTTTTTTTTTTTCCCCTCTTTCCTATTTATAAAGACTTTCACCTGGATACTTACTGTTGATATTTTGGGGAATATAACCAATTTAAGATAGTAAATTCATTTAATAACTTCCCTATGAACAAGGCAATAATTCCCTTACGTTCAACTGCAATTACCTGCAAAAGTACACTTACCCTCAAGTGTAAAGTGCTCAAATTCCACACGCCACTCTGGCAAAGTGGTGCAGCAACACGGAGCACAAGTATTCCAAGGAGGCTATTGTTTTTTAACATTTTATAATGACTTATTTGTGATAAGTGATACTCATTTTTTCATTTACATTAATAATATCAGATTACCAAATAAATTTTCCTCTTACACAAATTTCATTTTAAAATTTACTTAGTAAATAGATGTACAGATGATATGAACACTCTAAAAGCCTGGAGGGTAGGATGCGAACATTAAGGTCTGGGAAACACTGGATTAGATCACCTCCGAAGTCTTTGTCCTTGTGCTCACCATTCAACCAATCTGTTGTGCCAGGCTCTGAGGGTAGAGAATGACTATAAACCTTATGTACCCTCAAGGGCCCTGGCTAGGAGATCTAATATTTTTTATTTTACGAAAATAATATTGTCATAATTTTCAATTTTCAAGGCCTAATAGTGTTTAATAAACGTTTTCATACTTTAAAAGGAATCTCTTTAAAAGCAAAGGTACTGAAAATAGTCAAAAATTATTAATGTACAACTATAAAGTGAAAGGTATTTAAATAAAACATGTACCTCATAATAAGTTTTTTTTATTTTTAAAAAAATGCCCCTTTTGCTGAAGGCATATCTATAAATCCTGTTTTAGAACTTTCAAAATGAGCTTATGTATCAGAGATAGAAATCTATCTAAACTGAAGACACTAAAAAAATTGAGAGCAATTTAAAGAAAGGGATGCCAAAAAGATGTGAGCAAAGACATAGATCATGAAATTGAATGTGTGGTCTGCTAAACGATTCTATAAAGGAAACTAAACTCACTTGAATTATATTACTTTCATTTCTCTTGGTTTAAAGCCATACTTTGACAAGAGGTGGCTATTTGCCTACCCATGTTTGGCACAGCAGCCTGTGTTTGTCCGTCAAAACCAAGCCAAACTTAGCATATACTAAAATGTGACTCTGTTACCTTCCGAGAAAATGTCACTCAACTGCCATATCTGATGCAACAAACTGAACACCACTAAACTCTAGCCACTAAACTCATAATGTGGGAGTCACGTTAGTGCCTTTTCGTCTCCATTAAATAATTTAGGCGATCTTGTTCAACAAATGTTTACTGAGAAATAACTACGCTAGAGTCTGAAAACACTATAAGATTTTTTAAAGACATAGTTCTTGACATTTATAGTAGGGAAGACACACATACAAGTAAAAGGTAAATAAATAATTATTTAATTCAAGTAATAATAAAACCATGGGAATAACAATATTTAGAGGTCAGTATGATTCTGTTGAGGGTAAGGTAAGGCCCAAAGTGTTAATTACCTACTCAATAGCCTCCTTCCTTACTGATAGAACCCCAATTATACTCCAAGGGTCGCAATGTACCCTGTTAAGCAACATTTCTCAGCCTCCCTTGCAGCTAGAAGGAGTCAAGAAGATAAGCAGGAATCAGTAGGTAAGATTTCCAGGCTCCTTTAAAGGAGCTGACTGAATTGCAAAATACGCCCTTTTGAGTAACCCCCACAGCAATTCTTCTACCTGTCCAGAAAAGAGGAGGAACAGATCAGAAGCAGCCTGGGACAACAAAGATGTCGGGGTTGCCACACAGCCCCTGGCCTGCCTCCTCCAACAGTTATTTTACACGAGAGGAAAATAAATCTTTTGTTTAAATCACTCTTGTTGTGGGGTGCCTGGGTGGCTCAGTCAGTTGAGCGTCCGACTTCGGCTCAGATCATGATCTCACGGTTCATGAGTTTGGGCCCCGCATCAGGCTCTGTGCTGCCCTCTCAGAGCCTGGAGCCTGCTTCGGATTCTGTGTCTCCCTCTCTCTCTGCTCCTCCCCCACACGCACTCTCTCTCTGCCTCTCAAAAATAAAGAAAACTAATAAAAAAAAAATTTTTTTTAATCACTCTTGTTGACTTTCCTAAGTGGTCAAATCTCGTCTCCTAGATATAAATGACACAGATATCAATATAAAGACGATTTTAATAAAGAGACTGCATGTGGAGGATTATGAAAGATGGAGAAAGTTTCCTAAGCAAAGATGAAAGGAAAAGCATGCCAGTCATTTGTTGTTGTTAAAGTTCTTGAATGACGGCAGGCTGTAGAATTGGAGAGGAAGGGGTAATGAGAGATGCTTAGAAAATAAAAACGAACACGACATAGTGATCAACTAAATGTGGGGAGGCCAGGGACGAGGAGGAGGCTAGGATAACTTTCGGTATTCCAATGTGAATAACTGGAAGATCAGTGGTTCTTCTGAGAGAAGTTGAAGGGGAGACTAAGAGTTAAGATTGAATACACTGAGCTCCAGGGCCTGGAATTCTCAGGTAAGATGAATAGGCTCAGAAGAGAAGTCTGAGCTTGGGGAATCATTCATGTATAATTGCTAAAACTAAGAGAACACACAGAAAATTAATGGAGAGATTTCTCAACTTGGGTTGTGTGTGGGGCAGGGGATAAAACTGGCATTTGAGAGGTCAGTTCTTCACCATGTGTCATTTGGTCTTTCTGGCCTCTGGAGTTGGGCAGAAGAAGGGAAGAGAGTTACCTCTACGTGAGAACTACTTGAATACAGTAAGAAAGAATGCAGGTCAAGGACAGAGTCCTGAGGAACAGCAACCGTTATGAGTGACACCCATGGAGACTGAGGAAGGTCAGAAAGATGGAAGGATGATAATAGACAATTAAGTCTCAAAGAAGAATGGATTTTTATATTAGAGATGTCACAATAGCCTGAAACAGCAATTTAATATGGAGTGCTAAAATAGGAAGGAAGCAAAAGGGGGAGAGGAAAAGAAAAGTCACAAAAAGAAAAGGCAGAAGGAGGACAGAGAAAGGAAGGGGAGAGGAAGGAAAGAAAGAAGAAAAGACAAGACAAAAGGCACTTCTGGAAATACTGGGAGACTGGAGAAAAACCAGGTGCAACTTGGCAGAGCTGAAAGGGAAACAGTGGCTCCAAGAAAGTGCACAATTCCAGTTTGAGGAATAAGATGGAGTGAATCTTTAAAGAAGTGAGCGCCTACTATCTGCCCAGCTAACAGAATTTATATACATATGTGCAAATCTATCTGTAAGGCACAAATTAAGACTGCTATTTTACAGATCAGGAAACCAAGGTTCTGGGATTAAATACTTTTTCCAAAGTCCCACTGTCAGTGAAGTGGCTGAACTCATGTCTGTATGGATCCATTATGGGCACTTGCTTTTTATTACATTTTGTTCAGTTTATCACATCACCTTTAATTACCTCACTCCCTACCCTAAATAATCTATCCCCCTCAAAGAATTTACTAGGTTTTATTTTCATTCTTTGTTTATCCATTATCTCTGAGTGAAATGCTTTCCCCTCAATAGCACACCTAATCCAGGCCCCTCAGCCTCTGAATAAATTCTGTTCAACACTCATCTCATAACCTCTAAGAAATTAACAATAACTCTACTGTGAGTTAGTTCAGCCCTTTATCAGATATTTATCTTTAACTGCATTAATCTTTATTTGTTACACTGTTTCTATACAGGCTCTTCACTTTAGTTTGTGGGCACATCTTCCCAACTAGTTTACCAACACCTTGAGGACACAAGCCATTTATAGTATTTACTTTTTACTCCTTCGTTATAACTCCAGGTAAAACTCCATTATACGAACCACAAGAGTAGATAAACAGTGTGATTCATAAATAATATATAAATACATACACAGAAAAACACACATATTTAAAAAGAACATATTTATATTATACATATTTTTCTAAATGTATGAAGTATTTTTTAAACATACAAAAAGTACTAAAATAACAAAATATAAACCAAGAATACAGCCAAAGATCTATATGATTTAAAAAGAAGGTAGTCTCTAAATAAAGACTGACACATATAATCATTAAATATGAGGACGATGTTACTAAACAACTTCCTCTTGGATTCAAATATAAATGTCTTTTTCTATGTCTATATATATATAATTCAAGACCAAAACAATTAAGAACCTTTTTTTTTTCAATTCCACAGTAAATCAAGCTACCATTTGTTCTACCTTTCTTTAGGCAGTATATCTTTCATGAAATTATTTTCAGAATTATTTTCAGAACTGTATGAACAAAAGAGCCTAGGTTATTTACACCAGTAAAACTTGCTACTATATGAGAACAACAAAACATTTTCTATAGCTTCACAGGACAAATGTTTGCTAGTTTTGCATAGACATTTACAATGTGCACCATGTGTGGTATGTACCTTTTATCTTGTGTCTTGCTCACCAACAACATTGACGTTTACATATACTTGTTCAGTAATAAGATGGCATCCAGGTAAGATTACAAAAATACGATGTGAAATCTATATGCTAAAGTAGACCATAAGTGACCACTTATTTCTTTTTAGCTTTAATTTGCTTTGAGGCAGAACCAGAAATGAGTATTTCCTAAAGGATGTATTTTAGAAGCTGCTTAACATAAAAGAGAGCACCATAATTATACCAGTTTGAGAAATACTGCTTCTGTCTTCTTAGTGATTTCAATCTTTCACAAGTGCTGCTACTGCAAAAAAGAACCTTTTTTTAAAGTTTAATTGAGTGTTTCCCATTTCTGCCACCTGAGCCAGTCGTTGAGTGCTATCCATTGACATCACTTAATAGATAGTTGAGTACTATCTGTTAACACTGACTTCAAATGATTCTCTTCTTCATTTAATCAGGCTACCAAAAAGTCTTGTCAGCACGGTAGTCTTACATGTATTTTACCACGGAAACAATCTCAAGAGGATTTACAGGGAAGTAAATACACTACCTTAAAATAAGGATTAGTAAAATAAATTTAAACATCAATTCTTGTTGAAAAAAAAAAAAAAAAGTTTAACATCGGAAAAAACCTTATAGCAAAGTAAATTCGGCTAAAATGTAAGGTTCTAGACCTGTTAACTAAAACTGCAGACTCTCTTTTCTGCAAAGAAACCAAAAATGGACACTAAAACCTCAAATTAAATGGGATCAAGAAAACAATACCTCAAATTTACTCTGCTCTTCCTATTAACATTCAAGCCAATGAAACTTAAAACATAATCCATAATGTAAATACTATAGCACAGCATTCACATTAATTTTACTTACCAAGTCATATATCTGGTTTGCCAACTGTACCTTCTCATCTGCATCTTCCAAAGCTTTATAGTAATCCTGAATAAAAACATTTTCATTTTAAGAACAAATTAATAACTTAAAAATATGTGCAGTTAGGACATAAAACTGCATTTTCATTATCATACCCTGTATTCAATGTCAGTCAACCTACATTAGCAATAAAAACCCAGTTAAGGATAGGATGGGGATGGGGTAGGATTAGAAATTTTATACAATGGTCAAGAATCAAAGGAAGATGTTAAGCATTCCTAAAAAAGATGTAAGTAAAATTAAATACTATTCCAAGTCTAGCCTCTAAACTAGTAAAAGTTATGCGAACTAATGAATACTCTTTTTCTTTCAAAGAAAACGTTACAATTTATCTAATTTATACTCTCCATTTTTAAATTTTTTAATAAAAGTATAAATATTGAAAATATTCTGACCTGCATGTCTCTATTTTCCAATTGTTCTGGAACTCTCAGGGTTTTTTTTGTTTGTTTTTAATTTGAGAGAGACAGTGAGAGCACAAGAGTGGGGAAGAAGGGCAGAGGAAGAAAGAGAGACAATCTTAAGCAGCTCAGTGAGGAGCCTGACAAGGGGCTCGATCCCACAACCCTGGGATAATGACCTGAGCAGAAATAGAGAATAGGACACTTAACCGACTGAGCCACCCAGGTGTCTCAGAACTCTCTTAAGCTAAGTATTAATTCCTACAATTCATACAATGTCAATCTATACTTTAGATTTCTCCTCATATAAAGCAAATCATTTAAAAACATAGAAACCATTGACTTTTAGACTTTTAAGGGTATATCCAAGCTGCAGTGCACCAAAAACTTAATAGGTTAAAGGAATAATAACTGACTTGGTGTTGCCCATTTGACCCTTGAACATGGCGGGGGTTGGGATGCCAACCCCCCTGCAGTTGAAAATCCACATAGAACTTCTGACTCCCCAAAAGCTTACCTACTAACAGTCAACTATTGACTGGAGGCATTTACTGATAACATAAACAGGAGATTAATGCATGTTTTGCATAAGCATTATATTCTGTATTCCTACAATAAAGTAAACTAAAGGAAAAAATGTTATTCAGAATATACTTTTACGGTACTGTTCTGTATTTGTCAAAAAAAAAAAAAAAAAAAAATCCAGGTATAAAGTGGACCCATCGATACAAACCCATGTTGTTCAAGGGTCAACTGTATATGTGATGTCTATACTCATACACACCTGGGTCTCCAGGTATCCTCCCAGTCAGGACCAATTCTGTTACAGATTCTAATTTTTTTTCTCCTAACAGAAATAATCTTCCTCCCATGTGGCAAAATAAATAACACAATACACGAAATTTGTAGCTTTCAAATTTCTTTCTCAGTTGATCTTTGATCAATTCTATGAAGGATGGGGATGAAGGAGCCATTATTATTAGAGATATTAAAGAACCTGTCCAATGTCACACAGCTAAACGGAGGTCACGACAAAACGTGGGTCTTTTATGTAGGTCTTCCAATGTATCCCAAATACACTAGGTCATACATTTAAAGAAAACCTTGGGAGGAGATCTGATACTCATTCTAATCTGGAAGAGACTGAGAGTACTATAAAATTAACAAAAACTCAAGGAATTCTGTATTTCTAGGCCCAATTCATACAGAGTTTTAAATAAAAGATTTTTTAAGGATCTTCTCAACTCTTAAAATTCTGTTCTTCTATGATTCCACCAACTCAGGTACCTAGCAATACGTAAAATATGCTTCAAGGTGTGCTATTTTTCATACCAGTTTGGGGCCAAAATTAGAAGACAGTATTTTCATCTCTAAAGACAAGGTAACTTTAACTACCTGTAACCAGAATAAAACAAATTAAAAGAAAAAAACTGTACTTTTTATGATTCTGTAACTCTCTAAAAAAAGTTGCTAATTTTTATTGCCAAAAAGTTATTTAAAATTCCTACACCTAGGGGTGCCTGGGTGGCTCAGTCGGTTAAAGCATCTGACTTCGGCTCAGGTCATAATCTCGCAGTCCGTGAGTTGGAGCCCCGTGTCGGGCTCTGTGCTGACAGCTCAGAGCCTGGAGACTGCTTCGGATTCTGTGTCTCCCTCTCTCTCTGCCCCTCCCCTGCTCATGCTCTGTCTCTCTCTGTCTCAAAAATAAATAAAAAAATTAAAAAAAAATTCATACACCTAAAGCTCTAAACCACAACAAAATATTTAAATTTTAAAGAGCCACTGGTAACTTTCCCTCATTCTGAGATCCAGAAAACTATTTCATTTTAAAATATCTTTCTCAGAGAGTCCCAATATTTACTGATAAATCATCCAGAGTGTTGAACATACTTTTTTGATGGATGCCATTTGTTCTTCTCTCCACTCCGGTTTATTTTTCTTTGCATTCATAAAGAATTCACTGACTCTTTGTTCTAGTTGATCCATTGCATCTATGACATAATAAAAACATTTCATATTTAGATGACCAAATTCATATACTGAATATACATGCTTTGATTTAGGGAAAGAAAAAAAAATCTGACAACATACACTCTTTCACTTGGCCAATAACTTAAATATGTCATGCTTTGATTATGTAAATGCTTTACTTTAGAAAAAAATAACAATTTTCTCTGACAATTTATTTTTGTTATTTCAAAAATTTTCCAGTCATCAAAGGAGTCGACTACATAGATAATAAGTTCTGTATGACAGTATTTCAATAGTACAGCCTTTGGATCAAAAGCTAATGGCATAAAATCAGCCAAATGTGCCAAAACACAATTTCTCATCAAAAGTACCACTAGAGGGGTGCTGGGTGGGTCAGTCGGTTAACCGTCTGTCTTTGCCTCAGGTCACAACCTCACAGGTTTTTGGGTTCGAGCCTTGCGTCAGGCTCAGTGAGACAGCTCAGAGCCTGGAGCCTGTTTCAGGTTCTGTGTCTCCCTCTCTCTGCCCCTCTCCTGACAGCTCTCGCTCTCTCTCTCTCTCTCTCTCTCTCAAAAATAAATAAACAGTAAAAATTTTTTTTAAAAAGCACCAGTAGATAATCCTCCCATTTCTTTCTTTCTTTTTAAGTTTATTTATTTTGAGAGAGAGCAAGTGTGTTGGGGGGGGGGGGGGGGGGGGGGGGGGGAGGGAAGGGCAGAGAAAGAAAGAAAGAGAGAAAGAGAGAGAGAGAGAGAGAGAGAGAGAGAGAGAGAGTCTCAAGCAGGCCCCACACTGTCAGTGCGGAGCCCGACCAAAGTGGGGCTCGAGCTCACAAACTGTGAGATCATAACCTGAGCCGAAACCAAGAGTTGGAGGCTTAACCAACTGAGCCCCCCAGGCACCCCTACATTTCTTTTAATAAGAAAAAGTAATATAAAGATTTTAAACTCTCACTATATGCATTAAGCCCCTGACTGTCTCACATCATGACTGAAATAGAGGGTACAATCATTTATTCACTTCATACACTATATTATTTATTCTAGATGTTTTTCTCTAAGCCTATGCCAAGAATGGTCATCTCATTCCATGTCTGCTAAAAAAGGAAAAGTTAAAAAAAAAAAAAAAAGGGAGGGGTGGAATCTGTTGCTATGTAAGTTGAGGAAAACCTTTTGGAGATTTTCAGGGCATAATAGGTTTTTAAACATTCTAAGAAGTCTTGCAGTTAATTTTTTAAAAGAATTTTCCTTTGTCTAAGTAAGCATTTTCTAACTTCAAGCTAAAAGGAATTTTGTGAGCAAGTCAAAGAAATACACAATTCAGACTTCTACACTACAATCCACCAAATAAAAGAAAGCTTCCATATCTTATCACCTTGTATTAAGTGGGCCACATGAAACTGACAAGAGGCTGAGAAAAGTATATTCATGAACAATGGTGCGGAAGGTGGAGAGGGGCAGAGAAACAAGCGAGGAAAAATACAGGTCCTTAGCTACCTCAAGGAATGGTTGGTTCTCTGATCTCTTTCCACAATACCCCTTTTCTCCCAATCATATCCCAAAACCCAGGTCTCCCTTCACCTCTACTTTTAAAAAAACAAAAAAACATGGGCAGCATGAGAAACATTTCATGTGTATAGCCTAAACATCACTGGAATAAATGGGATCAAGAAACCTATTTTTTGAGGATACACCCCATGAAGGCCAGCCGGCCATTATTATCACTTACACAATTTAATTAAGGAATAGGTGAATTTCTCCAAAGCGGGAGTAACATCCAGCTATAAAGGTACACCTAATTATATACTTTAATTAAGTGACATATAATTCATTTCGCATTCTTAATTTGTAATATAGTATGTCTACAAGATAGTTAGAACAGCTATATTATACGTATTTCATAAAAGGGGAAAGTTCATGAGGTTCATTCAGAGCATGGTGGACATAAATTTGTACTTAAGTGTAATGTTGCTCTAAGTATTTACCTTATCTCCAAAGACACGGATTCTTTACTTTCTTTGAATTGTAAACCCCTTTTTAGAAACTCCACAGAAAAAAAATGATCATATAAACCACATACTGCTCTGTGAAAGAACAAGGTTAATTTTGGGAAAAAGTAACCAGACTACCAAGCTACCACTGACAGAAAAAAAGTCAAAATTTTTATTACAGCAGATAAGAAGCTTTACAGTAAAATCTTATTTCCCTCACTTTGAGAAAATATCATCCTGTTGACAATTGAGAATGTATCCTATAATGTGTAACTTTCCAAAATTTGACATTCCAAGTTCACCAGGGTCACTAAAGAACCACATTATCACCTATGCTTCTGTTTTCCGCTCTTGAAAATTTTTGAATAGAATGAACTTTAACAAAAGTATAAATGCTGAAATCTATGTTCCATACATAAGGGCGCAAGTCAAAATCTTCTCAACATTTACACCGATGTGCATTAAAACAGGTATCTACGTCCTCACTGAAGGTACAGAAGCTTTTATTGCAGAGTCTCGAATTCGAGAAGAAACAGACACACGTGCCCTAATGCCTCCTTCTCTTGTAAAAGCAAGGAGAAAAGTAGCGTGGAAAGCAAGAGGCAAGATTAGGCACTGCCTTTTCTTTTTCACAACTCCTTATCCACTAGCCAGTGAGCCGGAGGAGAGTCAAATAGCGGAGGCGATGAAGTCGATGGCAGGGAAGTCTGGACTGAACGCGCGCGGCGAAGAAGGGCAAACGCGCCGACTTACTCTGCACCTGCAGGTCCATCTCGCGCATCTCAGTGAAGCGGTCCCGCAGGTCCATTGGAAGCTGTTCAATCACTGTCAAAGGGAGAGTCCGTCAGAGGGGCGGGGCCAACGGCGAAAGTACGCGCTTACGTCAGTGCGTGCGTGCGTGCGTGCGTGCGGGGGGGGTCGAAGGAGCCGGCAGCCCACAGCGAGGCTGCCAGTTACCGTGAGAAAGAAACATCCCCCGCCTCCCCCTCCCTCCCGCCATCCCGCCTGCCCGTCCACTCGCGCTCTTGCCCGCCCGCAGGTCCCACAGACGGCCCCTGCCAGCGCCGCCCACTCACTTTCCAGATAGTCCTCTAGGTACAACATCGCGGCCCTTAGAGCTGGGGGAACGAGGGGGTCCAGGGGTTTATTTGTGTCACTCGCTGTCGCCGGAGTTTTGTCCCTTCCAATATGGCGCCTCCGCTAGCAGCACCCGCTCAGCTTCGGCGGAAAAAAAAAAAAAAAAAAGAAAAAAAAAAACCACTTTGGCGCCTGACGGCGCTTGCCTCACTGCCGCCCGGAGCTGTCATTGGTTGGCTGAAGCAATGACGTAAGCCGACCGGAGCCCGCCCCCGTGCCATTGTGGGAAGTGTAGTTTCATTCCCTCCCAGCAGTTATTAACGTGCTGGCAGTTCCTCATGTAGAAACTACAAAAACCAGGCGTCCTTGCGAATGGAGCGCAACAGAATCTGAAATGCGGTGCCTATGTTTATTTGTTGATTTTTTGCACAGGGGATGACGGGAGTTGTATGCGCCTGCAGAACACAACTAGGAACAACTTTTCACCTGTTCTTTACTGCTATGATTCCATACCATAGCGTTTGTGAGTCATAGATTTCAGATAGTGCTAGGCAAATAGAAAATGTTCCAACGCTAGAATAATTAGCAAAGTTCGGGCGACTTGGATTGTTTAAAACAGAACTCTCTGTTGGAATTTATCCTTAGTATCCACTGCTAAAAATATAAATGGGACTTTTGGTTGGCTTCCATGTAACTAAAATAGTGTACACTAAGAATATGGGGTGAATATGAATTTCCCATATTAAAAGATGCAAAAATAGCCCTTTATAGTCTCCTACACATTTTATTTTGCGGTCTGTCTCACTGTCATGGTAATGTAATTGAACTATACATAGAACCTGCACCCACAGAAAAGAAGAAATAGTGAACAGGTAGAAATAACGGATGAAAACTTAATATCTAAGGAGCTGTTCTAATAATCACTTTAGATTACGTTGAGTAAACAGCCTGTATTAGATGTCTATTTCTACCTTTTGACTCCTCCCCGCACATGCTCCACCGTGATGTATTTAGTCTTTCTCTGCTCAGTTTTCTTTTTCTTAAAAACGTTCGCACTCAATAAAGGTTGGATTTTGTTCTTTTCCACCTGTCTTAGCTCTATCTGTTTTTGAGGGAAATTTGTCTTTGGTTCATAATTTAATGTTCTATTTAAATATTTTTCAGATTGGAGTTGAAACATTTTATGCATTTAAGTTTCTTGCTTTCCCCCTCCTTTACATTTTCTTATACTCAAGATTTTCACCGCTCTTAATCAGGAGACTTACCTGTCATTTTGATGAATGTCAAAGGAAACTTACCTCAGTTCTAATAATTAACTAGTTTACTTTCTGTACTTTTATCTAAAATCTGGTGCTTTCAGTCTTCCTCCCTCCCACATTCCTTCCCTTCCTTCCTTCCTTCCTTCCTTCCTTCCTTCCTTCCTTCCAACTTCCTTCCTTCCTTCCTTCCGGCTGCTTTTAAGATCTCTTAGATATTTTTGCAGATATTTTTGCAGTTTCTCAGGGGTGAATCTAGGCTTGTAGTTTCTTTCTTTCTTTCTTTCTTTCTTTCTTTCTTTTCTTTTCTTTTCTTTTCTTTTCTTTTCTTTTCTTCTTACCGTTCAAAAAAATTTTAAGCCATGCTTAGGATTTGAAAGGACTGCTGAATCTCAAGATTAATGTCCTGTAATGATTGTAGAAAATTCTCAACCATTTTCTCTTATGTGTTGCTTGTTTTCCATGTTCTCCATTATCTTTTAGAACATCTATGAGACACCTCTAAGACTTTCTCACTTTATCCTCCACTTTTTGGTCTTTATTTTATATGGTCCGTCTAAATATTTTCAGATAACTTTTAATTTTTACAAATTCTATTTGATTCTTTTTGAGCCATTTTCTAATTTCTTATACATATTAAACATCACATGAACATCAAACAATCTATATTCTGTATCTGTTACATCCCAAACTGGACGTTTTATGGATCTTTTGTGCTGTTTCTTCTAGCTTTTGCTCATGGTGCCTATTTCTTTGTGGATTGTGATTTTGGATTCTGCACTCATGTTTCTGGGGTTGTAACTGTCAGAATTATTGGAGGCCAGAGTTAAAATTGAGTTTTCCTAGACAGTATTGGAATTTGCTTCTGCAAAAACCTAGGACCAGATTAAAATTTTCACTTAAAGTGTATTGGACTGCACAGATAGATTTCAGTTGGCCCCAGATCGAAATGGCTTGGATTTGATTCTCAGAGGACATTCCCAGAAGAGACTTTGTCTTTCTTTCCTGGATTCCAAGGTCAAGTCAGCCATCCAATTTCTGACAAGTCAGAAATCTGACTTATGCATCAGATTTCTTCCTCATTCACCCTTACACTGGGAATGTAGTCCTTTAGGGCTTCAGATATTTGCCCCCCCCGTTAGACTCCTCCTTTTAGATGGGTTCTTGGCTTTATTTCCTGACATTGGCATGCTGCACAGCTACAAAAGCAGGAGCTGTAGGTGTCCAGAATTTGACAGATAATCTCTTGACAAAATCCCACTTTGGCCCTCACTTATTTTTCAGGATACTCTCATTTTTCTTCTTTTTTTTCTTTTGTTCCTTTCTGAGTATTCCTTCATTTCCTACCCGTTCATCAATGTATTTGATTTTTTTTTTAACCTAGCAGTTTTCAGCAGGTGTTTTTTTCAGAATAGCTAAAATAGCATGCTATGAGAAACAAGAGAAATAGAAACTGAAGTCTGTCATTTTAGTGAAAACTGAGCTTCTTCAGGGAGTTTTCCATTTTATAGAAAAATTAAATAATAGGAGGATCCCAGTTCATTCAATATACATACATACTTCAGAAAAACCAAAACATAATAAAACTTACATGCTATGTATTTTAGTTAACGAATGTAATACTCATTTATGGACCATGTATCACATGCAGAAAATTATACATGTACACACATACGATAGTTTCTTACATCATTAGACTGTATAGTAGGTGCTACTTGGGGTGCCTGCCCACTCACAACCACTACCGTGTTTTTTGGCAGTGCTCCTTATATACAGGGGTGACGGTATCAGAACTACGTTATTGTGCTCTCTGATCCTTGCTCATTAATTTACCAGGGATGGACCAAAGCTGGGCCTATTAGATGCACTCTCTTGGGATCTGAAATTGGGAATGAAGAGACTTGGAGACTGAAGGCATCGTGGCAGATCTGCAGCACAATAAATACATGGTCCACAAGCTTCTGCTGCTTCTCCTTGCTTTCTCCCCCCCTTTCTCTGTCACTTTCTCACTAGTCACTAGTTGTATGACATTGAGAAAGTTATTTTAACACTCTGTCTCCAATTCCTCATTTGTAAATGGAAATAGCAATAGTAGCTAGTATTAGAGGGAAATAATACTGTCTATGCAAAGCACTTAGGTTGATGCCCAGTGAATGGTATGATGCAATAAATGTCAGCTTCTATTACCGTCCTCAATGAGTCCCCACCTAAGTTACTCAGGTTGTAGATGCTCCTTTGTGCTTCTCTGAATTTTGCCTCGTGCCCCTGTTTATTTTGTGGCTGGGCACCACCTAGAACTCTAGGATTATCTCACCGCCAACTGTTGTAATGCCACTATCATGTGAAATTCAAAGGAGAAGTGATGTGGGGAGGGTTATATCAGAGTACTACTTAAAAATGGATGCAAAATATGACTGTTACCGAGTCTAAGAGAAAGGAAATTTTAAAGTCTTCATATTGCATGTTTTCAGGCAGACCTTTGCCTTACGTCTTAAGATTCTGCCACTTCTGTATCTTATAAAGAAAACTCCATCCTCAAATCTTCATAGTAAAACTTTGAAATAAAATATTTCTTAGCTTTGGGCCAAGTAGTGTATCCTCTCTGACAGACTTCTGTAATATGGGAAGAAAGCAACTAAAATTCTGTCTTTACATGAATGACTCTAATTTTACATCTTTTAAAATCCATTGAGTCACTCACTGGATCAGTTATAAGCAGCAGGATAATAGCCTTCACTTTGAGTATCTCTGGATGTTTCCAGCCTTTCCTACTCAAAATACCCACTAAAAAAACTTCTAGGGAAGGTTCTAGTTTCCTGACCTTGTTTGTGGGTGTTTGCGATAGAGAATCCGGAGAAGAAGGGAGAAGGGAAGAAGACAACAGGGGATTAATGGGAGGGTGGGGGTTCAATGGATGGGAGAAGGAAGATATCGAACAGGGTGACGGAGAGATAGATATGAAGCTGTTATAAAACCATTCCCTCCAAACAAAGGGAAATTTGAGATAAAAAATAAGAAAAAGCTTGAAACAAAGAGAATGAAATCCTCAGGTGCCAGAAGTGAAAAGTAAACTCAAAGTCGCAGTAGTGAACAGGAGTTGGAGCTGAAGGAGTAGAGGGTTAGTTTATAGGCCTTAACTGTTGGGTCTTGGGTTCTGACTATAGCAGAATGAAGACACTGCAAATTTTGAAATGAACTTCTAGACCCAGGGTGGAGCTGGGCCATGTTTGCAAACTGAAACTTGGATGATAATTGTCACATCCCTGTAAATGTTGCGCTTGATCAGAAATGCATTATCTTCCAATCAGCCAATCCCCAGATGCCAAGTTAATTCTAGGCTTTATACTTACTTTCTTATTCTTTCTCATGTGAAGGAAGGTTGACTCCTTCCTTCCTGAAGGAAGGTGTGGCTCGAGCTACTCAGATATTTTTATTTTTTTCTTCCTTGTTCTTTATTCTTTATCCTATAAAATCTTCCTACTTTCTACCCCATTTTGCAGTTCTCTGAAAGGAGACTGTCCACTTTGTTGAAGTGTTACAGTTTTTTTGCTTGTTGATTTTTGTTTTGTATCATCTAAATTACCTTCTTTAATCTTTTTGTAAACACAAAAAGGGGGTCGTATACTTGTAGGGAAACTAAAGATAACCATCTTGCAAAAAGCCAGCAATCTCAACAGACTGCTTCAGTGAAACTGACTGGGGAAACATCAAAGAAGCCACCCACCCATCTAAAATCAAGGGAGAGAAGGCAGCCCAGAGGAATTTAGACCTCAGACCTGCACCGTGCCTGAATGTGGAGTCCAAATTCATACTCCTGACAAGGTACAGAGACCCTTTACCAAGATAGTAAACATCGGTCTGGCCCATTTGAACCATGAAGGGACCCATATAGGAGACAAATACGATACCCATTAGGATTGTGCCTCAAGCTAGGACACAAAGAACAGCAACTTGTGTTGGAAATAAGCACACGTTCAAATATTACAAACCACTTAGGAAACAAAGACTCTGAGAGACTTCAGCAGATAGAATAAACAGGGAATTCTAAATGTAAGTATCAGAAGTTATCATTGGTGAAATCAACCCAGAAAGTAGAACAAATGAGCAGAGAAAATCAAAAAGATATAAAAATTGGAGAGTCAATCTTGAAGTTCCAATATCTGATTAATAGGAGTTCCTGAAAGAGAGAACAGAAAAAAAAAATGGAGACACTAAAGACTATATGCTCTATCATGACATTGAGATGAAGTTTCTGAATAGATACATGGTGATAGAGGAGAGTGGCCACCTCTGGGGAAATCGGGTACTTGACTAATCTTAGAACCGTTCCTGACAAGAACTGTTTCTTATGCACTGCTCCATTGCAGAAGGCCCTAAATTCTACTTGTTGCATGAATAAATAGAAGCAGGATTGGCTGGATGAAGCCTTTCAAATCAGACAAACCTGAGTTTGAACACCGTCTCTGTTGTTTGTTCATGTGACCTGAACCAAGTTACTTAATGTCCCTAACATAGTTTCCTCATCCGTGAAATGAGAGTAAGGAAGGGTAACTGGCACTGTCAGAATATGGGGAGGCTCAGAGAAAATAATGAATAAGAGTATCTAGCACCGTGACCTGTGCAGAAATGTAATCATGAAACAATGTTATTTGTAGAAGTGACAGCACCATTAGGTAAATGGTCTAGTAAGTGCCGGTCCAAGGGCATCCCGATGGGAATGTTTGCCCCAGAGCAGACAAATAAGGGAAATCGTTGTCTTTGGGATTTAAAAACAATAATAAAACTGACTTTTACGGTCTGCTTTTATTTTTACTATGTGCCAGCAATTCTAAATAATGTCAGTGATAAAATATTTCTCCCTGAAAAAAAAAATTTTGTTGGTTTAAGTTCTAAACTATCTCTGAAGTTGTGGTTGAAGTTAATAAGTGGCACTACATATTCCTGTTAAATAATGGCTTGGACAGAAACGTTGAAAGCACAGTGATTATAAAGACAAAGACACGGAACTTGAGTTATTTCAATTATAGAATACTATATGATCACTTGTTGGAGTTTTTCTTTGTATTTAAAATTTAAAACAGTAAAACTGACTATAAACTACCAAGTATGATATTTTTGCTCATCAAATGCAAATTTTAGTTCATACATGAAACATATTACTGAATTTAATATCTTGAAAATACAAATGTATTATTTTCAAATTGTTATTCTTATTTAACTGGTACTTAATTGCTATTATATTTTTTTTTTAATTTTTTTTTCAACGTTTATTTATTTTTGGGACAGAGAGAGACAGAGCATGAACAGGGGAGGGGCAGAGAGAGAGGGAGACACAGAATTGGAAACAGGCTCCAGGCTCTGAGCCATCAGCCCAGAGCCTGACGCGGGGCTTGAACTCCTGGACCGCGAGATCATGACCTGGCTGAAGTCGGACGCTTAACCGACTGCGCCACCCAGGCGCCCCCCCTTTTTTTTTTTTTTTAATTTTTTTTTTCAACGTTTATTTATTTTTGGGACAGAGAGAGACAGAGCATGAACGGGGGAGGGGCAGAGAGAGAGGGAGACACAGAATCGGAAACAGGCTATATTTTAATGTTATTAGTGCAAAAAGCCCATATGTTTTTCCTTTTTCAAAAAAATGCTTGAATATAATTAAAAGGAATTAATCTATTACTTTTTTCTTTTTCACTGTAAAATTAATTAATTAATTATTCATTGTAAGCATGATTATGTAATGAAGTTTAACAAAAGAAATTTTATACTGTCTGAGTTTCTTTTCTGGCCATTATCATCATTTATTTCATGTAATGATTATTTTTGAAAATAACTTTCTTGTTAAGGAAAGGGGTATATTGGGGCACCTGAGTGAGTCAGTCGGTCGATTAACCCGCTTGACTTCAGCTCAGGTCATGATCTTACGGGTTCATGAGTTCGAGCCCCATGTCATGGTCTGTGCTGACAGATAGGAGCCTGGAGCCTGCTTCAGATTCTGTGTCTCACCCTCTCTATGCCCCTCCCCCACTCGCATTCTGTCTCTTTCTCTCTCAAATAAACATTAAAAAATTTTTTTTAGAAGAGAAAAATTTAGAAAGAAGAAAAGGGGTATATTAGGGAAATGATTTGCTTCATGTGTCAGATATGTTAGGTATGCTTATTAAAGGCTTCTCACAGAAAGCAAGTGTAAGTTTATTTGTACACAATGGTATCATTGTAACTATTTCCTGTGTTTGATATTGAAAGCCTTAGGCTCACTAACATTCATTTTCATGAGATTAGTAATTAAAGATAAATTATCTTTAAATAAAAAGATGAAAAAATTAAAGATAAGTTATCTTCGTTTTGTGACATGGTATGAAAATATTTCAGTGAGTGGGAGGAATTCTAACATTGCTGGAAAACATTTAAAGATTCTTCTTTTTTTTTTTCTTTTGTCCTTTAATCAGTCAGGTGCTTGATGATATTGACAAGAAGTGGTATTTGGAAAATTCAAGCTTTTAAAAATTTTTATTTAAAACTTCGTTTTTAATAAATCCAAATCATTAGGGGCCGAGGAAGCTTTATTTTGCTAGTAGAGGTAAAGTGCTTTTCTAAACTTGGTTGAGGACATAAGAGTGTGAAAATATGACAATACAGTGCATTTTTACACTCTGTGTATGAATATCTTATGAGACTTACTACATTGTAGAATAAACCTGCCTCCCCCATTAATTTGGAATTCTTCAAAGGTAGAGACTATGTTTTATTTATCTGTTGATCCACAGATCTGGCAGGTAATATGAGTTCAATAAAGATATAATGAATTATTGAATGAACGAATGCATGAACATCAAGCACAAGTTCCTAAGTTTCCAAGTTCAGATCAGAGGGGGCAAGATGAAGTTATCCTGATTGTTAACTACTGAGCTCTGTGAATAAAATAGGTTTCCAGTGGTCATTCAAACAACTGGACTGGAATGCTGAGAAGAATTTTCTAAACAGAAGCCTTTGAAAAACTCTAAAATTCAGGAGTAGATTGACTTCCAAAGTGGTTTTTAATTAGGCTTGCCTAGAGGAGGAAGCAGAGGGAAAATGAAAGTAATATGATAATTCATGGTAGTTTATATTTTAAAAAACCCTTTGAAAGCTAGATGTTAATCGAGGCAAATACATAGGCTCCTGGGGAACATGAGTTAGAATATTACTACAGTTCATTTCAGTAAACATTTATTGAACAGGACCTACCACCGTTTCAAACATGAGCAAGACACAGTCCCTGTTCTTGCAGGATGCACAGCTTGGTAAGAGAAGCAGAGGTTAGGGATATTATTCAAATACAATGTAGTACGTGCTATATAAGATGATCAAATTTTGAGGAAGGGACTAAGAGGAATTTATATAAATTTAACGAAGAAATGATGATTTCTTGGGGTGCCTGGGTGGGTCAGTCAGCGGAGTGTCCAACTTCGCTCAGGTCATGATCTCACAGCTCATGAGTCTGAACCCCACGTCAGGCTCTGTGCTGACAGTTCAGACCCTGGAGCGTGCTTCAGATTCTGTATCTCCTTCTCTCTCTGTGCCTCCCCTGCTGGCACTCTTTCTTTCTCTCAAAAATAAACAAACTTAGGGGCGCCTGGGTGGCGCAGTCGGTTAAGCGTCCGACTTCAGCCAGGTCACGATCTCGCGGTCCGTGAGTTCGAGCCCCGCGTCGGGCTCTGGGCTGATGGCTCAGAGCCTGGAGCCTGTTTCCGATTCTGTGTCTCCCTCTCTCTCTGCCCCTCCCCCGTTCATGCTCTGTCTCTCTGTCCCAAAAATAAATAAACGTTGAAAAAAAAAAATAAACAAACTTAAAAAAAAAAAAAAAACAAATGATGATTTCTTTGATGAAGAGTGAACTATAGATTAAACAAAAATATAAAGTGCTGGAGACCAATATAAAGATGCAGTGGATAAAATATCCACATATGTAAGTACTTTGAAGCCATTAAATATTAGATTTTTGATGACTATCTGAGTAGATATTAAAGTACAACATATTCAGGAATTCTAAGCAGCTGACTTTCACTGATACAACCCTAATTGGTTATTTAAAAATTTAGATAATTTAGATAAAAATTTAGATATTTAAAAATTCGGATACAATTTAGACACCCTATGTCATCAGGAAACATGGAAATTGAAAGGAGATACCACTACCTACCTAACAGAATGGCCACAATCTGGAACACTGAGAACACCAAATGCTGGCTGGGACGTGGAACAAGAACTCTCATTCGTTGTTGGTAATGCAGAACAATACAACCACTGTGGACAATGGAATATTATTCGGTGCTAAAAAGAAATGAACTATGAAGGCATAAAAAGACATGGAGGAACTTTAAATGCATACTACTAAGTGAAAGAAGCCAATCTGAAAAGACCGCATAGTTAACTCCAACTACATGTCGTTCTGGAAAAGCCAAAACTGTGGAGGCGATAACAAGACCAGTGGTTGCCAGGGGTGGGGAGGGGGATTGGAGGTATTTTAGAGCAGTGAGACTACTCTGTATGATGTTATAATGGTGGATTCATGCCATTATATATTAGTCCAAACCCACAGAGTGTACAACACCAAACACGAGCCATATTCTAACTATGGAGTTAGGGTGATTATGGTGTGTCAACGTAAGTTCATCAACTGTGACAAAGGTGCCTATTGGTGGAGGGTACTGATAGTGGGAGAGGCTGTGCGTGTGTGGAGGCAGGGATTATGGGGAATCTCTGATCTTCCCCCTCAATTTTACTTAACTGCTCTAAAAAATAAAGTCTTAATAAAAAAATAAATAAAACAAAAACTGAGATACGTCCACTCGTTGGTATATAGAAGCTTCTCTGAGTCACCAGAGAGTCCCATACCACCCTGGCTTCCCTGGTCCTTTCTATGGGATTATCTGGGGCTCTTCCATTATGTAACTACTATGGCGTTGACACATAGCACCAGGACCTGCTCCAGTCATGTCAGCCTCTGGGTTATTAGTTATTTTAAATATCGCTCCTGTATTCATTATAAAGTAAAAAAAAAAAAAAAAAAAAAAAAAAAAAGATTACAAATACTGTGTGGAATATGATAGCACTTTGTAAAAAAAAAATGTGTATGTGGATAGATACATATTTACATACAGATACATTTCTACTTAGACTGGAATCTATGTAGAAAGTTAACCATAGTTACTTCTGAACGATCACAGAATTATAGGTGACTATATTTTCTTTACAAATTTCTATCTCTTCCAAGCCTCAAAATTATTTTATAATCAGAAATATATATGTGGAAACACAGAGAGAGAAAGAGAGAGACAGAGAATGAGAAATGAAAGCAATCATATTGGTAACCTATGTAGTGAGTTATGTCTGTGCCCCCAAACTGTTCCAAGTTCTATAAAACTGGGCAAATATGTTGTAACTCTTCTTAGAATAATCAATTTTGTTCTCAAAAGTGTTTCGTGCTGAGCTAATATTGCTGTCAGGATCAAAGTGGTGTCCAACTTTCAAAATACCAAGCCAAGTCATTAAGCAAAATAAGCATTCAGGATTCTAAGTCTCATTATCTAGTCCCATTACCGGCTGTGGGTCAGACACATAAAGGTCAGGATCTGGGGGAAGCAGATACACAAATAGGAAATGAGGTTAAGAACACCAGGAGGAAAGGGTTATTTGCCAAGTTAAATCTCAGAACACGGGACAACATACAAAATGCTAAGTTGAGGTCAGCTGAGGTAGTAGAAATGACATGATTTGCATTTTTGGAGCTAAGAAAAAGAGTCTGTTCTGAATGGCAACTTAAGTCCTGCTTCTGCACCTATTTTCACTGTGCTGATGGCTGGAGGTGAAGATACCAAGAGGAAAAGTACCATCAGCGTCATTGGGTTGCTTTCTCTTCTAGCTCAACATGTGAGTGTGTTTTTAGGACGGAAATGATGGAGTAAACAAGTACGTCCATATGCCATCCAGACACAGGTTATAAGTGGATCCTTGAGAACAGGTAACATTCATCGTTCTGTACCTCGGGCCTTCATTCCTAATCAGACCACATTACAGACATGATTGCTAACCTATGCACCAGTGGTTCTCAACCAGGAGTGATTTTTGCCCCCTTGGGGATATTTGGAAATAACTGGAGACATTTTTAGTAGTCACGACTTGAATACGTAGTACTGGCATCTAGTGGATAGAAGCCAGGGCTGCCTTTAAACATCCTGAGATACTCAGGACAGCCCCCTGCAGCAAATAGTTATTGGGTCCAAAATGTCAATAATGCCAAGGTTGAGAACACCTGCTGCAGACCGACGTTGTGGTTGAAGAGTACCCCAACATTCTTGGGTCAGTGTTCCATGCCTGTTAGTGACATTATCCCCCCTTAACGAAGTAGTGTTGGCCTAAGAAAATTGTACAGCAGAGGGCAGTGATAGACACATTTTTAGGTTATATTATCATTTGTCCTCCAATGGTTTTCTTTCTTTTCCTACTTCTCTAGTCCTGAAAACAAAAATAATAATAGAAGCAGAATGAAACCAAAGAAAATAAGTGTATTTTTTGAGAAAAAAAATCACCACATTTTATGCAAAGATGTACTAGAAATTTCAAAATAGAAGTTCCACAGATACAAGAACCATGACTTTTAAATTTTCTTAGTGTATATCGTGAGCACTGAATCTGCAACTTTTACTCATTTAAAAAAATTACAGAGGCACCTGGGTGGCTCAGTCTGCTGAACATCTGACTCTTGATTTCTGCTCAGGTCACGACCTGCTCATGTCACAGTCCTGAGAGCGAGCTCCACCCAGCATGGATTGCCTCCCCCCTTCCCTTTCCCCTTCCCCAATCACGTTTGTGCTCTCTTTCTCTCAGTCTGAAAAGTAATTAGCAAACGCATCTAAATATTAGTAAATAAAATATATCACCGAATACCATCGTATAATTGATTGTACTTTTTTTGGTAGACTATTCTATTATTTAATAACTCTTATTTTGTTGAACTACTAAACCAGTGCTCTTTACTATAAATATATGTTCTCTTATAGTTAATTTAATGAAACTCAGAGACATTTACTGTCCTTACATCAAACTCTACCTGCTCAAGAAACTTTCAAAATATATGCTTAGCTTTTTTCCAAACTAAATAAATAATCATGGGGATATAATGTACAGCATGGTGACCATAGTGAATAATACTGCATTGCATATTTGAAAGTTGCTAAGAGTAGATCTCAAAAGTTCTCATCACAAGAAAAAAAATCTGTAACTATGTGTGGTGACAAATGTTCACTACATTTATCATGATGAGCATTTAGTAATACAAATATTGAATCATTATGTTGTACACCTGAAACTAATATAAGGTTATATGTCAATTATACTTCAGTAAGGAAAAAAGAAAAAGAAAACTGCAGACCAATAAAACTCATGAACATAGACACTAAGAGCCCTTAAAATATTAGTAAATCAAATCTACCAATATATAAAAATTATTACTATAGTATAACCAGGTGAGGTTTATATCAGGAATGTAAAATTAGTTTAATCTTCAAAAATTAATCAGTGGAACTCACCGTTTATCAGAATACAGGAAAAAAATCATACCTAATATCACAGGTTTAAATAAAACCTGCATAGGGGCGCCTGGGTGGCGCAGTCGGTTAAGCGTCCGACTTCGGCCAGGTCACGATCTCGCGATCCGT
Source organism: Leopardus geoffroyi (assembly GCF_018350155.1). Lineage (NCBI taxonomy): Eukaryota > Metazoa > Chordata > Mammalia > Carnivora > Felidae > Leopardus > Leopardus geoffroyi. The sequence goes on along the minus strand of NC_059331.1, from coordinate 138,947,259 downwards.
GAGTTCGAGCCCCGCGTCAGGCTCTGGGCTGATGGCTCAGAGCCTGGAGCCTGTTTCCGATTCTGTGTCTCCCTCTCTCTCTGCCCCTCCCCCATTCATGCTCTGTCTCTCTCTGTCCCAAAAATAAATAAACGTTGAAAAAAAAAAATAAAATAAATAAATAAAACCTGCATAATAAATAAAATAAAATAAATATAAATAAATAAATAAATAAATAAATAAATAAATAAATAAAATAAAATCTGCAAAATTCAACACCAATTCAGGATTTTGAAAACAACCTTCAACAAACTTGAATAAATAAAAGGGATCTTTCTCAATTGGATAAATGCTATTTTCAACAGTCTTATAGCTGTCATCATATTTAATGATGAACTATTGAACACTTTCTCCCTAGGACTAGGAATAAAACTGGAAAAATTTCCTTACTACCACTTTTCAACATTATTTTAGAGGTTCTACCCAGTGTAATTGGATACAAAATAGAAAAGAAGCGGTAAAATTGTCCATTTCAGTTTGCTAGGGCTTCTGTAACATAGCTCCACAGCAGAGAGGCTTAAACAATAGCTCTAGCCTTTTTTTTTTTTTTTAATGTTTATTTATTTTTGAGAGAGAGAAAAAGAGCACAAGCTGGGGAGGGGCAGAGACGGAGGGAGGCACAGAATGGAAAGCAGTCTCCAGGCTCTGAGCTGTTAGCACAGAGCCCAATGTGGGGTTCAAACTCAGGGACCTGAGCTTAACTCAGAAGCTTAACCGAATGAGCCACCAGGGCTCCCTGCTCTAGCTTTTGATTTAGCATTTTGGATGTTTTTCTGCTGACATATCAAATATAAGACATAATGTTTCCTATGAGTACTCCCAGCTAAATTTTCTGCATGGAAGAAACTGCTTTCTAGGTTGTCGTGAGGATTTTCTCTCTCCCATTCACAATGCTTTCTACTTTAAAGCCATGTAGTGTCATCTGGTAGAAAGAGTTCATGATGATCTATGTGTGTCCACAATGTTTAGAGCTATCTTTTCCTAGTTTATCTGTCATGACTTTGTTATTATTGTCAATATAATAAGTATTAGTATTATTACCAAGGGGAAGAATGATAGCACTGAATCTTGAAAAATGGCTCATCTCAAACTCTCTGACTTTTTTTATGTTGGTTTGGATTTTTGTTGGCTTCTTACTTGACTGCCTTGTGGTCACATAATGTGTTCTGTGTTGTTTCTGTATTTTAGAATTTATTGAATTTTTGTGGCTTAATAGGTGATCAATTTTTGTAAGTGCTTACAGGGATTTTTAAAAAGTTGTTTTTGTTTTTGAGGATATTGAATTCAATATCTGTCTATAGGTTCTGAGGTATTGTTATTTAGGGCCTTATAGCCTTACTTGTTTTTCTGTCTACTTGATCTATCATGTACTGACTTAGGTATTGTTGTTTTTCTATGTCTACTTGTATTTTCTGCAGCTTTGGTTTTTTGAATTTAGAGCTGTTATTTGGTGCATAAAAATCCTCGAGAGATATGATGAATTGCATTCTTAATTGTTTGAAAGTGTTCATTTTTTAACACCTTTTGCTTTGCCTTAATAGTTTTCTAGTTCTAATATTGCAAATCCTACTTTTTCCAACATGATTTGTATTTGTTTGCTCTTTTGCTTTCAACCTTCTTGTCTTTTTATTTCAAATAAGTTTTTCACATCTGGTTGGTTATTATTTTACAGCCAATCTAATAGATTAATGTATTCTATTACACTTAGAATTTGTTAGAAAAAGAGTTCATGATGATCTATATGTGTCCCTAATTTTTAGAGCTATCTCTTCCTAGTTGTCTGTTGTTTTTTAAGAGTCACTTGTTTAAATGAATCTTCCCTCCCATTCTTTTATTTATTTAAAATTTTTAAAATTGTTTATTTGTTTTTAAGAGAGAGAGAGAGGTGGGGAAAGGCAGAGAGGGAGAGAGAGGGAGACACAGAATCTGAAGCGGGCTCCAGGCTCTGAGCTGTTGATGTGGGGCTTGAACTCATGAACCGTGACATTATGACCTCAGCCATAGTCAGCTGCTTAACCAACTGAGCCACCCAGGCTCCCCACCTCCCACTCTTGTAAAGCTCAGAGCTTAAAGTCAAAGTTTATTGAATTATTTAGGAAAATCTTCACTTCTCTTAAGTCTTACCATTTACATAAACTTACCTCTAATGGGGACTGTGATTCTTTTTTTCTCTCCCCACATTCCCTTTCCAGTCTATGGTATAAACACACACTCATACACAACTTGGTTTTTAGGATTATGCAATCATACCTTCTTCCCTCAACAGTAAGCGTGAGTGTTATCCATCTTCATTATAAACTCTTAGAGATAGTGATGTCAGTAACTACCATTTGATGATAATAAATACTGAATACATAGTGCTGTACCACAAACATGTCATTCTTGTGAAAAACTATTTTCTTTAAATTATTTGTATATTTTCAACTGACGGAATAAATTTGGGGTAGGAACTTATCTATTTTAAGATCAAGATGATTAATTACTTGATTTATCAACAGGAAAATGGAATTTCCGTATATCTTCAAACTTGACTTTTAGCCCAGATTTGGACAAATACATACCTTCTCTTTTTAGTTCATTTCATTTACAGCTGAATTAGTCACAGCTTCCTCACAGTCTGCAAAAACATCAGCAGCTATTAACCATTTTATTTCCATCTTGTCAAAAATTTGTTTGAATTAATTTATGTCCTCATTACCTATTCCTCTGTCAGCACAAAGATCTCACATCTTTCAAAGTGATTAATCCTTAGACAAATGAAAGTTAAAAAATCTACTTTCACTTAACATTTTATTTGTGTGTGAGGTAAAAACTACAAGTTCTGAAGACCCATCTTTGTAATTGTTTTATATAAATTAAGATATACTAGAATTTTGAAAGGTTGCTTTTCGATCATTAAAACAGTGAAATATCTCTAAGACTGACTCTTATTCAAAGTGGTAGATTAGAGATGGTTTATTGCTTTTAATGCTACGGCAATATTAGAACATTTGTCAACATTAGTCAAAAATACATTTTGACTTTAATTTTTCTTAAACTTTTTATATTGCATTGTCTTAAAAATATACTGTGCTTTTCAAAAATTAATTGTTAATGTATTGATTAGTAGCATGTGCTTAGGAGTTGGACAGAATGGAATTAAATGCCTTCTTTATAACTCACTGCCTGTTACTTAAACTTTCCTTACCTTAGTTTACTTTATAAAATGAGGATAATAACACTTCCTACTTCATAAGGTTGTTGTAAAGATTAAAAGAGTAAATACATGTAAAGTTCTTAAACGAAGGCCTGACATTTATAAGCACTACAATAATGTTAGCTATATTTTTTTTCCAACATATAGTTTAATAATTAAAATCATGGGCACCAGAGCTGGGAAAACCTGGGGACCAATCCCAGTTTTACCACATGTCAGCATGACACTTACTTGTCTCTCTTTCAAGCTTGCATCTTGAGGGTAATAATACATACTTGCCACAGTAGAAGAAAGTGTAAGCATAATGCCTACCATGAGTTCAGCACTCAATTAATGGCCCAAAAATTCCCAATATGTGTTAGAAAGCCTTTTACATATTTTTTTTCTGACAGAAACCAAAGAGCATCTTTTAATGTTAAGGTAAAGAGAGGCCAAAAGAACAAAAAGAAAAAGATCAGGGAGGAAGAGAGAAAAGAAAAGGAAAAAGACAGGAAAGGAAAAGAATGGAAAGGAAAGGAAAGGAAAGGAAAGGAAAGGAAAGGAAAGGAAAGGGAAAAGAAAATAATAGAAACTTATATTCCATGCTATTTTTAGGTGTATAGAGAATATTATTCCCTTAGCTGCCAGTCTGTGGAAGCAGACAGAATGAAAATCCCTTTTACTCTAGTGAACATAACTCTGTGTTCCTCTTTCCTTATTCCAAAGCCCATTTAGCCTATGTCCTCGTTTATCCACATACAAATTCCGTGCTGATCCTGAGTTTTTGCAGGATTAACAAATGTCTATGTGGGGATGTGCAACATCCCCAAGGTAGTTTTTCAACAGACAAGCCACCATTGAAAGTATTGTTCTTTATAAAAATGCCTATTCCTTGGGAATTGTCCTAAAGGATTCTATTTTGTGAAATGGCTTACTTACTATCTTTTACAGCTAAGTGAGGAGTAGGGCACTATAGAATAAAGTTTGAATGAGGTACATGATGAAGACTATTTTAAAAACCCAGTTGATTTTCTGGAGGGTATGATCTGTTTAGCAGACCCTTGGAAGTTCAGAAAGTAACCACCTTTGAAGAATATTAGATGTAATTTTCTTTAAGTCTAAAATACAAAATAAAAATTATTGTTTTTGTAAATGCCTCTGTTTTGTAAGCACAGAAGAAACTCAATTAAACACTCCTTTAGAATTTTTGTAAATTTTTGTTAATTTATTGATCAAGAAATCATAACTTTAAAATAGTTCCCATTTTACAATGGCTAAAAATAACCTTTTGGGGAAAAAAGCCCAAATTCAGGACTAGAGGTCAGTACAAATAGGACCATGACTCACAGAAATCACATTAATGTTCCATCTGAAAAAACAAGAGGAATAATTTGTATTTATATTTATACTATGCACATATTAGATATAGTAAGACTAATTCAGAGCATTAGATTTCTTCTCTATCCAAAATTGGGCCACTTGTTTTTCAATTGTAGATTCCCTTCCCTGTAGTGCCTTAGTTGGAGTGCAGTCTATGTGGGATGTATTTAGGCATTTCTTTCTCGAAGGACTCGCTGCTAATCGAACTCTGACACTACTAAGCCACGGATCTGAGTCACTGTCATGGCAACCCTTGTGCTTTGAATATTGAATGTTCCTGATTTATTGTTATTGTTCTGCCTGCCTCTTTACTGTCTTAATAATGATTGCAGTATGAATTATATATCTGTTGTGTCACAACACATTAAAACTTAGTGACTTAAAACACCAATAAACTTTTATCATCTCTCACAGTTTCCATGTTGGAATTTGGGAGCTGCATGGCTGGGCAGCAATCCTGACTCAAGGTCTCACAAAAGGATGTAGTCAAAATGCCTGCCAGGACTACAGTCATCTGAAGGCTTGACTGGGACCGGAATATCTGCTTCCCAGGCAGCTCTTTCATGAGGATGGTAAATCGGCACCAGCTTTTAGCAGCAAGCTTCCACTCCTCTCCACATAGATCTTTCCATAAACCTGCTTGAGTGTCCACACTGCACAGTGGCTAGCTTCCCTCAGCACAAGTAATCCAAGAGCAAAACAGAAGCCACAGGGCCTTTTATGACCCAACATCAGTCTTCACAATTCAGCTGATCTAGGACCCAAGAAATCCGAGTCCTACTAGATATACACTTCTCATAATTAAATTATCCAGGCATTAGTAACCATTTTCACTCCCATCGAACCAGTAACCAATAAACTCTGGGTATCTTTTCCCTTCTTGGGCTTAATAGCATTATACTAAGCAGGCTAAACCTTTTTTTCTTTTGTCAGCTGGAGTTTTACACAATTTCCTTCTCTTGAATAAAGTATGTATGGAAATAGTAGAAAGAATATTAACTTCATTGAAGCATGCATTGTCTGGTTAACCATAAATATGGAACTTTTTGTTTTTCCTAACTGTACCACTGCACTTGTTTTCCTGAAAATTACTATTTGTTTGGATCATAGGTTGTGACTCTCTATCCCAAGTTTACTCTAGAGAATAAGATTTTCATGGAAGAAGTTATTGCTTGCTTTTATTAAATTTAAGTTTTCTAGTACCCATTGATTCAAATATAAGTTTTCTTGATAAGAAACAATTTTACCTAACACTAGAATGATTAATGACACATAGCTCTGTAAATCAAGGCACTTATACAAGAATGTAGCAAAATGATAATCCTATAGCTGATTTAATCAGAGTTCTGTTATTACTGACAGAATTCTATAAGCATAGAATTCTATAAAAGCAAAGATATTTATACAGAGAATTTGATAACTCATACACTACCATTAGAACAAAACATTGCTTTATTTTGTTTAATTCTATAAAATAAGAAATACAATGCAATGCAAGTTATGTAAACTAATTATATTGGATTTAGATTTACAGATTTATTGAGCAGATATTAAATTTTAAAACCTGATGAAAGAGGAATCAATGGCCTAAATTTTTTCTAAATGTATATTTTGGAATAAATGTGTGATAGCTAGTATAAGTTAATTTATTCTTATTATTAATTTTATTTACTGTAATTTCAACTAAAATTTATTACTACACAGTATAATGTAGCAAAACAAATTTCTTTAGGAAGTAGTTCCTTGCTTTCAAGTTGGAATCCTTAGAAGATATTATTAAACTATATATCAGTGACACAGTGAAATTCACAGGAGACAGCATTTCCCATTAAAAATTCCTGAAACAGCTCATTGAACAAGCTATATGAGTTAACTTCTGGTAATTTTTAGAAAGTATTCTTGAAGCTCATAGAATTAAAAATTGAAAATGCTGGGGGAAAGGAACTGAAATACTTTCCCCTTCACTTCCACTAGTCCTAAGCTTTCAGTTTGCATCCTGCTGATCTTTTACCCATTTACCCTTTACAGTTAGGAAGGGATAAACAACAACAACAACAAAATCATATGAAAAGGTGAACAATAAAAGGAAGTGAAGAAGGAGAAGGCAAGAGGCTCTCTTAGAGTAATTAGGACCTGCTTAGAAGCTGTGCTATGGATTGAATGTTTGTGCCCTTCAAAATTCATATGTTGACATTTTATTCCCCAATGTGATATTTGGAGGTGAAGCTTTGGGGTGGTACTCAGATTTAGATGAGGTAATGAGAGTGGGACCCCATGATAGGATTAATACCTTTATAAGAAGAGGAGACCAGAGGCTCCTAGATGGCTCAGTTGGTTAAGCATCTAATTTTGGCTCAGGTCATGATCTCACGGTTTGTGGGTTGGAGCCCTGGGTCGGGGCTCTCTGCTGTCAGCACAGAGACTGCTTTAGATCCTCTGTCTTCCTCTCTCTCTTCCCCTCCCCAACTCATGCTCGCTCGCTCTCTCTCTCCTCTCAAAAACAAACATTAAAAAAATACTTATATATATAAAAAAAGAAGAGACCAGAGCCTTGTTTCTCCACCATATGTGGACACAGTGAGAAAGTAACCATCTGCATATTAATAACAGAACTCTCACCAGACGCAGAATCTGTAGACACTGACCTCAGACCTCCTAGGCTCCAGAACTGTGAGAAAAAAATGTTTGTTGTTTAATATCCCCAGTCTATGGTGTTTTTGATATAGTAGCCTAAACTGACTGATATAGGCAGATATCTCGAGGAAGAATGTTCTAGGCAGAGGGAACAAATAGTAAAAATCCCTGAGGGAAGAGCATGCCTGGTGTGTTACGAAACAGAAAGGAGCCTGGTATGAATATAACAGGGTAGAAAAAAGGAGGATACATCAACCAATAAGATATCCTTAAACTTAATCAACCAAAGTGGTATCATTTAATCTATTAAGCCTATTGGCTTAGCATAAACCTATAACCAAGCAAGGGTGTGGCTGTCACTCTGGCAGTAGGAGATTTGGGGATTATCAGGAAAACTCTATCTACACCATTCCAAGACACTTTCCCTAGAGGACATTATATCTTAATAACAACCACAGTAATTTTAACCTTAGAAGTTACTCTGTTTGTGTAATGTCCTACTCATTCTGAGACTCAACCTCCCCTCTTTTCTCTAGAAGAAGAAATTAATCTCCATAATAGTCCAAACAACATACCATGTATGTAGTTATGAGCTCAACAAACTAATAATATCCGTGTGCTTTACTTTCCTTGGACAGACATACTGTGGCCACTTTTAAAATACACTATCAGCACTCATTGGTATTCCTTTAAATAACTCCAAGTTGGCCAACCCATCACAAGTTAGCATAAATGCCATGATCGGTTTGCTTTGTGACTTGATGTACCTAAAGTAAATCTCTTGATTGCTTCTTGAACATAAACTGCACATCGAGCAAGTCCCATTAGGGAAGTGAGGTTTGTGGAGAGTCTAGTTGAACTTGTGCGTGTCTCTCTCATTCTTGCATCCTTGTCAGTGACAAAGTCCAACTGTAAAATTTGAGTCTGTCATCTTATTTTCTCTGATAATTTGGTGAAGACTTGGGAGGATCATCAGATCCTGAGAGGAACAGAGGAACCCTTAGGTCGAGGATCAGTGTGAAGAGTAAAACTCCCTGCTTTTTCACTTTCATTTCTACCTCCTAGCTTCCCCCTTACTACCCTGGGCTATTGAAGCTATTTTCATCCAAGATCTGTTTCTTATTTGATTTAAAGTTTCTGAGCCAAAGCAGGTAAAGAAAAATGAGAGAAGGAAACACTCTTTTTTTAAATTATCAGATTTTTAAATATAATTTTATTTAAATCCAAGTTAGTTAACATACAGCGTAATAATAGTTTCAGGAATAGAATTTAGTGATTCATCACTTACATATAACACCCAGAACTCATTCCAACAAATGGCCTCCTTAATGCCCATCACCCATTTTAGCCCATTGCTTCACCCAACACCCCTCCAGCAACCCTCTAGATTTTGTTAAAAGTTTATTTATTTATTTTGAGAGAGAGAGAGAGAGAGAGAATGCACATGCACATGCAAGTGGGGGAGGGGCAGAGACAGAAGGAGAGAGAATCCTGAGCTGTCTTTGTGCTGCCAGCAGGGCTCAATCTTAAGAACTGTGAGATCATGACCTGAGCCAAAATCAAGAGTTGGAGGCTTAACTGACTGAGTCACCCAGGCACCCCTAGATTTTATTTTCTTATGTTTATTTATTTATTTGAGAGGGAGAGGCAGAGGGACAGGGAGAGAGAGAATCCCAAGCAGGCTCCATGTTGTCAGCATGAGATCATGACCTTAGCCAAAATCAAGAGCTGACACTTAACTGACTGAGCCACCTAAGCATCCAAGGAGGAAAAACTCTTTTGTTTTGTTTTGTTTGTCTGTTTGTTTATTAAATTTACACCCAAGTTAGTTAGCATATAGTGCAATAATGATTTCAGGAGTAGAATCCAGTGATTCATCCCCTATGTTTGGATTTCCACTCTAATCTTTATTATTTCTCATCTTATGCTGGTTTTGGGTTTTATTTCCTATTCTTTTTCCAGCTCTTTTAGGCTTAAGATTAGGTTGTATAACTGAGACCTTTCTTCCTTCTTTAGGAAGGCCTGGATTGCTATATACTTCCCTCTTATGACCACCTTAGCTGCGTCGCAGATTTTGGGCTGTGGCGTTATTATTTTCATTGGCTTCCATGTACTTTCTAATTTCCTCTTTAACTTCTTGGTTAACCCATTCATTCTTTAGTAGGGTGTTCTTGTTGTCTTTACAAATTTTTTCTTGTGGTTGATTTTGAGTTTCATAGTGTTGTGGTCTGAAAATATGCACAGTATGATCTTGATTTTTTTGTAGCTGTTGAGGGCTGATATGTGTCCCAGTATGTGACCCCTTACATTCAAACTGAAACTGTCTTTAGATCTAAAATGGGTCTCTTGTAAACAGTATATGGATGGATCTTGTTTTTTTATCCATTCTGTTACCCTATGTCTTTTGATTGGTGCTTTTAGTCCACTGACATTTAGAGTGAGTACTGAAAGATATGAACTTACTGCCATTATGTTGCCTGTAGAGTTGGAGTTTCTGGTGGTGTTCTCTGGTCCTTCCTAGTGTTTACTGCTTTTGGGTTTTTTTGTTTTGTTTTGTTTTGTCTTTTCTCCCCTCAGAGAGAACCCTTAAGATTTTTTGCAGGACTGGTTTGGTGGTTATAAACTCCTTTAGTTTTTGTTTGCCTGGGAAATTCTTTATCTCTCCTTCTCTTTTGAATGACAGCCTTGCTGGATAAAGAATTCTTGGCTGCATATTCATCCAATTCAGCACATTGAATATATGTTACCACTCCTTTCTGGCCTGCCAGGTTTCTGTGGATAGGTCTGCTGTGAACCTGAGCTGTCCTCCCTTGTAGGTTAAGGACTCTTTTTCCCTTGCTGCTTTTGTAATTTTTTCCTTGTCTGTGTATTTTGTGAATTTGACTTTGATATGCCTGTTGATGGTCATTTTTTGTTGAATCTAATGGGAGTTTTCTGTGCTTCCTGGATTTTGATGTCTGTGTCTTTCTCCAGGTTAGGAAAGTTTTCTACTATGATCTGCTCGTATAAACATTCTACTCCTTTTTCTCTCTTTTCTTCTGGGTCCCCTATGATTCGGATATTATTCCTTTTTAACGAGTCCCTGAGTTCTCTAATTCTTATATTGTGATCTTTTGCCTTAGTTTCCCTCTTTTGTCTACTTTGTTATTCTCTGTAAGTTTGTCTCTATACTGCTGAATCGCTGCTCTGCTTCATCCATCCTTGCTGCCATGGCATCATTTGAGATTGCATCTCGGTTATAGCATTTTTAATTTTGTCCTGACTAGATTTTACTTCTTTTATCTCTGTAGAAAGGGATTCTATGCTTTTTCCAACCCCAGATGGTATTCTTATTATCATGATCTTAAATTCTGCTTCAGACATCTTGCTTGTATCTGTGTTGATTAAGTCCCTGGCTGTTATTACTTTCTGTTCTTTCTTCTGGGGTGAATTCCTTCATTTCATCATTTTGGAGGAAGAAAAACAATTAATAAAAAAATAAAATTAAAAAAAATAATCAAATAAAGGAAGCTAGACTCTAGGTGTGTTTTGGTCTGGTTGTTTGAAGAAGCTTGATAGAATACAGAAAAAGGAAAAGAAAAGAAAACTTAAAAAAGGAAACAAAAGTAGGAAAATGTTAAAAATTTTAAAAGATGTATACAATAAAACAGAATAAAACAAAATGAAGAAACTAAAATAGACTTAAAAATTTACAAAAAATAAATAGAAAAATTAAAGAAAAAATTTTTTATAAAAAGGGAAGATAAAAATAAATTTTTCCTTGGGGTACTTGGGTGGCTCAGTTGATTAAGTGTCCAACTTTGGCTCAGGTCATGATCTCATGGTTTGTGAGTTCAAGCCCCGCATTGGGCTCTGTGCTGACAGCTCAGAGCCTGGAGTCTGCTTCAGAATCTGTGTCTCCCCCTCTCTCTGTCCCTCCAATGCTCATGCTCTGTTTCTCTCTCTCAATAATAAATAAACGTTAAAAAAATAAAAAAATAATAATAATTTTTTCTCTTTTTGTATCCAAGAATAAGAAAAAGAAAAAAAATGAATAGATGGACCAGTGAGCAGAATGAAATCTGAATATTACATCCAGTTTCCCCTAGAAGTCAAACTAGGAAGCACTTTATAGTACATAAACTAAGCACTTTATAGTCTGTAAACTAAGAGACTTGTCATGGTCCTCTAGGACTTGATTAGTGTAGTTGGATGGGGCTTGGTGTAATGGCTCTGTTATTTACTAGGCGGTGCTGTTTAGCTTACTGGGGTGGATTGTTGTGGTTCGTGAACACGTGTATGTGCATGTGCGGGAGAGGTGAAAATGGTGTCACCCAGCTTCCCAGTCTCTAGCATCAGAACTCTGCACTCTTGCCCAGCGCAATCAAGCGCCTCTCCTTTGTCTCTGGCTCTGTCCACTCCCTGCTTCTACACTGTCAGTGATCCAGGCTGTCAGCCTGCCGAGTGGCACCTCTCTCCTGAATTTTATCTCAGATGGGCCTGTGTTTCCAAATCCCTCACATCTTATTTTTTTTAAGTGCACTTTTTTTTTTTTGAGACAGAGAGAGAGAGAGAGAGAGACAGAGCTCAAGTGGGGGGAGGGCAGAGAGAGGGAGACACAGAATCCAAAGTAGGCTCCAGGCTCTGAACTGTCCGCACAGAGCCCAACACGGAGCTTGAACTCATGAACTATGAGATCATGACCTGAGCTGAAGTTGGATGTCTAACCAAATGAGCCATCCAGGCTCCCCCAAATCCCTCACTTCTGAGGGCCCTGTGGCTTGGACCTGCTCCAATCCTCTGGGGGAAAGTTTTGCAGAGCAACAGCAGGGTGCTGGCCTGCCCCAGGGGATGCCCATGCTACCACACTACTGCAGAGGCCCAGAAACTGTGGCCAGGTGCCAGTTTGCCCCAGAAAAATTTTGAGTGATCATGTAGCAGCAGTGGTTCAAGGACTATGATAAATTACAACATGCATCTGGTGCCTTAGCGTCCTTATTCCAACACTAGCAAACGTAGCTGTAATCTGGGGTCCACTGGGACCTCTGCATTTGGGGAGGTTGCATAGCCTCTACCAAATGTCCTCCCAGAAAGGGAACTACTTTTCCCTGTGTGGCCCGAGGACCCCTCGGATCCTGCTGTCTGCTCCTGGGGATTCAGCCTTCCCACCAGAGCACTGCCAGGTTTCAACTCTGCAGAGTTTCCGACTCTGCATTCCCCTGTTTATAGAGTCTTAATGGTACTGAAACCCTCTCCTTTCTCCTTTCTCTTTTCTCCCCTTCTTGTTCAGTTCCTTATGGGTGTTTCCACTATTTCTCTTTCTCTTCAGCTGCTTCTGGGGTGGAGTGGTTTTCCCTCCTGTCTCCATCCTCTCTCCACAAAAAAATACAGCTTCCTACCCTCTGTGGCTTCTTTTTCCCTCAGGTAACCTCTCTGCGGTGTGTACCTGCTGAGTTCTGTGGCTCAAGTTATGCAGATTATTGTGTTAGTCCTCAGATAAATTTTCTAGGTGTTGAAAATGGTTTGGTGCTGATCTAGCTGCAATTCAAGAATGAGAGAAGCAGTTAACTTCCATGCTGCTCTGCCATCTTGGCCCCACCTCAGGAGGAAAAACTCTTAAGTAGACTATCAACTATTAAATGTTAAAATAATGATGGAGTTTTAAAGTAACTATTTGGCCACAATCAGTTCAGGCAAGAATCATCAAGTGGGTACAAGTGTAATGAGAACTAAGATACAGTATTTACCTAGTCTCAAAGTATCTCCCCCATAGTACTTATTAGTTAAAAGGGAAATAAATAATTTTACAATGGAAAAATCTTGCAGATATTACCTAAACACAAGTGATTAATGTTAATATCAACAGAAATGGGGCAAACCAATATCACGTGTCTCCTGACCTGATGCTTTGTAAGAACTCAACATTAATTTTGTAGCATTCTTGCAAAAAATGTAGAACCTGAATCTAATCATGGAGGAATATCAGACAAGTCCAAATTAAGAATATTCTACAAAATAACTGGCCTATAGTCTTCAAAAATTGTCTAGATCATGCAAGACAGAAGAAAAATAGCACATAAATTGTTTCATATTAAAAAAGACTAATACATAACAGCTACACACAACATATGATCCTTGATTATGTTTTTGACTGGAATTTTTTCCTTACAGATGTTATTAGGACAACTGGGAAAAATGAAAAGCATCTTTTGATAATGTTATTGAATCATTGTTAATTTTCTGATTTTCATAATTGTACTGTAGACGTGTAAGAATGATGTTTTTTTTTTCCGGAAAATAAAGATATCCTGAAGTATTTGGGGCAGAGGGATTCATATCTGTAACTACTTTTAAATTGTTCAAAACGTATATATATGTATGGTAAGATGTTATCAAATATTAACAATTAGGAAGTCTGAGTGAAGGATAAACTTGAAATATTTCAAAATATAAAGTTATACACAGAAAGGTTGGCTGTCCTATTTTTGTTCAAGGCAGAGGAAATTTATTGTCTTGTGGGACCTCTTCGAAGGCCCCAGAAAAGGCTCTTGTGCTGAAATGGTGTGCCATAACAAATTACCAAAATCTTGGTGACTTAAAACCAGAGAAATTTATTGTCTCACTGTCCTGGAGGCCAGAAGTCTGAAATCGAGGTGTTGGCAGGGCCACACTCCCTCTGGAGCCTCTCGGGGAGAACGCTTCCTGCCTCTCTGGCTGCCGGTGGATGTCAGCTTCCTTCCAGTCTCTGCCTCTCTCTTCACATCGTTTTCTTCTCTGTGTCTGGGTCTTCTCTACTCTTAGAAAGATGCTTGTCAGTTGTTTTAGGGCCCACCAGAGTAATCCAGGATGATCTCATCTCGAGATCCTTAATTACATCTGCAAAGACTCTTTTCCCCAGATGAGGTCATATTCACAAGTTTGGGGTTTAGGACACAGCTATATTTTTGGGGAGCCACTAGATGTGGTTACACATTTTCTTATAAAATTTGCAAAAAAAAAGTTGTTTCAAATGCACTCGGTTAAGACTCATGTCTCTTCCATTTCAGTGTTTGTCATATTTTTTCACGTGTTAGGTGGCTTTGGAGTTGTAAGCAATTCAAGGATCTGATGGGAATTTGAGCTGGACATATATTTAATGTGAATCTAGGAGGATATATTTATGTATTTTGTCACTTTTTAAAAGTTTTTTTTATAATTTTTAATGTTTTAGTTTATTTTTGAGAGTGAGAGAGACAAAGGGCAAGTGGGGGAGGGGCAGAGAGGAGAGACACAGGACCCAAAGCAGCCTCCAGGCTCCAGAGCTGTCAGCGCAGAGCCAGAAGCGCAGTCTGAACTCACAGACCCTGAGATCGTGACCCGAGCTAAAGTCAGATGCTTAACCGACTGAGCCACCCAGGAGCCCCCTTTTGTCACTTGTAAGTACAGTTAAGTTATTGCAAGCATCCAGGTGTAGGGATGGCTTGTGGGAATTCTTTTGTGCCCACTATAGTGACTCACATAGTGTCACGGTACCAAGGTGCAGGGCCATAAGTATGTCATATATGAATGTGTCCGAGAGCAACCAGCACTGGAAGTATGTAAGTCAAGTAAAAGAGGTGGAGTCTTAAATTTGCGAAACAAGAAGTTAATATGTGGAAACTCCTTCCAATCATTGTAGGCAAAAGATTTAGCTGTCATCAAGGCCTTGTCAAAAACAATTTTTTTTATTATCAGGCATATACTTAATAATGCGAAATTCAGAATTATAAATGCACAATGTATATTTTTCAACATGGAAATTAAGCTTTTACTTACCAGAATGCCTCTGTATTTAGAGCACCCAATTTTAGTAGTACTATATGTGAAGTTACCCATTTTATACTTTCCAACATATTAGATTGTGTTAAGTCACATTAAGTAAATGTGTGCAGTATTAGAGTGATTTGATTACATATTATACAGCTCTGTACGTGGCAAGTTTAAAATATGCATTTCATGGGGTGCCTGGGTGGCGCAGTCGGTTGAGCGTCCGACTTCAGCCAGGTCACGATCTCGCGGTCCGCGAGTTCGAGCCCCGCGTCGGGCTCTGGGCTGATGGCTCAGAGGCTGGAGCCTGTTTCCGATTCTGTGTCTCCCTCTCTCTCTGCCCCTCCCCCGTTCATGCTCTGTCTCTCTCTGTCCCAAAAAAAATAAATAAACGTTGAAAAAAAAAATATGCATTTCATTTAATTTCAGGTTAATTTTTTTTCCAGATTTATTGATTCCAGCAAAATTCAAATATGATTGTCAGGAAGTATTCTAGTTGAAGCAAAAAATATAAATAAATAAATGTAAATTGAAACAAAGAAGAATAGAAGTTTCAAAATGCTAAAAACTCTTTTATTGTCTTACAGTAAGAATCCTGATGGTAAATAAAGGGGATTAAGAGCACACTTATCTTGATGAGCACTGAGAAATTAACAGAATTATTGAATCATTATCTGGTACACCTGAAATTAATACAACACTGTACATTAATGAACTGAAATAAAAAAATCCTAATGTTTGAAATCACAAAGATAAGGAAAAGAATCAGAAAAATCCTAGAAAATATGGAAAATGAATAACATTGAAAAGACAAATGATGAGAAACAGTAAATGTTTAAATAGGAACTTAAAACATTGATTTGAGGAATAATGAAAAAGCAATTTGTATAAACATTAGTGGCAAACTGGTTAATGAGTATTGTCAATATAAATAGCATTTAAGATTAGGAACTACACAGGAAAATGTGAACTTCCCTAAAATCATCAGCTCATTTATGAAATTATAAGCTTGACAGAGGTTTTCTCAAATTTTACAAAAATCCTAAATATTTATATGACATTGTCTATCTATATTAATATTTAAAAAATAAATTTTGATCAACTTTTTGAGAAGAGATGAAATTATCTTTCTTTTCTTTCTATGGAAACAATATTATAAAATTATCATCGTATAGGAGTGCCTGGGTGGCTCAGTCGGTTAAGCGGCCCACTTCTGCTCAGGTCATGATCTCGCGGTTCGTGAGTTCAAGCCCCGCGTCGGGCTCTGTGCTGACAGCTCAGAGCCTGGAGCCTGTTTCAGATTCTGTGTCTCCCTCTCTCTCTGCCCCTCCCCTGCTCATGCTCTGTCTCTCTCTGTCTCAAAAATAAATAAACGTTAAAAAAAAAAGTTAAAAAAAATTATCATCGTATAAAAAGTCAATTAGAACCATATACAGCCAAAAATATAGAGAATAAAGAATAATTCAAAGACAGGTCAGACTAATCAATAGAACACATTAGCCCATCTTTTTGGATTTTGTAATATTTGTGATATTTGTCACTTTTTTAAGAATGTAAACTTAAGACTCTTTATTATGAATAAATACTGATTTTTGTATTGAATTTTTGTATTTCTATTATTTTTCTTAATGAGGGCCTCCAAACTGTATATACCAGCCCAACTACTCTCAGGGATATTGAATAGCCACTGACATTTGAAGACGTATAAATGTTAGCGATTCTGGTTTAACACATAAAGTTATCTTTATTTTATAGATGCAGGACTTAATCTCTCAAAAGAGCACTCATACAGTATGATTCTTTTTTTAAAATTTATTTTTTAATGTTTATTTTTGAGAGAGAGAGAGAGAGAGAGAGAGAGACAACATGAGCAACGGAGGTGCAGAGAGAGGGAGACACAGAATCCAAAGCAGACTCTAGGCTCTGAGTTATCAGCACAGACCACTCGATCATGACATGGCTCGGATTCACAGACCACAAGATCATGACATGGGCCAAAGTCAGCTGCTTAACTGACTGAACAACCCAGGAGCCCCCTGCACAGTATGATTCTTACACCATACTTTTTAAAATTAAAATGTTGTTCAGAAATTTCGATTTCTCTAATTGTAATTAATTGAAAATGTGCCCTCCAATCAAGCAATTAAAAAGTACTTGATGTTTGGGATGCACGGGAGACTTAGTTAAGCGCCCAACTCTTCATTTCAGCTGGGGTCATGATCTCATGGTGGTGGGATTAAGCCCTGTGTCCAATCTGTGCTGGGCTTGGGGCCTGCTTGACATTCTCTCTCTCCCTCTCCCACTGCCCCTTCCTCAAGCATGCGCACAGGCACAGGCATGTGCTCTCTCTCTCTCTCTCTCTCAAAAAAAAAAAAAAAAAAAGTACTTGATTTTTTAAAATGAAACACCTACTTGTAAAAATATAAAAAACTTGACTTTGAATTATTTTTCCTAAATGACCATATGTATACATTTATATGTAGTTAAAATATATATGAATTAAACAGTTTTGATTAAGAACCATATTTTCCAGCATAGTCTTAGCCTCAAAACTAAGATTTAATTTTTGGTTTGATTAAGAACAGGCCACAGGCTAAAGAATAAATGAGTAGCTTAATTATCACAAGTTTTTTTAATCCAAGTATTTTTTTAAAGATGGCAGTTTTAAATCTTGCCTAATAGCAAAAGCTTTGTATATAAAACAGTAAAAATTATGGGCAGGAGGTTATTCAAAACAACCTTACACCCTTCTTTCCTGCTCCTCTTTATTTTACATGACATTTTGGATGCACTTAATGCTCCTAAACTGTACCCTTAAAAATGGTTAAAACAGTAAATTTCGGGTTATGGATATTTACCATAAAAATGCATGGTTAGTATGTAAATACTTCATTTTAAAAAGCTTAAGAGGTTTCTCTAAGTTTTTTTATATGTTTGGAAAAATCTTTTCATACGTCAGTATCAAAGATGGTGCCATGATCAACTTGCTTTATGACATAAAATCCATCATCTTTTTGGTGGATATAAATCATAATCCCTAGGAACGCCAGTCAAAGAACCTCACTTTATGGCTGCCTCCTTATTCCTTCCTACTTGTAGCCGTAGTAAATGGCAAGGTCTTTTTTGAAATCTTACTGTGTGTGATTTCATTCTCCCTAATGTTTTGTTCCCATTACTTCTGTTACGTAGATGTCTGCTTGTATTTTTTTTTTTTTTTTTTTTACTAACTGCAGCTTCTTTGTTGCATTCATATTCTCAAAAAGGGAGTCATATGATCACAGTTAGTCTCTTTCCAAATCACAGCTTCTCTAATAAGTAGAGTTCTTAGAATTTGCTGGGCCACATGTCTCCTTTGGGTCAGGAAATGATCTATTCACCATCCAAAATGCTTTGAGCAGGTTTCTAGGCACATTTGACACATGCTATATGATTGAGCATTAAACAACCATTTTGGAAGTTTAGTGTAGTAGTATACGTTGGATACACAGATACATTGCATGTACTGAACATTTGTATCAGCCACAGTAAAATTAAGGCTATCACTAGACACATGCTTAGGCACACATTGTGAAATAATGCACTAACTGAAATAGTCAATCAAAATCCGGTGGGTTGGAAGACAGAGCAGTCTATGATATTGGCTAATATCATGTGGCTATGATATTAGATTAGATTCCTAATCCAACTAAAGGCTTGAAGAACGGTGGCAAATTGTGGCCTATCGCATATTTGTGGGATCTCATCTGTCATAATGACTATATCTTATTCTTAATATATTTCATCGCCATCAATTGGAGTCATACTTTATCTAAAATGACCAGATAATATCACCACTACCAAGACCCTGGACCATAGCCAGTCTTCTGGCGTTTCAGTGATCCTTGATGCAACCCAACACCACTGTGAACGGGATGTTGAAGCAGCTGTTACAGTAAAGCTGAAAGGGGGTATTTGCAGTCATTGAGCTGAAAAAACACACAGCAAATTGTACAAAGCAAGTTCAAGTAATGCAATAATGCCTTGAACAAAACATAATCTTCTTGGGTAAGAGTTTGCTTGTAGAAGCTAAAGCAGAGTTGGAAATACAGTAGTCTTTCCCCAATAAAAGTTCCTCCCTTGGTAAAATTAGAGAATTTGTTAATTTATGTATGTATACATTTGTGTCAAAAAGTACCTAATTCAGGATTTTAGCGCATGTGCTTTCTCAAAACACTCCTGTCGATTAAAGAAGAAAGAACTAAGCTTAGGAGTAGAAAAGGAAAGTAAATCAAGCAAGAGGGAGACCACTTTTCTTTCTTGGTTAAGGCTTGGAAAGATAAAGAATGTTAAAAGTAGGAAAACCTCATCCTTAGAAGAGGACTGAGTGAGCTGGGTCATGTACAAAATAAAGCTGATGGAGATGAACTGGGAAGATGAGGCATGAAAGCAGGGGGAGGGGTTGGCATGCAGATGTCAGCATCTATAAGTCATTAAATCAGAAAGGCGTTAAGCAAAAAATGTCTTCTGGATGTGAGATGGCAAATTTATTAAACACTGAATGGTGCTGGCTTTTCTCCTCCCCCTGATATACTAAAATAAATTCTGGCTTCATCTAGTCAGTTCCTCGCACCCCCACCCCCCATCCCCACTGATCTCCAAAAAAGGTCCTGTCTTGTTCCACTTGTCTTGGGGCTTTTGTGATGAACTATTAGACGAAGGAATGTGGACTGAATTTGAGTATAAAATGGTTTGAAGATTAAAACTTTCATGGAAGTTTTTCAGAGGAATTTTGAAAAGAGTAGCCCAGAATACGAGAGGAGCTGATGAGTGAGGAAAGAGTTCTAAATATTACATTAGAAATACGCCTCCCTCGTGGACTTTAAGAAATACATGTGAAGGACTTAAATTTTTAAAAATTATCTCTTTGGTTGCATTCTGACGATATGGTGGATCTGAGCCTGGACCTCATGGGCTATGACTCTAGAAACATCCAACAGCTGTGTATATGTCTTGTTAAGGCTGCAGTGAAGAGAAGGAGCCTCTATAGTGACTTAGGTGGTAAATCAAAAATAATAGTAGAGAACAAATTATTAATTGCTTTCATGAGTCAATATTGATCTTATCTTTAACGATAAGAGTTTATTTTCTGCTTTGTGTAGTGAACATAAAGGTGTAACAGCTTTAATTGGTTAATTCCTGACTTCAGTTATTCTATTTTTCTCAACTAAATTCTCCCCCACAGGAGTTTTCAAAGACATGACCTCTACAGTTAGGGAGCTACTCTTATAGTTTCAAACCTTTCATTTTTTATACGTTTTATTGCTTACCCAGCCATCTAGCTTTGTCTCTCCTTCCACGCATAAATTTCAGATATACCATCAACATACAGATAGACATGTATATAGATGTGCCTTCATGCCCCAGTCTCTCCCTTTCCCCCCACCACCATCTCTGTTTTTCTCTCTCTCTTACACACACACACTTCACTTATTTGTTGGCACAGCTAAAAAGGTGGAAATAAGAAAGGATTAATAATGCATGTCCCTTGGCCAAAGTCAAATAATTGATGACAGTCTGTAAGCCTCATAATTTTAGCCATTATAAAAAGCCTCCTGTGGTTTAAAATACAGTTAGTGAAGGCCTAGATGTCCTGGCAAGATGTGACTTGAATATTGCTGTAACCTGAGTTAAGTAAGTTTGACAAGACACCTAGCTATAGCTAAAGAGCCTAGCTTCCAATGCTCTATTTATGGCTACATGGATCTCAAATATATAAAGACGATGAATGCCATAAAATGCTGCCAAGGAACCACAGCATTGAGTTAGCATTGGCTGAGCCCTGCCAGAGAAGCAACCTTTTGGAGGAGCCTGATCAGGTTCGACCCAGAGTTATTTACAAATTCAATATCAACGTCTAGTGTAAAACAGCCTTCTCATTAACTAGGTGGTCTTACCAGAGGTAGGATTGTCAAGGAAAAACCAGACTTGGACAATACTTACAGCAGTGAAAGCAGATTTTATTCAGAAAAATTATTGCAATAGGGGAAAGACCTCAGTATAGAACTAGGCTCAATTCTGAGTGTAACAACAAGAGAAAGCGAGAATTTTTACCCAAGGAGCCAGGCTGAGGGTTGATGCATGGATAATTACCAAAGGAAAGTATCAGGAGTAAGAGAGAATTCGGGCTAAACTGACCTAGTAGGGCTGTTGGTGAAGGCAGACCAGGGTGATCAGATGTCACTTGTGGAGTGGGTATCAGACGATAAGGAAACTGATTAGATATTGAAGTCACATGATCAGATATCAAGGATGGGGGATTCTGGCTAAAACAACTTAACAGAAATCTTGCTAAAATTGGACAATGCAGAGATGAACACAAAAACCCAAAAGTCAAGGATGCATTGAAAAAGGGCTCAGAAGAGCCTGACTGAGGTTTAGACAAGGGCAGAATCTTTCATCAGGATGAACTGGTTGGGTCGTCTGTATCTGCACCCATGTTCTGTGACTCAAGGGTTCAGAAAGGGTCAATATCAAGGGCAGCTTCAGAGCTTGCCCTTTCCATGGTCCCAGACGTAATGTCAACCTCTATGAAGGTTTTTTTTTAGCTTTTGATAATAGATATAAAATTTTACTCATATTCTACCTCTAATATATTTAAGAACATATAATTTGCTATTTTGAATTTTTGTTTCTTCAATCCTGTAATGAAACAGAACCTAACTGAAGATGGTGATTCTTTAAATTTTTTTTTTTTTTTCAATGTTCATTCACTTTTGGGACAGAGAGAGACAGAGCATGAACGGGGTAGGGGCAGAGAGAGAGGGAGACACAGAATCGGAAACAGGTTCCAGGCTCTGAGCCATCAGCCCAGAGCCCGACGCGGGGCTCGAACTCCCAGACCGCGAGATCGTGACCTGGCTGAAGTCGGACGCTTAACCGACTGCGCCACCCAGGCGCCCCTGAAGATGGTGATTCTGATTGATTTTCACTATGAGAAGTACTAGGAAAACCTATTCCCCTCAAGTTTTTGTTTTTCTACAAGTGTAAACTAGTCAACTAAGATGAACTCTTTACTCTCCCTGACTATAGTCTTTCTTTACACTCAAATTCCTGCTTCTCCCTGGGAAGTCCTGTAGTAGCCTCCATCAGTAAGCCTCCCCGAGGAAACGCTACAAGTTCATTTCAATTTTACTCTTCACACACCTTCAAAAATACAATCTTTCCCCTCAGCCTTATTTGTAATGAAAAATCACTTTCAGTAAGGGACATCTGGGTGGCTCAGTCAGTTGAGCGTCTGACTCTTGGTTTCAGCTCAGGTCATGATCTCACAGGTTCATGGGTTCCAGCTCCCCATGGGGCTCTGTCCTGACAGCATGGAACCTGCTTGGGATTCCCTCTCTCTGGCCTGCTTTCACTGGTGCTCTCTCCTCTCTCAAAATAAATGAATAAATGCATTAAAAAATCACTTTGAGGAGGATGATATTCTATCTTGAGAATTAGGGACTGGTGGAATCACTTTAGACAGAGTTCTAGTTTTCCAGCCTTGGGCGGAGACACAGGACTGATCCCTGTAATGTGCTTGAAGTACCACTCCAGCACTGCCACAGCTTTGAAACCTTTGATGAGGAAGTGATAGAGTATCACAAATGCTCCTTTCCTTCCCTCCTAAGAGTACACAGTTCAAACCCTAGAGGCTTTAGTTTCTCCCAAAAAACCACTTGTTGCACTGTGTGCAGCTTTGTCTAGCTAAACTAGAAGCATAATCTCTGATTCTTTGGTCATTTCTCTAAGAATGTGCGTGTGTCTGGCTTCCCTTCTGAAGGCCACTTCAGCTTTCCATCAGCCTTCTCATTTCCTTCTGTATGTGATATTTCTAGGAAGAAAAAGTAAATGCCACCATGACATTTAACTGTGACTCCCATACCTCCATCCATTAGGGAGCCATGCCACTCAGAGGTTCATAGTGTTATCTTACACTGAATTTTTCTGGCCCGCATCAGTATTCTCCAACTCTTGCAAGGATGCAAGGCCATGATATTCTACTTAAGTGGAGTGGGGCTGAAGTAGGAGGGCTAAATCTGATGCATGTGTATCTTCCCTGCACCTCTTGCGTTGAGGCAAAGGCCTTCAGACTTTCTCTGCTGTATTAGGACTCCCAAACACTGAGAGACTGAGACATTCCATAGATCTTATCTCAAGTGAGCCAGGAATTACTCAGGCCTAAATTTCAGTCACCACTGAGTAAGAGACTGTCTTTTCTGTGATTAACATGGCGTTGATGAGTCACTTACATATATCCTGTTTTCACTACCGTTGTTAAAACAGTTGCGCAGAAAAGAATATTTGGATCAGCACATTCTCCACTGTCTCCTTAAGAATCATTTCTTAATATTTTACATACCATCCTGTCTTCTCTGCAAAGATTATTACTAAACAAAGATAACTGAATGTAGGCTCAAAAAGTCCTAAAATAAGAATTAACATTCTTTACAAATTTTTTTAGAGAAATTGAAGATCTCATGAAGTAACTCAATTTATATAAGAAATTTTGTTTTATCACATAGGCTAGGATTTGGTGCAGTTCCCTTGCAATCAACTTGCTAATGGACAAACATTCATAATAATTTAACTTGATCTATATTTATTTGAAATGGAATATAAAATTTTTGAAAAATCACAATCAGAAATAAATAATAAATAAATAAATAAATAAATAAAACTGCATGCCAGCAATATTTTATTTCATTTACCAAGTTAACTCATTGGTAAATTTTTTAAGAACATACACAGAAAAAAAAAAGATAAATGCATGCCTACGTGAATATCACTATGAGAAGTCATTAAAGTATTTTTAAGGGTGCTTTGCTAGAAAAAAAATTATGCAGGATAGAATTTGTTATTAACTGCTCTATATTTGTAAGGATCGAGGCCCTGGCTACCAAGGGATCACACAATCAGTTTAAGAAGGAGAGTAACTAGTCAAAAATTCCAGAAATCTAATGAATGTCTATTCTTGATAGCCTCCTTCTATGTTATCTCTTTTTTCTACAGTAATCCTTATATTTTCTTAACAGATTCATTGAACTGGTGCCTTTTATGTATATATCTTTTGCATCGTGTAGCAATTAGTTGTATTTTATAATAATTTCTCCTGAAAGATTTATTTTTATGTCACTAAAATTGACATATATACTTATTTTAAAAACAATTTTTAATTAATTCCCTTATTTTAAAAACCATGACACAACTTATCTTGGTCTTTCTAGTTTCAAAAATATCACTTAAACTAATTATTTAATGGGGTGCCTGGGTGGCTCAATTGGTTAAGCAGCCAACTTTGGCTCAGGTCATGATCTCATAGTTCGTGAGTTTGAGGCCCGTGTCAGGCTCTGTGCTGACAGCTCAGAGCCTGGAGCATGCTTCGGATTCTCTGTCTCTCTCTGCCCCTCCCCACTCATGCTCTGTCTCTCTCTCTCTGAAAAATAAACATTAAAAAAATAATAATTATTTAATAAAACTGAAAATGTTTTGCTTCTTCTGACAAAAGAATAGATTTATTTCCCATGTACATCAAATAATGAAAACTGCACAAATGCTAACAGCTGCGAAGCCATTAACTTTTTGCTTATGCCACACAAAACATACATTTTTTTTTTTTAATTTTTTTTTCAATGTTTATTTTTGGGACAGAGACAGAGCATGAACGGGGGAGGGGCAGAGAGAGAGGGAGGCACAGAATCGGAAACAGGCTCCAGGCTCTGAGCCATCAGCCCAGAGCCTGACGCGGGGCTCGAACTCACGGACCACGAGATCGTGACCTGGCTGAAGTCGGACGCTCAACCGACTGCGCCACCCAGGCGCCCCAACATACATTTTTAAAGAGGCAAACATATGTATATATAGGCATTTGTGAATTAAATGCCAAAGGAAGTTCTGTGCCAAACTATAGTCATCTCTTTCACCTCAGGAAAATCCATAGAAGTTAATGCATCAGTTTTGTCAGTTATATATTTCTTTTAACCATAGTATGTTTGTAGTTACTACAAAATATGTTCCTTTTTGTTAGTGGTGGTATTTTTTAATTGATGCATAGTTTACACAGAATGCAAGTCATTCTTTCTGTATTTTGAAAAATGCACCACAATCAAGGTATAGTACAATTTCATTGATTCTCCCAAATTTACTTATGTCTCTTTTGTCATTATCCTTACTCCTACTCATTATCATACTCAGTCCCTGACATACAAAACCCCTGACTGCATTGTTTCCCATCCTTATAGTTTGCCACTTTCACAAAGTCACACAAACAGACCTGGACACAATGTAACTCTTTGCCTTGGCTCAGCAAATTCTTTTTACTCAGCATAATGCATTTGAGATTCACCAGTGTTGCTGTGTGTATCAGCAGTGTATTCCTCTGAATGGTTAAGTAGTATTCCACTGATGGATGTACAACTGAAGGTCATGTAACTCGTTCCAATTTTTGGCAATTAGATAAAACTGCTAAAAATAAAATTTTTATTTTATTCTTACTGTATTCTTAAATCCCATTTAAAGTGAGGATAAATTCATGGCAATGAATTACTTATGGAATGGTGTAACAATTCATTCCTATCAAAGCATTAAATATATTTTGGGGGAGATATTTTCCAGACAAAGCAATGTATTACCTTGGATCAAGGTATAGGTAAGCATTTCTTTGTCATCTAGGAATTTTTTACCACTGAGGTTTAGGCCTAGAGTGTAATCCTCATCCATTTCGGACTCTGTTGTCCTCAGATTACATGTATATAAATTACTAAAATGTGAAGTAGTGTATCTTCCTTTATCCTTGTGTAATTTTTGCTTCAGTCAGTTGCTATCATTAGCATGTGTTAGTGTTCTAATTTATAGACATTTATCAAAATTAAGATCTTAAATTGTTCTCTGGGGAAATATCAGCTTACTATCCCTGCATCTATAGCTCTTCTCCCTGCAGCAAATTCATGATTAATCAAGCAAATGTTCTTAATAGCTGTCTGCCTTTGATAACTTAAGGATCCCCCCTACCTAAAGACACGGAATGAACTTGATGTCCTCTCATGCTCTTTTTGACTCTGTGCATATACTTATGTTCATATATTTATTCATCCATATTAAATTATATAAAACTGTGTGACATATTTTAGCCCCCAAAATTGTTATCCCATAAAACTCTTTCTCTGTAGCAATAGAGAATATTTTACAATGGAATCAAGTGAATGACAGATTTTCAAGATGTTTCAATTAGAAAAGTCTTATGAACTCATTTATGCACAAATTCAGAATCCTTCATAAGTATATGTATGCATATATGTTCAAATACCAGAAATATATATATACAATTGAGGTAGAAATAAAGATGATGTGAGAAAATCACATTTTACCATCTTAAAATGCAGTTACCATTTTAAAGCAATATTGTTTGCTAATCTAGCAAACCATATTTATAACTATTCAATTGCTCTTTGATCTTATCCTTCTGTTCTTTCGGTTATTACATGTAATATTTCCTTTCTACCTCAGAACTTCTAAAGGATTCTAAGCAGCCTCTTTACACTAAAAAATTAATGCTGAGGAAATTAATGGGTTGAGTAATGAATGTCTTCTCTTTCTTTCCTCCTCAGAATGGAATGAGAACAGAAGGCACTAGAGATAATTTTCCATAGCAGTTTTAATTAACTTAAATATGGAATGAAATTAAAATATACAAAGAAAACTAGAGCTGTGTTCTTCTCTTCTCCATTGTACCAGGTGACCACAGCTATACAACAACAACAAAAATCTAGCATATCTTTCAACCATTTTCCCTTCCAAAACTGAGTTTGGAGAGGCTAGGATCAAATCTCTGTATTTCATAAATATTCCTAGTATACTGTCTTCTATACAACCATATTCAATAATCCAATAAATATGGGTTAAAATACCTCTGTAAATGTTTTCTGTAAATAATCCAAGAGTTTAATAAACGAATAATTGCTACTTGAGCCCCGAATGACAAAGAGAAAACAAAAGCACCCCCATCTTCTTCCATTCTTTGATTTCCAGGAAATTTACTGAAACACATATTCTCTATATGTGATATTCTTATATGTACATGTGGGCAATCCATTCATTATGGAGGAATGTGGGATGTGGTCAGTTATTTAGTAGGGATTGAAGGATGGAGCTTGGCATATAAGAAATCAATGTAGAACAATCCTGCTAATATACCTCTATAACCACACGACTTAGTAAATTACAGAATGACTTTATGGGCAACACCAATATTGTGATATGGGTACTAGGAATTGGTTAAGGGTGTGGACTTTGCAGTCAAACTTCTTGGGCACCTGTCCTGCTCCACTCATTAGTAGCTAGGGATGTTGATGAGTTAGTTCCTCTAAACTCGGCTTTATCATTCTTTTTTTTTTTTTTTAATTTTTTTTTTCAACGTTTATTTATTTTTGGGACAGAGAGAGACAGAGCATGAACGGGGGAGGGGCAGAGAGAGAGGGAGACACAGAATCAGAAACAGGCTCCAGGCTCTGAGCCATCAGCCCAGAGCCCGACGCAGGGCTCGAACTCACGGACCGCGAGATCGTGACCTGGCTGAAGTCGGACGCTTAACCGACTGCACCACCCAGGTGCCCCGCGGCTTTATCATTCTTGATTGCAGTGTCTACTTCATAGGATCATGAAGATTATATAAAGCGTTGCTTGCCAAATGCTTAGCAAAGTGCCTGGCACATAGTCAGTAGTCTATATATGTTAATGATATTATTTTCTGGGCCATTTCTCGCATTCACGGAACCAGAAAAATTATTTTCTTTGTATATTTCTGTTATGCTTTCATTTTCCAGGTACTGCAGTAAATTAAAAAACAAACAAACAAAAACATTCAATATAGACCAAGATAAGATAAACAGAAATGTAGCTATTCACAGACCAAGTAAGCCAAGGGAAATTGTGACACTGAAGTAAATGTAATGGAAAATACTCTTTGGAACTGCCATGGATCTTGGAAAGTACTTAAAAGTAACAGCATCAGAGGAAGACAATCCAGAGAAGACTACCTTTGCAGCTTCTGGAGGACAAAAATAGCAATTTCAGGTGATCTAACCAATCTTTAAATTCTTTCTTGAGGGGTGCCAGGGTGGCTCAGTAAGTTGAGTGTCTGAGTCTTGATTTTGGCTCAGCTCATGACCCCAGGGTCAAAGGATCAAGCCCTGCGTGGGGCTCCATGCTGAGCCTGGAGCCTGCTTGAGATTCTCTCTCTCTCTCTCTCTCTCTCTCTTTCTCTCTGCCCCTCTCCCCTGTGCATGTGCTCTCTTTGTCTAAAATAAGAAAAAAAGTTCTCTTTCTTGATATTACCACTATGAGGAGTGTGGAAATTTTTATAAAATATATGTATATATTTTTACTTCTGCCTGTAATAGCTGGTTGCTGTGACCCAGGGAAAGAGGAAGGAGAGGTGAAAAGATAATAGGAAAGGATGGAAGGGATGAGGAGAAAACTATTACCTTTATATCATTGTAAGCTTATGATAGCATGTTCACTTTTTTAAAAGTGGACAAGATTAGAGCAAAAGATAAGGAAAAGAACCAGCATTTATGAATCAACTGATATGTGCTAAGCACTCAGCTAGGTGTCTTATTTATATGATTTTACTTAATCCTTTCATTACTTTCACAGGGATATTCCGTCAGAACAGGCAACAACTGTGGTAACAACTCTCAGTGCTTAAAACAGCAAGATTTTATTTCTTTATTTTTTTAATGCTTATTTATTTTTGAGAGAGAGACAGAACACGAGTGGGGGAAGGCAGAGAGAAAGAGAGAGACACAGAATCTGAAGCAGGCTCCAGGCTCTGAGCTGTCAGCACAGATGTGGGGCCCGAACTCACGAACCATGAGATCATGACCTGAGCTGAAGCCAGATGCTTAACTGACTGAGCCACCCAGGTGCCCCCCCCCGCCCCCCAAACAGCAAGATTTTAGATTTAACTAATTCTCAAAAGCAGCTCTTCTCCATGTGGTGGCTCAGACTTGCAACTCCATATCATATCCATACATATTTCCAAAATTGTCCCAGAAAAGAAATATACTTCTGTAAAGTCTCAGAATGTCAAACAATACTTTTTCCCAGAAATGACATATTACTTCCCCTCATGTTTCTTTGGCCAAAGCAAGTTACAGCACCATGCATAATAACCTCAATGGGCGAGAGAATACAACTCCCTCTCGTGCCCCACAAAATTAGAGCCAGAAATTCTGGTGAGGAGCATTGATGTCTATCAAAAAAGAAGTCTCCTTATTTTGAAGACGAGGAATTTGAGGTTCAGAGAGATTAACAACTTTGGCAAAATCACTCTGTTCTTATAATGGAGTATTAGAATGTAAGACTCTTAAGTCTATATTCTTTCAACTGCATCATGTTGCTTCACTAATATTCACATTCATATTTACATTAATATGACACACAGAACATATTTTCCACTTAAATCAATGTAGAAGTGAGCATTGTAAGTTATTAGATAGCCAGCTACATGCTAATTACTGCATCTATTATTATAAACTACTAATACCATAATCATGTACTTCGGAGCGAGTTATTTTTACCCACTGATAATGAAATAAAATAGTTTCAATTTTGCGGCGTTGGTATATTTTTTAGTTGTTTTGTTTTTTTGTTTTCTAAAGTATTTTAGCACTCATGTGTCCTGAAGAAACCTCTGTTGTGCACTTACAGCATAATAAAATCCATGGCACGCAGTTCAAAGAAAGTGCACCAATTAGGCTAAGAACATTTTCCAGATTCAAGGAAGCCTTCTCCACATTTGAGCATGGTCTATGGATCAGTGAAGATATTAGTTCAAAGGCACTAGTCAGTTTAGTAAAATGAGTACCTTGGTTACCCATTAAATTTGCCTTTGTAAATAAAGTACAGCGAGTTTCCCTTTGATCTAATGAAGATAGTTCAGCGTGCTATACATAGCACAGACATGAAAGTAGACAAACCTGCTTTAAATGAAATATGCCACCGAGTGATATAAAGCTTTCAAACTCTTTTGAGCAGAAGCAGAAGTAATCCTGTAAGTAATGTCCTTTCTTTGCAATATTTTCTGAGGGCATTTGGCACTAATTTCAGGTTATTTTTGATAAATATGAATCAACAATAGGCACTGCATGGAAAATGTTACAAAACATTAGGCATAACTCTGATCAATGATTTATGATAGACTGCATGTATCTGTTTCCATTTCTTGAAAATTACATCTACCTCTCATATTATTTCATCAAGAATCCCTTGTCACTGTCCTCTCTGGCCAGAACACCAAATGTTTTAAATTCAATAAAAATGCCTCTATAACCTTATATTTTATTTTCCCCTGGCTGGTTGGTATGACTTGTCATTATTGATACAGGATGATGCATTTAAAAAATAGAAAATCGGAAAAGTTCGATTGTTGTATTTTCCATTTCAATGAGCCATTCCTAGTTTCTCGTGGAGTTCTGATGCACTTCCCTCTTCAAATGTCAAGTTTTACCCTAGTTTTTAACAAGCTGAGGCCAAGATTTTCGCCAATATTTAGCTTATATTCTGAGAGCTGGCATTATAATAGAGGACTTGAACCCAAAGGAATAAATCCTTCCTGGAAGAATTTTCAGTAAAGGTCATAGATGAGGTGCAAAAAGAGGCCTGAATAGAATGCAGTGAATGGCTCCCACTGGGATCCTTTTTAAATTTAATTTAATTTTTTATTTTTTTAAGAGATCTCTACAGCTAATGTGGGGCTTGCACTCACAGCTCAGAGATCAAGAGTCATGAGCTCTACAGACTGAGCCAGCCAGGTTCCCCTCCCACTGACATTCTTGACACCTGTTTGGGAAGCTGACCCTGGTTGAGATATATATATAATATGATAATTCCTACTCCTGCTTTGTGGCATGTCTGATTTTATAATCTTTTTAAAAACTTGTTGAAGATACCTTATTTTTTGAAACCCTAAATTATTTATAAGGTTTGGGCTTTCAGTATTTACACGACTGCATTTTTATTTGACAATTTGTCAATGTACCCATTTTTCAACTGAATCATTATCATAAACAATGTTTTCCAGTTTTTGTTCAGAAGCTATTTTCAATAAATTGAAATCACATTCATATTTGACAATGTGTTTTTTGAAGATTAAAATGAATTTTCCTCTGTATTTTTTAGAGAAAAATTACATATAGACAAACACAGATTTGTATTTTTGTATCTTTAAGCCAGACATAGTAGGCGGAATAATAGTCACCCCAAGATGTTTCTGTCCTAATTCTTAGAACCTCTGAACATATTATCTTTCATGAATAAAGAGACTTTGAAGATATGACTAATCTTAAAGACTTTGAAATGGGGAAATTAACCTAACCATATGAGTCCTTAAAAGAACCCTCCCGGCGGAGGAGAGAATCAGAGGGAAGAATGGATAGAGAGATAGAAGAAGGGGGCCGTAAGCCTACAAGTATGGATGGCCTCTAGAAGCTGTGAAAGACAAACACACCATCCCCTAGAGGCTCTGGAAAGGAAGCAGTTCTGCAAGCCTCTTGATTTGAACCTAGGGAGACCCGTGCTGGACTTACGAGCTTCAGAAATGTGATAAATGTGTGCCGTTTTAAGTCGCTTCATTTGTGGTAATTTGTTACAGCAGCAATAGAAAAATAATGCTGATTTTGGTACCAGCAGTAGGGTTTGAACCCATGCAGCACACAGGATACTAGGTACCACCTTTCCCTTAATTAGAGAAAAATAAGTGCATAGAAATGCAATTGAATAACAAGTTCAAAGCACAAAGCTACATATACAATTTCATTTAATAACTTCTTGTGTGCAGCAGTTCTGTTTCTTTTTGGTTTTCAGTGAAAATAGCTTTATTGATTTTTCTAATTACATTCATAACATAAGAACATTAATGCCAAAAAAAAACCCTCAAACACAAACTAACCAAAACAATCTGAAATCTCATTATCTTGAGAAATCTTCCATTAACATTTTTATGATTGTCATTTCACACGTCTCTATTTTTATACATACATACACACGCATAAAATTTTACATAAATAGAATCATTACACTTGCCATTTTTATCATGGGTGAATTATATTTTTCTTTGAAATGTATCACTTGTATACAAACATATGAAGACACATAATTAATGTATATGTGGTAATAATAAACACCTGTGTCCTCACTACTCAGATTAAGGAATAGAACATTCATAGTACTTAGGCCCTGTGCTCCTTCCCAATCGCATTTCCCTTCCTCTCTTCCCAGTAGGAACTTCACTTTTTACTTTTATACTAAGCTTCCCTTGCTGAAAAAATAGATGCAGCATCTATGTATTCATTCTTAAGCAATTATTTGTTAGTTTTGAAAAACTGAGCAGCAAACCAGACATATCCGTAAAAAGAAATCAATTACTGCCATTAAGTGAAGGTTCCTGGGAGGATGTAAACAGAAGAGCATCTCTCCATCTCACAGAGTAGTGTTAGCTCCACAGAATCTATTATGACTTTCCTGGGGACTGGGTCATCCTTCATGAATTTGGAACAGAGAGAATTAAGATTGAGGAATAATGGATCATGGCAGAGACATGCAAAGAGTGTTTAGAAAGGCAGAATAGCTTCCAGGCCCATGGAACTTGACATCAACCTGATTTAATACGTTAACAGAATTTTTAAAAACCACACACACACACACACACACACACACACACACACACGCATACCACACCTACTCGCAAATGAGAAAAAGGATTGATCTGCAATGGAAGCAGAGGGAGATGAGAATTCCAGGAGCAGATCCTGGCAGTGCCTTTCTTGCCTCCAACAGGGGCTGAAGCGGTCCTGGTCCACGTATGCAAACAACCCTTTCCTGGCACTGTGGCAGATCAGATCTCTCCTTCCTGCGGAGATGGTTATCACCAAGGCTCAGGGAGCATTCATTCCCCAGTCTTTGTGTGGAAGGATTCCCTTAGGGAAACACTCCTGGCCTCTCTTTCCCCAGTTTACCCCTTTTGGCAGAAGAGATGTCTTATCTAATAAGTGAAATGTGGAAGAGAGATGGCACTCTCTCAATCTCTCCCCTCTTTGGAAACCAGTCTTCCCACAGGATGCATGCATTTTGGTCTCTCTCCTTCCCTGTAGTCAGGGGTCTGTCTATAAGGGTAACTGGGATTGAGCAGTTGTACTTGTGACAAAGTCAGTTGGTCTAATTCAGTGAAGAAATAGCGCCAAGTGCATTTAGTTGTGTAGCTAAAGCTGTGTCTCTAGCCTTCATTAGTAATAAAGCTGACATTTTGAGCTGTATCTGTTTGACTCCATATTTGCTTTTTACTTAGTACCAAACTTCTGGGGCAGGAAAGGATGCTATCTATTATGCTCCTTCAAACCCTGGTAGGTAGAGATTATGTCATGCTGATGTTGTTAATTATCCAAGTCATATTTTTAATTTCTCTTATTCTGATTCATACTCACCAGGCAATCTTCAGGTAATAACTCACCTCTTTATGAGCCTTGATTAAAGGAAGATAATGTGTGCACCAGAAGATATTAAGTGCCTGGCTTCCTTACCAGTCCTACTTCTCCTTGTAATTAACACATTGGCATTTTGTTTTGATAATTTATTTTTGTGAGCCTGGTTAGTGTGCATCTGCTCTTAAAAGATGGGTCTGTCAACAGAGTGATGTT
Organism: Leopardus geoffroyi; assembly: GCF_018350155.1. Classification (NCBI taxonomy): domain Eukaryota; kingdom Metazoa; phylum Chordata; class Mammalia; order Carnivora; family Felidae; genus Leopardus; species Leopardus geoffroyi. The sequence continues at coordinate 138,913,557 of NC_059331.1, read as the reverse complement.
AGAAGTTGTGAGCAAAATTGTCAGACAAAACTCCAAGACATTTCAGAATTCAATCCAACACGGTTTTAATACCAGGAAGAGTTGGGTAGTTTGATTAGTGTGAGAAAATTCAGGACCTCCTTACATTCAAATGTCTTTATACCTAGATGTGAATATATTTACTTAAGAACTAAGGAAAGCAAAATCCAATTAAGAGGCATGGCCACCTGGGTAGGACTCTAACCTGACTTGAAAATTAGATAATGGTGTGATTCATTTCTAATGGTTATGAGCCCCATGAAGTTTTCTTCTTTCACTTAAAGTCCTTATTATTGTCAGCTATATTCTAAAGGGTTCAGTATGTTCCATCCCTGTCAAAGACAGGATCCAGTCTTATCAGGGAACTGGTCTCAATTCATTGAGAAGCTAAGGAGGCAGTTTCAAAAGTTGTATAGTGATATAACCCCTAAAATTTTGTGAGATGGTATATGTTTCCTTCGTGGAAAAGAATGTTACACATCTAGGAAGATTTAGAATTAATAGTAGAAATGTTTTAGAGATCCAGAAGCTATTATTAATCTTTTTACATTAATTAATGTATGCATACTTGCTTTATTAAATATTTGTAAAGTAGGGGCACCAGGGTGGCTCAGTTGGTTAAGTGGTAGACTCTTGATTTTGGCTCAGGTCATGATCTCATGGGTTCATGAGTTCCAGCTCTGCATTGGGTTCCTTGCACTGACAGTGTGGAGACTTCTTGGGATTCTCTCTCTTTCTCTCTCTCTCTCTCTCTCTTTCTCGAATTCTTTCTGCCCCTCCCATGCAATACTGTCTCAAAACAAATAAACTTAAAAAAATCTGTAATAGGGGCACCTGGGTGGCTCAGTAGGTTAAGTGTCCGACTTCGGCTCGGGTCCCAATCTCGCGGTTTGTGAGTTCCAGCCCCGCGTCGGGCTCTGTGCTGACAGCTCAGAGCCTGGAGCCTGCTTCTGATTCTGTGTCTCCCTATCTCTGACCCTCCCCTGTTCATGCTCTGTCTCTCCCTGTCTCAAAAATAAATAAAACATTTAAAAAAAAATCTGTAATGTATAGGACACTTTTACACCATTTTAAAATGGCTAATTAAAAACTGATTTGTAAATGTGCATCTAGACTGAATACAATTAATTTCCTATACAGTATTTGAGCATTTAAGAAAACTTAAAGGAAACCATTTTCAAAGTTTCATTTGTTAATTTTCTAAGTATTGCTTAAATACTTGAAAAGTGTGTTAGATAATTTATGTATGTGTTGAAAGAATTTGAGTGTGTTAAACGTTTTAATGCAGTTTACAATGTTAAAAGTAGTTTAATTAACAAGGTTTATAACCCCTTTTAGATAGTAATTAAAGGCCTCTTTTAAAGTGTGAAAATTTGCTAGCCCTGTACATGGGATAATAAGGTTTATAAAGTGAACTGACAACTGTAAAGAAGAACTAATCTTTTTTTTCCTTATAAGGATAATAAATTGAATATTTAAAAAACTAACAACCTATTAATGATTTTTTCCCCATGTAAAAACCAGTCTGGAGGAATAAAAACTCTCATTTAATAGAAATAACTTCTAGTATCAGACACAAATCAACCTTCTGATATCAAAAAGTTAAAGCCAGTGCCTCAGTTAGGCCATGGTAAATTCACTAGAGAAGGCCAACCTCAGATGTCCCTTTGGGAGATGGGCAACTGACCTCTCCCATATGACATTCTGACCACATTATTGGTAATTCCCTTCCTTTTTTGAAACTTCAACAACTTTTGTAGTGCTTTATTAAAGTGAGTTATTTCTTTAGAATAATGAATATCATTTTATTTATTTTTAATTTTTTAAATGTTTTATTTATTTTTGAGAGAGAGAGCACAAGCAGGGGAAGGGCAGAGAGACAGGGGGACAAAGGATCCAAAGTGGGCTCCACGTTGACAGCAGTGGCCCAATGTGGGGCTCAAGCCCGCAAACCGTGAAATCATGACCTGAGCCAAAGTCAGATGCTCAACCAACTGAGCCACCCAGATGCCCCTAGAATATGAATATTTAAAATACAAGGTATCATTGAGATTAAAGCACACACTTTAAAGTAATCACAGGTTCTTGTGGTTCTCAAGCAAGTCAGCTCTGATAATAAGGAAGATAGGCTTGTAATTTTAATAATAGAATTTACCTAACTTCTTAATGGTTTTTCATGACTTTTCACCTCAAAAAAGCTTTTGTTCTCTCTCCAGGTCCTCTCGTGATGCATGAATAGATCACTAGTTTTTAATGGAAAGAGGGTTTGGGAACCAGACAAATCTTGGTTTGAAATCAGTTAAGCCTTCCACTAGTTCTGAAAACTTGAGCAGATATTCAACCTCTAAGTTCTCATCTGTCCTTTGGGAATAGTAATACCTACCTTAGAGGATTGTCGTGAAGCTTAGAGACATTACATGGGAAGAGTTGGCACACAACTGGCTCTCAATGAGTAAGACATGATTCTTATGGGTAGTGTGAAGTCAGGGTATGAATGTATTATTAGGTGAGAAAGGGTTAATTTCTGCAGTGGGTTGAGTGTGTGTGTGTGTGTGTGTGTGTGTGTGTACACAGAGGACCAGCTGCCTCAAAAACATGCTGCTGCAGTGAATCATGGCTGGCTGCCAGAGGCTCCAAAGACCCTTGTACAATGTTAGGCAATGATCTTCTTAGTGTAAATGATACCCTGCAGGAACTCTAACTTCAGACTTCATGGGGTTGAAACTCTGGCCTCATACAATCTCCCAGAGATCACATATCCTATATCCATTGGAGTGAGAAGAATCCCTAGGCCCAACAATTACCATACACTAGATTTGGGGCTGCCTACTTAAGTCCTTAAGGTCTCCTTCATTCACCAGCCAAATACCCTGGTGTTAGTTTTGTTCATCTAACCAATGGATGCTTGAGTTCTTCTTCTTCTTCTTTTTTTAACCATGATTATTTGCTGCAAAATATGAGACTTTGAAACTCTTGTGGAAACTGTAAAAAATGGTTGTTGTCTACATACTGTTGTGGTTGATGAAATTCTGAAAGTGTCATTTTATATCAGGCACCAACGCTAAACAACATTAAAAGAATCAAATACAATGATCTAGGATTCAGAGAGAGAGAGCTTGCAAAGATGTTGACAATACTTGGATAACAAAAAGTGAGACGTTTTTAGAGAGCTGTATGAAAGGGAAACAATCCCCTCTATTTCAGCCTTTGCTGAAATTCATTATTCTTCAATGAAGTCTTTGTACATTTAAAGACACCTTCTAAATGGAATAACAGAGATGAGATCTAGTGAATTACAGAAGAAAACTGAGGACCAACTCCGTGAACTAAAGAACATTGAAATTAAATACTTTGCCATCATCTGAATACACTTTGTTGATATTTTCTCTTTGGTGTGCCAAGAGCCAAAATTTTCCAACTGATAAACTGTATCCTTAAACCCTTCCCAGTCTGGTCCAGAGGAAACTGAATCTTTTAGGCATTGAAATACATGTTGATTGACTAACTTTAAATTGCCTTCAAGAGTTAATTATCATGTAGATTTTGATTGGGTGAAATTATTTTTATTATACTATTTTAAAGATGTTCATTAATTTAATTTGAAAAAAAATGTTGACAAAATCCCTACAGACAATTTTTAGACACTGAGGAGATGGACGAGAGAGACTGCCTTTAAGGAGGTTACAATCTAGTGGAGAACATAGACAAACAGGTAATTACGACACACAAGTTATGTGTTAAAAGAAGTTTCACAGGGTGTTATGGAAGCATCAATGAGGGGCACTTAATTCAGCCTGGAGCTGTCAACAAGTTCAGTTTTAGGTGTATGTTGTTGAAAATGCCAGAGTTGTCAATAGAAGATGGAAGTACGATGTTGCAATTTTGGAGCAAGTAAAGGTTACAGGTGGAACTCTTGGGACCATTCACAATTATAAAAACAATCAAAGGGCTCTAAGAAGCACTTGTATGTAAACGCTATGCTATTCCTTATGATTACTTCCAAGTGTACGTGAATATGCCTTTCACCTGTAAGTATTTAGAATGGCTTAAGAATTAAAAGAGAAAGACATTTGATGATAGATTTGGTCAGGAAAATACAGGAAGGAAGCAAAGTCTTAAAAAATTATAATTTCTCATTTCAATTGCAAAGAATCTTTTGACCAATCTGTACAATACAATTTATAAAATTAATAAAAATTAATGAAGTCATAAAATTATGAAAGTAATGAAAATTTGGTCACAAAGTTCATATAAACAGGTCAGATGTTTCAGTTTAATTTAGTTTACTTAAAATCTATATTTTAGTTATATCCAGACCTATTTAAAGCTTTATGGTGATTTTCTGATTATAACAGGTATATGTTATTAGTAGGAAATTTGGGACAATGTAGAAATAGAAAATTATGAAGAAAATTAAGTAATCACAATTTCACCTCTCTGTTACTCCCTTCTTAACATCTCTTAACGTTTTGATATTTTCTACAATATATGTATACACACACACACACACACACACACAGGCACACACATGTGACTTTCCTGGTCCATTTTAATTTGGGAGCCATAAAAAGCAGTCACTGCTCCTTTAAATACAGAGTAACAGTATAACTTAGTAAAAAGAACCCAAATTTGAACTAGCTAGATCCAATTTGTAGTTATATGAAATTGAATAAATTGTTGAACCTTGAGCTGGTTCACCTGGCTTAAAATTCTAATGCTATCCTTCACTGCCATGTAAACTTGGGCAAATTTATTTACCATCAGAGACTTCAGTTTTCTTATTTGTAACAATAGGACAAGAATTCCTACTGTTTATGGAGAATGAATTGAGAGCAAATATTAATGTGACAAAGGCTGACAAAGTAGTTCAGCTGAGAGCTTGCCATTTTCTTGACTAGTTTGTTGGGGATGGAGACAGAGAATAAGATGGATTTGAGGTATATTTTGCAATAGAATTAATAGAACTTTCCATCAGAGTGAATTCAATATACGGATAAGAGAGAAATTTGAATCAAGGATAAAATTTAGGTCTCTGGTTGAAAAATGAATGAATGGTGATTCCACTAATACTTACTGAGAAGTGGTATGGTGTTCCATCACTGGGAGCTCCATTTTGCACACATGAAGCTTGAGATGTTCTGCAGCTGGTTGAATACCGGCATCTGGAGTTCCCAGTAGAGACAGTCTGGGCTAGGGAGGTACTTTTAGGTGTCATCAAGGTATAAATGTAATTTAAAGCTTGAGAACTAATTGAGATTGTATATGGGAAGGGAGAGACTGTGGAGGGCAAGAAAAGGCAGAAAAATAACTAGAAGGGACAGAATGGCTCAGGAAATGCAGCTGCTTCTCATTCCATCATCTCCCAGTGCCCTGCAGGGAGAAAGAGCTCTTGAAATGAATCCCACTGTCTCTTTCTCGGGTTAATTTGGCTGGGTAGGGAGGGGACAGTAAAGACATATATGAAAGTCTTAAATAGAAGCAGCTGTTGACTTTTCTGGGTAGTAATTTGATGACTATTTATTTAGCTTCAGTGAAATAATTTTGTTGGGTAGATAAAACAGTTTAAAATATTCTTATGCTGATTGTATATACCTATATGTCTTACCAATTTTTTTAATTGCACCAGTAGATTTACAGCAGGACATTCAGATGTTTTTAAGGTGCAAAAAACTTAGATATGCCATATGTTAAGTTTGAGTTAGCTGAATGAACAACATTTTTGCTAAAATTCTAAAGTACTACTTATCTGTTAATGAATGCTCATTTTTAGTTTTGCCTTCCACATTGTGATTACATAAAATGAAAATATATTGGCAATTTACAAATACTGTGTTGGTGATAGTAAGTGATTTTGGGTTCATATTTAATGAAAACTAGTAATTTAATAAGCCAAAGAGAGTTTAAAATTACTATTTTATGAACTAAGAAACTTTTCTTCATTGAACTTGTAAAATTGGGGACTTTTTCCTCCCCCTTTCTTTTTTTTTTCCCCTGAGGAATGAAAGAGATGAAAATCTAAAGCATCCCTGTTATGGTTCACACCGAAGTTATTCAGGTAAAAAACAAGTTCAGCAAGTTTTAAAGAAAAGACCTGTTAGTTAAGTAGAAGGCAAATATTTTCATTAGTGCTGAGCGGAAAAGAGAAAGTTTCATGTGACACGTTCAATGTTCGATCACTTCTCACCTGAAGCCCTTTTAACTCTGAGAAAAGGCAGAAAACAAAATAATGAAGTTGAAACGAGGAGAGTTTACGTCAGCAAAATATTTTCTTCTCACAAAATGCAGAAAGAAGAGATGGTGCTCTTTTATTTAGCAATTCTGTAGTTTTTCACGTGAAATAGAAACACACAATTATTTCGGATATGTCTTTGACTAGCATGGAACAATTAAAGATAATAACTAAAAAGATGTTAAATGTAGTAAGGAAGATTGGGAAAGGAAGGACATTCTTCTAGCCCACTGTGTGTGTGTGTGTGTGTGTGTGTGTGTGTGTGTGTGGTGAAGATCCAGACAACATTTTATCTCACGAACCTCATCTCACACCAATGTGGCGCCCCGAAGGTTTCATTTACCTCCTGGAAGAGATGTGAAGTCTGGACATGCCAGCGCTGAAATAAGACTTTTGGGATGAGCCTCTAGAGCAGAGAGGGATTTCTCTCAACAGTGGTCCTAGTCCTGGGGAGCTCAATTTGAAAAAGAGAAAAGTAAAGGTGTTTCATTTTAGACCTGCGAATGTAATTATTAGTGAGAAGAGTTGATTTCTTTTGGTTGTGGTACCCACAACCCAGCTCCAAAGGAAGCTTGCCCCACAAAGATAAATCAAGAACTCGCATAAAAAATTTGTACAGGAAAAGCCTGGGGTCCCAAACAACTGTGATCATGAACCTATTAAAAGATCTGTTATGCTGGCTGGAGAAAGAATAGCTCACTCCTCCACATACATATCCTTTTCCTCCTTCACCCAAGAGGGGAGTGGAAAAGACTGTGGGAAGAAAGGAGACACAATGGCAATGCAGTCATGCCATGATTTGCCTACATCTCTAGGGTAGAAATGGGTACTGAAATGGAGATCAACATTGGCAATGGAAGTTGAGCCACTGTATTGGCACCTGTGTCCGTAGAATAAAGTTCTAATGATATCCACAGACTGGGTGAAATAGGCTGGACCATTTCAAAGGAGAGAAGGGTATACAAGCTTACAGTTTAAAAACACAGTAAAAAAAAAAAAAAAAAAAAAAAACAAAAAAACCCTATGGTAATTATATTACTCCTTCCCCCTGAAAACTTAATTCTCTCATTAGACAAAAACTGGCAACACACATTCCATTCAGAGGTTATATATAAAATATCGAATACCATTATGGTTCAGATACAAACAAAGTAGCATGGATGTTCTATAGCCTTGGGACAGAACCTAGAGAGCACATGCTTCCCCAACCTTAATGCTGTATTTTCTAGGCAGTGCAAAGATATTGAGAGAGTGGACAGGGTGGTTGGGGAGTCAAAGGCTCAGAGCTGCAGCTATTTACCAAGTAGTTCAGAGCTCTTAATATGTTAATGACCAGTATGGCCATATCAATGCTTTCCAGATGAATATAAGCTGATGAAATTAAATAACGGTTCTCAAAAGCTTCTCTCCTCTTAAAAACTTGAATCAATGGTATACAGCATATTTTTGGTTTTATTTCAGTGAATGAATCTGAGCATGCTTTCTTAATTATTCATCAAGTATTTATTCTAGTAAACATCAATTTTGATGATAGAAAAGATTTTAGAGCCACTTATTCTGAAACTTTCCTTATACATCAGATCTATAATCAAAGCTGAATATTACCAGATGGCTTTTATAGGCCCAAATCAAGATTTCACTCATGTACTGAAACGTTTTAATGTATACATGCATTTGAAATATCTCAGGACCATTACACATAAAGATTTGGGAAGAACTCATTTAGCACAGTCTTTCCAAGCATGGTTTTTAAAAATTTAATCAGCATAGTAAACAAGCTTTACTGATCATAAATTATAAAAGAAATTACTAGTAGGAAAGATGATTTTTTTTTCTTCCATTGATACAAATAGGGGAAGAAAATGACTTGGATACAACTCAATCCTGCCAGCATGTCTAGATGGAGTGCTGCCTTGCCTATCCACAAAGAGGCATGCACATTAGGTTGCTTTCCATCACCGAACTGAAGTTTGTTCCTATCATCTTAGGAGCTCTCTGTTGATTAAGGGGGCAGCAAGAACTTGTGATCCTAAGAATCAAGACTGACTTGGTCCATTTAAGTGGCTGAAAGTTTCCTTGGTTATGGAAGAAATGGAAAAATGTTATTAGGGAACTTGGAGAATTTTCTTTTTTGGAGAATCATAGGCAGAATGTAGTCTTCTCTTCCTGTGCTTTTTCCCAGAGAAAGAAGGATTTTTTTTTAAATCCATTGCCAAGTAGAAGTGCATAGATAGATAGATAGATAGATGATAGATGATAGGTAGGTAGGTAGATAGATAGATATATAGATAGATAGATAGACAGACAGGTAATGTGATCACCAATGAGTGATGAGTTCAGTCTTTGCCTTCTTGCTTCTATTTCAGCCACCTCGGCAACCCTTCCTTTTCTGGTTCATCCTTCCTTCTTTATTTCAGTCTTCTCCTTCCCTCCCCTTTCCCGGTCTTCCTTCCTTTGTCAAAATCTCTCTTCCATCTTATCCCTTCCCTTTCCTGCTTTCTCCCCCACCTCATTCTTTCTGCTCCAACTCTAGCCACACAATGCTTCCTTAATCCTTCCCCTCCTCCTGTAGCCCTTCAGCACAAATAACCAAGCACAATGTTGGAAATTTGTCTGAGGAAGTTTTGTGGAGTGTACAAGAAACATTTTATGATGTGGATATTGTAAAAAGTTTAAAGTGGTAGGGTATTCAGCTTTTCTGTAGTTAAGATCCTTGGAACAAAGTATATAAAAAGGATACAGATTAAACTAAATGTGCCTTAGTGCTGCTAACTAATTAAACTAAGTGAATACTCATGATTTGTTTTATCATTTTTGCATTAAGAAAATTTCTCAAATGGAGGATAATTACAGCAAGAGCCTAATTAGATGCGAACAGACCATATTCTTCTGTTCTGATGCATTAATGATTTCTTTTGTGTTATAATTGTTGCATTCATCAGGGCGAGTGAAGTGTTTCTTTTTCAGTATTCATGTAGAGGATGCCTGGTGCAAAGTGGGGAGTCTGACTTCAGAACAAGCCAGTTATATGAAATGAGTTTGATATTTCTAGTCCAATTCACTGCAGTTTTATTATCTGCATTGCAAAAATTTCTAAAACACTTGGCACTACTGTTAGTTTTAGCAGAAAACATGTCTTTTGAAAACCACCTTTCCCCCCATTCTATTCAATTGCGAATCTCAACTGTACTTGTACTGAGCTATCACTGATTACTAATGTACTAATTATTTTGTGATGACTGTCAAGTCATAAAAATCATATCACATTGTCATTTTTATCCTATACATGAAAGAATGGTAGGTTAAATGCATCATGATTTATGGTCTTGAATCTGAATTAACAGAGGAAATTAGTAGCTACCAATGAACACAGATTTATAAAGTACAATTATGTCTACTATGAATGTCCAATGAACAAAACATTGCAGGACTAAGTATGAATGTGGATACATAATACAACTGTATGGTTCAATCACAGCCATCTTCCAAGTTGAAAGACAAAAGAAAAATAAGAAAGAAAACAAATTTAACATCCATAAAGCCTAAATACACCTAGAGGAGACGTGAGTATTTGGTTTATATAACACAAAGACTGTTTCTAAAGATCTCTTACAAACAGGAGATTATTTTTGTTTTTTTTTTATTAATAATAGTATGTAAACTAATATCGTAAACCTAACTTTGAACCTTAAGAACTAGGATGCGATTTGTCATAATAATATCAAATTGCTCAACAATTGCTGTCAATAGAATTGAGGGACATCCACCCATATCAGCACTTAGTGTTTAGGTTTAAGAAAGGGATGTAAGGTCATTAATGTTTTGCCTCTAAAAAATTTACTATGGGTAGTAACTTTTGTCAGAAGTAGGAAGGACAGAAATGTGGTTGAACTGTTCAAAGTTGGAACTATGACATTAAAATTAACTAGGTCAGATTTTTTCTTATCTCTCTAGATGGAGAACCATTAAACAACTCTAGGTTTCCTGGCTCAGCAAGAATCTGGATTTGAACCTCAGTCTTCTACTTCCCAGTTCAGTGGTCATTTCACCCACTACATAAGTGTGTAGTAAGCTCAGATACAAAATTAGACTCAGAAATATTGTAATCTGCTAAAAGTAAAATTCCCTTCACATATTTTCCCAGAGTCTTTTTTTCCCCCCAAAAGTTAATGTAGTAGTACTTTCATGACCAGAAGCCACTGATCTTAGAACCTTAACTGTACAGAACACAGATGAGTAAAAACATGAAAATACACAACCATACATACGATGCTTGCATTAAATCCTCATGCAAACACAGACATCACAAAATCCTTACACTTAAGCTCTCAGGGGCTTTTCTAGAGTCTCATTGGAGTATATTTCCTCTGATTCTGAGTTTGGTTGCATCATTTTGGTTCTTCTGATTTTCTGCCCAGAGTAAATTAGAAAATTTGTTCCTTTGCTTTTGGTAAGAAAGAGAGCAGGGGATGGGGGGGGGGGGGAGGGAGGGCTATGCAGCTTGTTGCAGGCACACATTGACTAGCAAAAAAAAAAAAACAAACGAACCAGCAAAAACCAGTCTGACAGTGAGGCGACAGGAAGTTATGTTACAAATTCACCTAGCAGAGAAGCTAATAACCTGCTTATTTACATAAGCTGTGACATCAGCACTGAGGACACTTTAGTGCATTCACTGTTAAAAGTCAAAGGTGTTTAAGCAAAACAAATACAGACACAAAAACCATAGCAATCCCTACAGGCCAGTATAGGAAAGGGCTGAGACAGTGCCCCAGCTCTTGGACTTGAGGTACATGTCTGAAGGGTCAGGCAGGAAACTTGCTTCCTGCTGTTTTTTGTAACTAAGAAGCTCCAACATCTTGTGTGTGTGTGTGTGTGTGTGTGTGTGTGTGTGTGTGTGTAAGTATGGAGGGTGGTGGGGTGGGGCTGATGGTGCACAACGTCAAGAAAACCCCAAGTTAAGCAGGATGTAACACTGTGATGGTTTAAGGGTCTGATCCCAACAGGTCCCAGAAAAGTAAGAAAGCAAATGAAACATAGGGAGCAAGATCTAGCCTCTGGAAGGAGAGGTTAAGAAGAGTACTAAGGCCTAACCAAGAAGATGGGGTTTGGGGAAGGATTTCTGATTCTAAATATAATTCTAAATTGCAATGTCAGGTAGGAAACGCAGAAGCCAGAACCCGTAGTTAGTACTGGAGCAATAGAGCCAATAAGGATAGGCTGCAACTGGGGGACAGAGGGACTCTTGGAAGCCCTGGCAGCAAATAGGCTCTCCTGTCTTGTTACGGCATCTGGATCACAATATCAGGGTTGTCTCTGCACCAGACTTGGGTTGAGCCTACAGAAGAGGGGCATCAGGCATATAGCGAGCATCTGCTAAAGAAGATAGGAGTTGGCATCATTGTCTTTGATAAGGCAGATGGGGAATTCTCTTCTCCCTCTCTCCTTCCCCCCTTCCCTCCCTCCTTCCTTCCTTCCTTCCTTCCTTCCTTCCTTCCTTCCTTCCTTCTTTCCTTCCCTCCTCCCTTTCTTTCTTTCTCTTCCTTTTTCTATTTTATATAATTATTACTTTATCACCTATAGTCATTTCCTGTAGCCCATTATAGCTTTGCTCCTACCCACCTCCTTTGTGCTGTCATTGACCAGTATATTACAATTATATGACATTTCTGTGTGTTCTAGGCCCAACAATACACTTTACACACATATAATTATACATACTGAATGGTTTTATATATATACATACATACATATAACTGTTTATATAAAATGCTCTTATAAATATAAATTGTGTTATTGGGTCTAGCACATACAGCAACATTGGGTTATTTTTTATAATTTGGATCTTTTTGCTCATATTATCTATGTGATGTGATACCGCCATCACGCCTTCCTTTTCTTCCTCAGTCATATTTTCTTTGGTGCTGTGAACATATTTATAAGGTCTACTTTGAACTCTTTTTCTGTGAGATCCGGCATCAGGTCACTGTCAGGCAGCTGCTGTTGTCTGCTTTTTTTTCTGGTATGTGAGTCATACCTTCCGGTTTCTTTTCAGGCTTCAATTTTTTTGGTCGGAAACCAGACATTTTAGATAATATATTGGAGCAACTCTAGGTACCGGCTGCTCCCTCCCACTTTGGGGCATGTTATTGTTATTCGGTTGTTTATTTGTTTAGTGATCGGCTGGATTATTTTGGTGAAATCCCATTTCCCCCACTTGGTGTTAAGCCTCCGATATTATTCCTCAAGGAGGCACAGTGTGGGGTGTGCCACAGCCACCCTGGGGTGACTGTGGCACTGGTAGAGTTCTCTTCTACTCTTTCCCTGACCGCAGCCAGCTGGCAAATTCCACTAAGTGCCTGCCACTTATGGTATTGTTTTCAACAATGTCCCTGGGCATATATTCCTCTACAAAGTCATCCAATCAAAATGTGATTTCTTGAAAGGAATAGTTTCTGAGGTCAGTGTTTGATATTTGTTCCGATCCCAAAATGACTCCCCAAAACTGTCATCATCGCAGGTTCTCTTCTGAAAACTAGCTGTCCACAGTCCACTGTATCTTCATTAGATCCATGAATCTCTTCACACTTGCCTCACACCAGAATGTCGCTCAGGGAGAGAATTGTGTGAAAGCTGAGACATCTGGGGCATAGTTTCAAAGTCGACTGTAAAACAAAATAAATAGCTTTGTCGTCTGCATGAGAAGTTACCAGGAATTTGAGGCTGGAGTATAAGCAGTGAGAGAGAAGAACAGGTAAGAGGAGTATCAGTCAACGTGAAAACTTCAGGGAAAGGCAGCAAGGAACAAATAAGTGGTTCTAGAGTAACCAGACAATTGCTAATATTTGGTTTTGAGTTGTACGTGGTGCTCCTACAGAAATCCCTTCCCACTCTCTGAGACTTCAGTCAAAGGCAACTACGAGTGTAGGCTTGTGCTGGCCATACTTTGAGAGGGAAGGAATCTTTTCTTGAAGGCTGCCGTCCTTCAGAGAAAAGGATAGCATGCATGGGATGACGAGATGATCCATAAATTGATTCAGAACTCTAGAAGAAGTGTGTCCCCTTCTTTTTCATCCAAATAATCCTCAGAGGGATTGCACGAGGAGAACAAGTTTATCCACTGCATGTGGGAAGGAGGCTCAACCTACCCTATTTAAACATCAAAGGACAGTGTGACCCCCGCTAAATTTAGGTCACTCGCACCTTACATAATGCTCATGACCATTTTAAGAGGAAGGTACACAGATAAGGAAACTGAGGCTTATGGAGGTAAGGACATCTGCTCATTATCACATTACCAGCATACGGTGAAGGGAGCATTCAAATCCAGGGCTGACTTCAAAACCCCTGAGGTAGGTTCCTTCTGTTGTTCTTCTGCCCATATGAAAATCCTTTTGTGGCTGTCATTGCTTCCGAATTAAGTGCAAACTCCTCTGCCCAGCATTTAGGATCTTCCTTAATCTGGAAACCACAAATTTTTCTAATCTTAACATGATGACTCTTAAAACTAGGGACTAGAGGCATTTCTCTGGGACTGTGGTTCTTGTTCTCGAATCTTGTGTTTCTAAGAACTGCATTCATCGGCCCGGACCAGCCTCCCTGTGGGGGCCTTGGCAGAGAAGGATTAAATCACCTTGACAGGGAGGGCAGCTTTCCTTGATTTTGTGAAGCTTTCCATGCTTTTTTGCTGCCCAACTCCTGTGCCCCTGACTTCCGTTTGTCTGCCAGGGCACCTGCCTCTTCCCATTTGCTGGGCTTCTCCGATGCTGCCATCTGTATTCCTGCTAGATTTCCACCTCGAGCTTGCCAGCACATTCCCCTCATACTTAGTTCCGCTCGGCTGCCTGAATTTACATTGCCTTTTGATGGGTCTTCACTCCAGTTCCAGTCACACCCTAATTGATTGCTCTAGTTTTTAGGTTCTGGCCATCCCTGCCCACTCCCATAACTGAATGAGGCACGTTTGTAAGACTGTGGATGTGTAACAAACATGATCAGTTCATGGGATAGCTGGCAACACTAGCCTGAATAGGGAGGTTGTGGAAGGGAGGGAAGAGGGGACGTGATTTATGATGCTGCTGGTATATGTGCAAGTTGGGAACAGTAAAAGAAAGTAAAGATCAAGAAACAGAGTACACCCAAGTAATGTAAGGTTTTGGCTGCTATGGACTCAGCTTTAACGTCTGATCCAAGGAATGGCTGTTGGGACCTAGTTAATTAAGTTAACATATGGTCACCCTTGCAACCTACGTTGGCTGCTGCTATGTTTCAGGCCACCTTCCCTGGAGAGGGAACCAACTTGTCTCCACTTTGGCAGGCCAGAAAGATTCTTCCCCATGACCCAGTGCTAATGTGATGGTGGATCATAAAACACCATCAATGTAAAACTTACACCAAAAAACCCCATATAATTTCATTCCTGCAAGTCATTTGGAAAAATACATATAAGTTTGCTAAATCAAACATATTATCTTCCGAATCTTTTTTTTTTTAAGTCAGTTGTGATGATAGACTAAGAAAGGCATTAAAATGATAGAGATGCTTGTATGTTTAAAAAACTAACTGTATACGTTATACATGGATGTTTTATGTCCCTGACATGGTATCTCTTCCTTTATTATTACCATGAATAGAAATCATTTAATACTGCTTCTTAAGAAAGAATACTGACAATGCAAATATAATAAAACATAATGGCAATTGTCAGTTCTTTGCAATGAACAAAATGGATCATCATCGAAGCGGAGACATTAGTTTTTTTTTTTATTATTCATTGGTCAATCCTCTATGCGTTCATGCTATTAAATACGAAATGAAAAATTACTACATCTCTAGCGTGCCATATACAGTTATACCCAATACACATGCATACAAATAATAACATAGGAATAGAAAGTCCTAGTTGCAATGTAAACCTTTTGTAAAAGCTGAATTCTAACCACAAAATCACATTTTTTTTTTTTTGGTTACATAAAATGGTTGGTCTACACATGGTAGGATGAGGTCATTAGTGAGTTTGGATTAGCTCATTATTTTAGAAAATAATTTCTAAAATTAAACACTTTTACCTAGTGTAAGTAAATAAAGGTTTTATTAATGCACTTTTGGGCAAACCTGAAAGCCTTAAAGCACCGCCAGTGGATTAGAAGGGGCAGCAGATGAAGACAAATGTCTAATATTTATGGTAACTATCTTCCTCCTAGTTGTTACATTGTGGGCATTGCCAGGAGCTAATGTGGAACAATAGAATATTTCCTGGGGGATCTTTGTAAGAAAGGTAGGCTTTAGCAGCTGTTTGTAAATGGAACCTGTACAGCGTATTTCAAAGAACTGTGAATTAAGACTTCTTGCAAAGGGAAAGAGTTCTTAAATTGTATAAATTCTGCTTTCTGAACAGGAAGTATGCTAATGAAGTTGTAAATTCTTTGAGAGTCAAAATTACATTAGAACTCCCATCAGAGTTCTGAGTTTGCGGTAACAATTCAATAAATATTTATCGAATAGGAATGGATTCTTTGCACCAATGCTGGCTGGTGAAATGTATCCAAATCTCTGAACTTTGTACAGAGGCTGGGTTTGGATAAACTTTCAGAGGAAAGTCTTCTAGGGGTTTTTATGAGGGTTCTGACTGAGGCAATCCTTTAATCAACAGTGTGGTGTACAAAGGCAAGTATGGGTGCAGGATGTAAGATTTCGTCATGAGATGGAAATGACGCCATGGAGTTTTCTTAAGATCCTTTGCCATTGCCGATATGTTCCTGCTTCGGTGGTTCTCTCAGTAACCAAGGGCTTTGCCGAGTAGTGCCAAGAAACAGTTGGCTGACTGCTGGGTTGTTTTAGTACTGAACAGGAAAGAAGACGGTAGCATCCATTGTTTTCTCCACTCAAAGTGCAGGCAGAAATCTGCCTCTGTTCAGTTATCTGTCCTCTGTTTGGCCATGTGCTTCAGAGAAGAGTTGCCCCAGACACAGGGAGTGCATTGCGACTGCTTTAAATCAGCCACAACAGATTCATAGACTTTGCCAATAATTGATGCATACATGAGTATGACACGGGGTTCTAGGCAATGAATCACCAGGGATGACCTCCTACAAAATTTTTGGGAGAGGATTTCTTGATCCTAAGAGAGACCCATGGAAGGGAATAGTTTCTTCCTCCTCTAGAAGAAGTAGTAACTGAATACAATGCCTGGATTTGCACAGCCATCTTGCAATCATGAGAAAAGGAAGCCAAAGGACAGGAGCTTACACCTTGCGTGGATCAGAAGAGCAAGGTGGAAAAAGAATTTATTCTTTGATATCATTGTCGAGTGGACAATGCTACTTTTGGTCTTATTGTTATGTGAAATAATGAATTTACTTATATCCTTATTCTTGTGGCACTTTTGGTTGAATTTTCTAGCTTGCAGAGGGTTGCCAGTTAGCAAATAAAAATGTAGCTTGCAGAGTTAAGTTTGAATTTCAGATAAATGATGAATAATTTTTCAGTATATATATGCTTAATGTGGTATTTGTCCCATGCAATATTTGGGACATCCTTTGTCATGATTTGTTGTTTATCCGAAATTCTGATCTAACTGGACACCTTGTATTTTATTTGTCAACATTAAACTTGCTGCTGAGAGCAGTTTACCTGGTTCGGTGATGAAAGGCTTTCCTCGGGTCCTATTGGCTATGCTCTTTCAGAGGTAAAAATGTGAAATAGAGTGACGAGTTATACTTTGAGTATACATATTTGGAATTCAGGCTCATATTCTCTAGAACTGGTAAAAATGTCTAAAGTACTTTTTTCTTGAGTCTTGTCAATGAAACCTTACCATGATTTGAAATATTATTTTAATGCAGATTAACTGTAGAAAGAGATCCTAAAGTCTCCATTTCTTTACTTACCACCTATTTGGGGCAATAGAAATCTACCATCTGAGTCTCAGTATTTCAGTATGTAGTTATGAAGAATTAATATACATTTTGAGAAGCACCATTCATGTCAGGTACATATTACTTCAAACATATTAACTCTCTTTCTTGTATTGATTGCTAAGAACTCTCTTAGGTGCACTTGTAAGAATATTATAAGAAGCAATAGAAACTCATTCATCCAAACAAGTACTGATGCTGCTTCTTCCCTCTGCACACACCTGAGCAGAGTGAGTGCAGTAAGATGTGGACAAATGAGATGCTTTGTGGTGTGAGGACCTCGTACTGCATTACTGTATAGGTGAGTGGTTTTCTTCAATATATTTTTTAAAAATTTTAATGTTTATTTTTGAGACAGATAGAGAGAGACAGACAGACAGACAGACAGAATGGGAGCAGGGGAGGGACAGAGGGAAAAGGAGACACAGAATCTGAAGCAGACTGCAAGCTCTGAGCTGTCAGCACAGAGCCCAATGCGGGGCTCGAACCCACACATCCTGATATCATGACCTGAGCCAAAGTCGGACGCTTAACTGACTGAGCTACCAAGGCACTGTTAAAATTCTTTTTAAATACTTGTTTTTTTGAGAGAGAGAGAGAGAGAGAGAGAGAGAGAGAGCACACGCGCGCGCGCGCACACACACACACACACACACACACACATACACGCAGGGGTGCGCGCAAATGGGAGAGGGGCAAAGAAAGAGGGAAACAGAGGATCTGAAGCAGGCTCTGTGCTGACAGCAGAGAGCCCAATGTGGGGCTCTAACTAATGCACTGTGAAATCATAACCTGGGCCGAAGTTGAAAGTCGGATGCTTAACAGACTGAGCCACCCAGCTGCCCCTAGCTGAGTTTTACTCCTGACTCTGAAACTGGCACCTATTAGATTGTTCATAAATTATAGCTGTTGTTAGTACCTAAACTAAGAAGAATAATTTTGCCTTTCCTTGGAGGATAGAGACCCATCTCTTTTTTAGTATCTTCAGCATGTGGCACAGTGCATTCCACACACCCAAAAGGTATACAATGAGCATAAATGGCCACGGAATTGGGTTCCTACCTCATGGGCAATGCATAGACCATACAATCTTTCTAATGGGTTATTCTGTATTCAAGTCGTCATGCCATTTTGATACTTTTTCTATCTTCCTTTTCATGCGCAAAGGAAGTTATTCTCACAGAGAAAAATATAAAGCCCACAGAATGGCAGCTGTGATGTCAAGTCTTACCGTGCTCCTATAATCCTGATGAAGAAAATATTTGGAGAAGGAGGGAAGAGCCGCTGCCCTTACGAAGCTGACGGCTGCCAGATGGGAGGACTGCTCATGCTGTGGACACTACAAAGCAGAACTAAAGTTGAGGGATATAAGATAAAGGGAGGTGGGGTCAGGTTTAAACAGTCAGAACTGCCTAGTACCGCAATGCCTCAAAGGTATTGAGGACTCCTCTCCTGAAGTATTGACTCCCAGACTGATGACCATTTACCAGGAATATTATAGCAGCTCTGTTTTCTACCTAACTTGAAAAATGGGGATATTAACCCCAATTTATCAGCTCACAGGTGAGGGATTTGGTCCAACGAAACCTGAAGAGACTCCTTTGCTGGTTTTCAGGCATCTGTAAATCACTAGTCGCAATGGTTTTCAAACTTGACTGCAGAGTAAAATTAACTTGGGAACTTTGAAAAGTCTAGATGCTTGGGCCACATCTGCAGAGATTTTGATTTAATTGCTATGGGGTAAGGCTTAAGCATTAAGGATTTTTTCAAAGCTCTCCAACTGATTCAAAGGTACAGCACTTTTGAGAATCCCTGAACTAGCGTGCTCAAAAATTATGATTCTGGATTGTAGTTTGGAATTTGATTTAACCTGAGGTGTAACACTAAGCAGCTTCCTTAACTTCTCTTGGTTCCATATTCCTTATTTATCAAAAGGCGGTGGGGTGTATATACTTCTAAGGCACTGTCCTCCAAAATTTTATTATTCTAGGGCCCTTAAAAGTTTATGAATTATGAAAAGGCAACCTTACTGCTTTCTCAAAATAGAGGGGGAGCTGTGTTCAGTGGCATGGGAATTCTTTGCACTCCTTTTTGTTGGTTATAATGGCAGTCATAGACGCCCCTCAACGTGGGGATGGTTCTGCCTCTCACAGGAACGTGTGACACCAACAGTGTTCAGATGGCAAGATTCTCAGTAGTCCCCTGCTGAGGACTGGGGTCCATCCTGATTTGCACAGAAACTGCTAGAGGATAAAAAAATAGGTTTCTTTCCTCTTATCCGCGATTCCAGGAGATACTTTATTGCCAGAGTAGAGTCATCTGATGGACTACTGCATGTTTTTCTTCGTCTTTTGTGTGGGTGGCTATTTTGTGCTCTTTTGGGCTTGCTACCTTACATTTGGTTTAGTGACTTGCTTACCAAGAATTTTCCTGACCCTAACCTGGAACTCTCAGCTTCCCTTTTAGTCTTGGTTTTACTTCTACCCAAATGACAGCATGTGTCTCATCGTCACTCTGGTCATGTGGCTACTGACTCCAGACAGGAGATGATAGACACAGCACTGCAAACTTCTTCTTTTTCCCCTAAAGAAATTTAAGGAGAACTTCCATTATGAGGTTTTCCCCAAAGATGTTGCTTATGTTTCATGGAGTTTGTATTTGTTAGTCTAGTTTTATTTGCCACACAATGTGCACAAAAGTAATCATAGAAATGTGAACTATTATGGGGCACAAAACATCAACGTTTTATATGGAAACTATGATTGAGTGATTTCTTTTTTTTAAGTGTGAAACTTCTTACTTCCGAAAGGAAAGGTACTTTGGAAAGATAGTCTCCTATTATTACTTTAATACTTCCTGAAATTCTAGTTTAAAAACAAATTTAAAGACCCGTTACTCTGCACACAATTCAAGATAAATCACCCAGGGGTTCCTGGGTGGCTCAGTGGGTTAAGCATCCCACTTCAGCTCAGGTCATGATCTCACAGTCCATGGGTTCAAGCCCCGCATCGGGCTCTGTGCTGACAGCTCCGAGCCTGGATCCTGCTTCAGAGTCTGTGTCTCCCTCTCTCTCTGCCCCTCCCCTGCTCATGCTCTGTTTCTCTCTGTCTCAAAAATAAATAAAAACATTAAAAAAGTAAATAAAAAGATAAAACACCCAGTTAAAACTCAGACAATCTTATTGGGAGAAAATTTTGGAACCTTCGGGTTACTTGTGTAAGAGTTAAAAATGTTCTTTCTTTCTATTCTGGATATCAGATCCGGACACGTTTACTCTGGTGTTTACATAAATGCTGTCAGTGCACCATGGAAGTTGGAAAGAACTCTTTTTATTTTTGTCAATTTTATTTTTATTTTTATTTTTTAAATTTTAAATCAGGAGGGCAACAAAGCAATAAGAAGGACCATAGGGCACCATGTTAGTGACAAATCACAGGAGGTGGTTCCAGAAAGGTTGTGAAAACTAGTTTCTCATTGCAGGAATTGGGTTGGGCCACTCCTTCGCCCCCCCTTCTCAAACACAAATATTTTCATATAATAAAAGCCTGTTTCCCTATGGTTATAACCCAGCCTCCCCTCCTCGGACACCACCATTTTAAAGGGGGTTACTGCGCGGACTTCCCCGCAGTGCATAGGTTTTCTCTCTTTCTGGGCCGCGTCTCATAGAGGTGAGGCGTCCCTTCGAGGGGCTCACGCCGGGTGAAGGGACAAGAAACACCCACTCGGATCCAACCCGGGCAGCCAGCGGCCGGAGCATGCGCTGAGAGTTTGTGCAGCTGGCCCTGGCTGCCGCCGCTGCCTCGTCCGGACTTGGCGAGGACTTGGGAGGGACAGAGGCGCTGGGAGGTGGCTTAACAGAGACTTTCCAGCAACTGCTGCCCAGGACTCTTTTTTTTTTTTTTTTTTTCTTTTTCCCAGGAGGCGGCGACGGCGGCGGCGGGGGAGAGGAAGAGAAGGAAGCGTCTCCTCCTTGAGCCAATGCAGCCCTCTGGCTCTCCGGGAGGAGCGTCCCTGCCCCGATGAGCCCCCGCAGTGCGTCCGCGACCGTCCCCCGGCGGGAGTGGGGCGCGGAGCCCAGCGCCGACGGTGAGTGGCCGCACGTCTCCCGTCTCCCCAGCCGGCCGTCCCGCCAGCCCGCCGGCGGCTGTCCCCGGCGCTGTGTGCTAAACTACTTAGAGGCTGGCGGTGGGGCTCCCCCGCCGCCGGCGCTCCCCCCACCCCCCACCCGCGCCCTGCCGGGGGCGCGCGGACGCGGTGGCGGGGCGGGGGACCGCGCTCGGCTTTGTGCTGCTCTGGCGGCGCGGGGTCGCGGCCGCGGCCGGGGGAGGGGGCCGTGAGTGACTAACCCGGCGTCTGCACAGCTGCACCGGCCCTAATTCCCCCGCGCCCCTCCCCGCCCCCGCCCCCGGCTAATCCATCATTCCGGGCCGGAGCACCATTTCTCACGTTCTCCCCGAGAAACCCTAGTCGTGCGGCGGAATCCCAGCTCAGCGCCTCGCCCCCCACCCCCGTGCCCCCTGTTCACACTCGCGCGGCGGGGTGGGGTGGGGGGTGCGGAGAGCTGGGGGGCCCGGGAGCTGTCCTAATGCGGGGGACGCTCGCACCCGCGGACTCGCCGGCGGCGCCGGTGACGTCTCCCGGGGGTAGTGCGGTTTCCAACCTTCGGGACGGTTCCGAGCTGAGCTGTTCCCCCCCCCGGGAGGGGCGCGGACTGAGGGACGTTTTCCAGAGCGTCTCATCAGAATGCAGAGGACACCGCCGCGCGTCCCCCGAGAACGGGAGTTTACTGTGTGCCTTCATTCATCCGGGAGTCAATCTTTTCTCTTCTCAGCAGGTGTTATCTGAAGCCGGTTTGGAACTTTAGGGGAGTTGAGGTTACAGTTACAACTTTAACAAATGATTTTCGATGAAGCGATGTCTCAAATGACCTAGGCTTCGGGCCGGACTCGGGACCCAGCTGAGAGCTGCAGAGGAGGGGTGGGCTGCGGGGCGGGGGGGTGGGGGCGAGGAGCGCGGTGATGAGAAGTGCCCTGTTCTCCCCGCCCCCTGCAGACCGCAGCTACTTTGCCGGTGAGAGTAGGATGTGGTGAAAGGATGGGGCTTCTCCCATACGGGGCTCACAATGGCCAGAGAAGATTCCGTGAAGTGCCTGCGCTGCCTTCTCTATGCCCTCAATCTGCTCTTTTGGGTAAGTCAAACAGTTCCGCTGCACCAACAGGTGGGGACGGCTGGACTTGGTCTCCTCCAGCCACCACTTAATGCGCCAAAGGGCATAGCTAAACATTAATTAATTACAGAGGATCACACCCTCTATTTTTCAGAGAAGTCCGTTTTGACCTTAAAATGCCTTTGATCTAGCTGAAGTGCCATTTGTAATTAGAAAAAAGAAATCGACGCCTGGATACTGGTGGCAGTAAAATTAGACTTGAAGTTAAGCTAGGGATATAAATAAATGCACGTGCTTGTGCTTGTAGATAAGAAAATTATGGCACACCACTTAGGGAACTGCTTGTTTTCAGGAATTTCAGATAACTGTCCAAGCCATAAATTGTTTCCTTACGTCATCCTAGCCTATAAAATCTGGTTGGCGTAAAGCAGTCTTACTATGTTTTCGTGAGAATTCATGCATAGATAGCCTATCGAGAGACTGGGTAGATTTTTCTACCGGTAGAGATTCCATCCAGGCTAAAAAGGTGGTTTTCATGTAACTATTTCTAAGTTGGCAAAGTTTTAAGGAATTTTGTGTATGCTTTTGGAAAATCCCATAACCATTTAAGGAAATAAAATACATAAAATTTAACAAGCTCATGGAAATCTTTATGCTGTATGAGCTAGTGACTTTCTATGCTTTGCGCCCAGGCATAAGTTTTCATTAAGTGTTATTAATAAATCACATTATTATTTATAAAATTTATGAGGAAAATATAAAAATTAAAACTTTTAATGTTGCTTCAAGAAGTTGTCATCCTTAAGCAAGTAAATTTTTGCCAATTTTGTATTCTATTAATAACTTACATTCAAAATTTTCTGTTAGAAATTTTAATGTGTGATTTATTTATCTGGCCGACTGGCTGGCATTGACCAGCCTCCTTTCATAAGGCTGGTGCAAGTGGTCTCTAGAGGATGACATTTTGGTTTCAACTAGTCCCTACGGGTGACTCCATTTTGAAGTGACAAATTAAGCCTTCCTTCCGTGAGTAATCTGAAAAGATATCTAAATTGGCAACTTTTTTTTTTTTTTCTACATGAGAATTAAAAATCATTGCATAGTTAAATTCACCACTTGGGAACGTAAAATCACTAATTGATCTCATTGCAGATGTTAATTCTAAATATGTACGTTTTTTCAATGGGTCATTAAATCACCTACTTAGCTATAAAGTTACTAAGATTTTGAACTTTGTGTTTTTTTTTTAAATGTGTGGTAATTATCACTTCAGTTTACTGGTTTTTCACTTTTCTACTTTATGCTTTTTAATTATAGAATCATCACACTTTTATAACTAAAAGGGAAT
This sequence comes from Leopardus geoffroyi, assembly GCF_018350155.1. Lineage (NCBI taxonomy): Eukaryota > Metazoa > Chordata > Mammalia > Carnivora > Felidae > Leopardus > Leopardus geoffroyi. The sequence goes on along the minus strand of NC_059331.1, from coordinate 138,889,879 downwards.
TTAAAGATGACTTGGTTGAACTTCCTTACTTTGTGAATGAGAAAACCAAGTGTAAGTTAGTGACTGGTCAGAGGTCAGATGGCCTGATGGTGACAGTTCCTGTAGCAGAACTCAGCTTTCTCGCTCCCGAAGAGTGCCTTTACGTGAATGATTACTGTGTTCTCAGTCTTGAAATTACTAGGACTTTTGTTGTTGTCCAAAGAACAATGATTTGGAAATTTTCTTAATAATCTGTATTATGTGGGAGGAAAAAAACCTCAATCATTGAACAAAAATATTGCTCTTCCGACTACTGAATTTGCTTCAAAAAACCTATTTCTTAAATTCCTCCAGGGCTCTTTCTAGCGCCCCAAAATGTAAAATGTCATGTCTTTGCTGTTATCCTGTACCTCAGGCTTCTCATTTTCTGTGGGTGTATTTTATTTATTTATTGAGATCCCTTCCCCCTTTCTCCAGCCCTCTTCTTCTGCAACTTCCCCTCCAACAAAATAATCCGTGTTAACCTCTGTATCTTTTAAAATTTTGTACAAAGATGTATTTACTCATACCTGTCCGCATATACCCATTCGTGTACATTTATACGTATATTCACAATATATTTTTGTTAAAATGGTTTTTTTCTCATGCGGGTTCAAGTGGCAGGAGTGGGATTGCTTTGGGGGAGGATATGTGATACAGACGACAACAAAAGAGCTAATCTTTATACAGTTCTTCTTCCGTTTGCCAGTCACATTTAGTGCTTCAGTCTCCTAGCCTGTGAAATAGGAATGATAGTTCCTCTTGTCTAGCGTTGTCCTGAGGATTAGAGTTAATGTACACAAGGGGTTTGAACAGTGGTGCCTAAATGTGCTATCTATGTGGTGGCAGTAACAGTAGGTAGTAGTACTTGTGTTTGTTACCGCTGTTACTACAGTAATGACACTCAAGTAGATTATCAGGAGGTGGAGTGCTCACTCAAAGGAACCCCCGTGGTGGTAATAGCAGCAATTGTTATTCCTGGGATTAATACTGCTACCACTACTACATTTCCTTGACCCAGAAATCCTGCCTGGGGAATTTGTTCCCTAGAAAGAAGAACACCGATACACCCCATTATATGCACACAAATATTTATTGCCATCTTGTTGGTGTTAGGGCACTTTGAAATTTTTGTCGGTTTGAAAGGTTTAAAGTGTTATTTTACTGTTGCTTTGTTTTTTATTTCCTCTCTTCTCCAATGAGCATGAGCATCATTTTCTTTAGACCCATATATATTTCATATATGTTATATCATTTTATAATTCATATTCAGTAAGTATGTCACATTTACCATTTAGGTTTGTCTTATTGTTTGTCCATTGATTTCATTTATGCTGTTACTATACAACAGTTCAACAAATTTTTATAGGCTGTTTTAAATAAGATTTTATATACTCTTTCTTCTGTTCTTCTGTTCTTTCAAAGCACCTGCCTTTCTTGTTTTAGTCAGGGTTTCTTTTTCCCAGTGGACTTTAAGCTTATTTGATATAATTAAAGTTATCTTTGGGATTTTAGTTGGAATTGTATGAGATGTATATCAACTTTGGGAGAATCGGCATTATTCTTTCAGTGCTAAAACAATGTTTGCAGATCTTGTGTTTTCTTACTGAGTCAGATGTAGTTTTCAGCCTTGTGCTGGGCACATTCCTGGGCATTCTTGCCCTACTGTCTCATCTAATTCTCACAAGGGCCTTGGAAAATTGTTTATTTTTTTGGGTAGAGAGAGGTTGTTCAGAGAAGTTCAATAACTTGCTAGTGAGTGGCAGAACAGGGACTCAAAGTTCAAACTTCTCCAAGTGTGATAGAAGTTGTAGGACTGGAAATAGGGGTGAATGTATTTGCAGTGGAGAGGTAAACACCCTCAGTAGGAAGGGATAAGCTATCCAACTCCTAACAAGTCCTCCAGAGCAGCGTTTCTCACCTGCGTGTGCCTACGAATCCCCCCGGCGTCTTGTTAGAATACAGAGTCTGATTGAGTGTGGCAGGGGCTTCACGTATTGAGGAGCAAGGCTTTAGTCCTTGTGTTCAGCTTTCATTGAGATTAGAAGCACAACAAACGAGTGTAGTGTATGAGCCCAACTTCTTACATCACACTTCACATCCTGAGTATGGAGAGGGGATTATTCTTGCCTCTAGTTTTGCAGGATTGAGAAACCTGCCCTCTTTACCTCTGGGCTCAAAGCTGAAGCCTTTTACTCCTCATTTTACATTTTAAATAGTCCCCCCACGCCCCACCTTCCCTATTTCTACTATGTTGCTACCATCTTTCCTTCTCTATCCAAAAGGATTTTAGGGAAAAGAAAACTAAAATCTTAACTGAGGACGTATAGAATTTTGCTTTGCTGTTCTGAGAGTTGGAAATCAGCGTGCTTTGTGTGTGTGTTTTTAAAGTGCATCCTGAGTATTTTTCTAAATGTGAGGCAGAGATATGTCTAAGAGGAAACAATTCACGATCACAAATGCACTGCTTCTCTCCATTGCCATGGATCCAGTGACTTTGATGTGTCATCTGTTGAGTGGCCCTTCCACGTTCTGACGAAGTGCGATCCCGGTATAGCTGTAGGGGAGCTGGCACACAGATATTGGACCTTCTAGGTTTGTCGTGAGTGCTGTGGGTTTGTAATGGGAGAGGTCACATGGGACACGGTGCACGTGGGTGAACTGCCCCAAGAGCTCTTTTGAAACCATGATTCACATTCTGGCCACAAAGGAGCAAGGAAATGAGCTATTTTCACTTCAGTTTTATCCCACTTTTACTATTTAAATGGCATATTATTTGAGTAAATGAAAGCTTTCCTCCATTTTAAAGACAACTTCTGTGGCTTTATGATATGAATGCTTGCCATTCATAGATGATAATTTTCTGCTATTACAACTATGGATAAATATGGTTGTCTTTGGAAGTTCTTGAAGTTGGTGAGCACTTAACATTTATCAAATATGTTTGCTTATTATTTTCTAAAAATATGATTTCCCATCTGTAGTTTTTAAGCCCCATTTCTCACTGGCAGATAAGAGCCATTGTTTTTCACCTACCATTACTAAAGATAGTAGCAACAGAGAGGAACTACTCTAGTGAACTAAGAAAAGAAACTTATAAAAGAAAACCTTAAAAGTGGACAGGGAATCCAGTTCATACTTTTGGGATATATGCAGGGCAAATGAAATAACAGAAGGTTAATGTCCTGTTTCTTTTTCCTTGGCCATATGTAGTGAACCTTAGGTGTTTGACCCATGGCAGACCCTACAGAGATTCTTGGCATGTAGACATTTGTATTCACATGGCATTTATGTAGTCATATAAAAATACAACTTTTTAAATTGTTACCCCTAACTTTATACTCTGAAAGTCCTTGAAGTTTTCTTTAATTCTAGTGACTAGGGGAGAGCTTTCCGACAAACGTTAGTTCTTTTTAAAAATAAATATTAAATAAGCTTTAGTCTCAGGGGCAAAGCTGGTACATGTTTTTCATACAGTGTGGCCCCAACTGAGCAAAGATGAGCCATCACATGGTTCATAAGGACCACACTTTGGAGAGGGGTGTGGGGGATTTTTCGGGACATGTCCTTGTGGCAGAGCAGAATAGTACTGACCTTGGCCTGCCAGCCTCCAAATAATCAAGACTTGATTTAACTTCATGTTTCAGTAAATAACTATTTCAAACCTTTTTTTAAGACTAAGGCAATTAAAAAAAATTTTTAGTGTTTATTTATGTTTGAGAGAGAGAGAGAGACAGAGTGCAAGCAGGTGAGGGGCAGAGGGAAAGGAGACACAGAATCCGAAGCAGGCCCCAGGCTCCGAGCTGTCAGCACAGAGCCCAAAGCGGAACTTGAACCCCCAAACCGTGAGATTATGGTCTGAGCTGAAGTTGGACACTTAACCCACTGGCTGAGCCACCCAGACGCCCCAAGACAAAGGGAATTTTAAAAGCACCTAGTTCAATTCTCCATTTTCAGGATAAACAAAGGTTCCAGAAGTTTGAATTACTTGTCCAAGTTCTCTGCAGAGATAGAACTGTAACTAAATTCCCCATCTCTCTCCTGCATTCTGCTCTTTGCTACCAGATTTGACATAACAAGTAAAGTTAAGGTAGATGGTTTTAAACATCTGTCAGCCTTAAACTTCTGCAAGAGAGCCTTGAACTGCTCTCTTAAATGAGATTATAGATTATGGATGGCAGACAGTTGAAGGAATTAGAAAGTCTGTCTTGGGGCGCCTGGGTGGCGCAGTCGGTTAAGCGTCCGACTTCAGCCAGGTCATGATCTCGCGGTCCGTGAGTTCGAGCCCCGCATCGGGCTCTGGGCTGATGGCTCGGAGCCTGGAGCCTGTTTCCGATTCTGTGTCTCCCTCTCTCTCTGCCCCTCCCCCGTTCATGCTCTGTCTCTCTCTGTCCCCAAAAAAATAAATAAACGTTGAGAAAGTCTGTCTTATGACTAGGCCCTTATTATTTGGTGGAAACCAAAGGCATACATTTCATAATAAGTTTAGGGACTCCACATACATGTAAAATTCTGACTGAGAAAACAACTTGATTCAATACTTATTTTTACATAATTAGATTTGAACAAACCCAGAATATATCTCCAGCAATAGCAAATTTCATATGTACAAGTATTTGTTGAGAGCTAGCATTTTCTAAATGTTTTTCAAGACAGAAAACTATGCCTAGTTACATATGATAATTATAGTGCTCCTAGGAATTTAATCATAATGAATGACAGTTGAAGAATTATTTTATTTTTATTTGGAAGCCTAGTAGAAAATGCTGTTATTAGGAAGGGGTCCTGAATTGCTTGCACTATTTGTGCTTGTAGATTTAATAGCACGATTTGTATTGAGGTGACCTTATCTCCTTTTAGCTTTGTTCCTTGCTACAGCATGCACTCTATGTTGTTCACTGCTATGATTTTCTCAACCCTAGTGAGTAAAATCACTCTTTGAGAATGAAACTGTTTCCAGACATTTAATGCAGCTAGAAATAATGTCATAATAAAAAGCAGTTTTATTCTCAGAGTTGCTTGTTCGCCATAAGATAGGGCTTTGTATTGATATTATTTATTTTGACTAATGTTCTGGGCACAGCTGCAATGCTTGGGTAACTACTGTGCAAAAGAACAGTAGAGTCAAGTAGAAGCTTGTAGTTTAAAGGACGCTTGAGAACACTTAAACCAGCTTCTGACCTGATATATAAATCTTTGATCTTGTAATTCAGCAGGCATCTCTCTACTGGAAAACTTCCAGTGGTAGAAAGCTTAGTTCTTCTTGAAGCATCTCCTAATTTTGCTTAGCTCATCTAGCAAGTTGAAATTGCCTCCCTTTAGTTTAATCATTGTCGCATTCATTTCATCTAATATCTGTTGGGCCTCACTGCTGGGCCTGGTACTCTGCTGTGTGGTTGGGCTCTAGGCAGTGGTCTGTGGAATGAGATGGGTGGGTGAAAATAGGAAACAATAGATAATTGCTCTGTGAAGTTGTCCCAGAGGGTAAGGAGGGAGTTGGGAGAACATCTTTATATGCTAGCTGTTTGAGCTGGTCTCAAAGGGTAAGGTTGAGTTGCTCTGCTGGGGAGGTTGGGAAGGCTGGGGCAGGGTGCATTGGGAGGGAACTTCATGGGCAAAGACATAGAGGCTTGGGGGGGTCTGCATGGTGCATTGCTGGAGAAGTACAGGCAGCTTTTTGTATCTGAGTACAGAATGTGTGTGGGAAGGAGCAGGCAGGGAATGGATCGAAGAGATCCTTTAAAGGTGACTGAAGAGGGCCTCTGTGCCCTGCTGAAGTGTTTAAACTTGACTCTCTAGGAAAGAGTTGGGGGTAGTGGAAGCCAGAGCTGGGAAGGCCCCCCTCAGGGCAGCTGTGGGAGCTGTATAAGCAGAAGAACTCAATCTGTGTTTCCTAAAGCTAACTGAAGGGTGAGTATGAGGTGGACTCTGTGAGCTGGAAAGTTCATTAGAAGGTGATTGTAATTACCTGGCAAGAGATTGAGGCCCTGAACTAGCCAGAAGTGGCAGGAAGGGGGGAGGAATTCACCAGCCGTGGTGCAGGAACTATCTGTAGGACTTGAAAATAATTAGATGGAGAACTGAGGAAGAGGGAGAGGTTCAGGCTGCCTGCCCAGTTGCCAGTTTATGTGATTGAAGCGTCGATTATACCATTTACTGAGATAGGAAACACAGTGGGAGGGACACGCAGGTTTTGAGAGGAATGGAAATGAGCACCTTCTCAGAGATGTCAAAACTGAGAATGGCCATGCAATGCAATAGATAGCTATATCACAGAGCTTTCTTCCTCATCCGTGTGCTAGACCTTCAAATATCTGAAGATTCCATTTCTGAACTAATCTAGGCGTTGTCTTTTCTCTTAAGCTGACTGAGAAAGATTAAGAGAAATCCCTGAGGTCAAAAGTGACTTGAGATAGTAGTAGGTAATATATATAAGAATCCTAGTCTGTCTTTTCATTGCATAAATCCTCTGTGAAGTCGGTCTTATTTTCCTAACAGTTTGTATGTGAGGAAATAGGCTTAGGAAAGATTCAGTGACACCCAAAGTCATATAACTGAAAAGGAGCACAGGTGGAATTCAAACCAAAGCTTTTTGATTCAATGGCTTCTTATAGCCATTATGGCCAAGACTATGTGCCTTAAATGGCCTCTGAGACCATGTATTCTGGTCCCTGCTTGGCTTTCCATTCTTACCACATGCCAGTTTCCCTTCCTTGAACATGTCGTGCAGCCTTCCATCCTGGGATCTTCGCTGTTCCTTCTGGCTGGAATGTACTTTCCAACTGCTCTTTCTGTAATGAACTTGTGTAATTCTCCTTCAGATTTCAGCTTTCTGAGAGAAGTCCCTTTGACTCCGTGGAATAGGTCAGGCACTACAAATAGGATTCTTATAGCAACCAGTATTATTCCTTCCCAGAATTTATTACAGTTTGTAGCTACACATTTATGTCTTTGATGGGTTGATTAAGGTGTGTTCTCTTAGTAAATTTCACCACAGAATAGAGATGATGCCTTTTCCTGCCCACCCATGTGTCTCTACCACATCACAAAGGACCTGGCCAAGAGCAGTTGATCAATATGTATTTTTGAACGGAAGAATTACTTCAAAACCCATGCACTTAACCAAATCTACCCTGTTAGAAATGTTTTGGAATATGCCACTTAAAAGATATACACATTTTTTGTTATAAATGGAAGAATGTGTATGATGACAACCACTGATGATACACTGTACCAAAATGAAGAATCTGATAATTTATTGACACCTGTCTCAGAGCTTAGATACTGAAAATTGGCTAAACAGCCAGTAAGAAATTCGAAGATGGAGAAACCAAGATCAGTTACTACTTTAAAGATTGATAAAGAGAGGAGAGAATTATTTGTAATTGCACAAGAATTTGATGTAAATAAACTATCACATTAATAGAATTTTCTGGCTCCCGTGGAACTTACAAGGTATTTAAAAGGCCACTTACAAGTCAAGTAGAGGAAGAGCATGCAGCCTTAGATATAATCAAGTAGTCCATGGTGCCCTGCTAGCCCTGTGTGTTTTATTTATTTTATTTTTTTTTTCAACGTTTATTTATTTTTGGGACAGAGAGAAACAGAGCATGAACGGGGGAGGGGCAGAGAGAGAGGGAGACACAGAATCAGAAACAGGTTCCAGGCTCTGAGCCATCAGCCCAGAGCCCGACGCGGGGCTCGAACTCACAGACCGCGAGATCGTGACCTGGCTGAAGTCGGATGCTTAACCGACTGCGCCACCCAGGCGCCCCTAGCCCTGTGTGTTTTAATAGGTTCTATTATTATTTAGCCATGGAGAAGTCAAAAGATCAGATGACTACCACTGAAAAGATAGTTTATTATACTTACAGATCCTGAGAGAGAGAGTACATGCCTCATCACGAGGGCCAAGGGGGAAGTACTGGGGTCCATCACAAGGCAGAGAGAAAGGGACTGGGCAAGTACTTTCATTGTGGCTACATCAAGAAGAAATGGGCAAGACAAAGTAAGTAGGGTCTGGATTGGCTACTTTAACTAATTTCAGCAGCCTCTGGAGTATAGGGGCTGTCCCTGGTTGTCTGGCACCTGGACCTTGGCATGTTTATGGCAGGTGTAGAGTGGCCCAGAGTGAGAGAGAGAGCAATAAAAGAGGTGTTTGGGGTGTGGGGTCTGGAATGGTTGGTTTTTATTTGAAAATGACAAGTGTGAACCTGGGAGAAGACCTCTTCTCAAGGGTGGTGGAGGGCAGGAGGCCAAGGCAAGGTGGCTCAGGCACATTATCAGTTTGTTCTGACCAAGGTGTGTCTGGCTTGAACATGTAGAACAGATGTTAAAGCATCAAATTCACAGAAGCTAGAAGCATGGTTAATAAACTGTGGCTGACCCACGGGGTAACTTTTATTAGTTTTTACTTTTACAGTCTTTTTATTCCTAACAGAAAAGAAGATAGTAATAACTAGCCTCATTCTTTGCTGAGCTGTGGTCCCAGGGTTCATAATCTGTTTTAGGCCATGACTCCTGAGACTCTATTCCCCAAAGGATATAGTTAAGACATTCAGACTTAGCCTGGCAAGTACAGACTGACCCCCATGTTATCCCTCCCTTTAAAAAAAAAGATCCCTGCATGCTGTGCAGGCTAGTCTCCTCACTGTGGAAATAGATACATTCATTTTTTTAATGTTTATTTATTTTTGAGAGAGAGAGAGGGAGAGAGAGAGTGAGCACACACATGTGCACACGCACCAGTAAGGAAGGGGCAGAGAGAGAGAAGGAGACAGAGAATCTGAAGCAGCCTCGGGCTGGAACTCAAGAACCGTGATATCATGACCTGAGCCTATTGGATGCTGAACCCACTGAGCCACCCGGGTACCCTGATATGGTCATTTCTAAATTTGGAAGGCAGTTGGTGACTGAGCCTTAAGTTCCAAAGACCAATGGCCTGAATTTGAATCTTGGTTCTGCCACTGAGAACCTGTAAGACCTTGAACAGATTACTTCATTTTTCTGTGCTTCGTGGTACTCTTTATAATCTTTATTATCTGCTTTATCTGTTTATTCCTTGTGTCCCACAAGAAGCTTCCCAAAGGCTGGGATCTCGCATCTCTTATTTATTGTGGGGTCTCTAAATCTAGCACAAATAGTATGAGGCAGATAGTAGGTATTGAGTCAGTGTTCAGTCACTGAATGTATTCAGTCACTTCAGTATTCAGTCACTGAATGAAGAATGAGCAAATTCACTACCTGATTTTCCGAGCAGGTAGCCATACTTCCCTGTACCAGAGGTCATAGAGCTCTACATGTTCTGTTTGCCTTTGAGCCTTTATCCAGAAAGCATTTTCATGACCACTGCTTGACTCAGTCAGTACAGACTCATTCCTGTCTTGTATATTCATTATTTAATGAATTTAAAGCTAAATCTATGATACATAATGGTAATCGATGTTCACTAAGATGACAGAAATTATTAAAAATCAAATGAAGTTAATTTTCACTATACGGTGCTTAAGAACATAAGTAGAAGGCACACTTTAGAAAAATAAATCCATCTAAATAGGAGAGGGTTAGGGGTTAACCTTCAACTTTTTGAAAAGTTGAAGACTTTTCCTAGGAAGACTCGTTTTGAACATGTTCTATATAGTTGCTTTAAAAAAAACCTGTGGACAATTTAAAATATAGACAAAAGTCGAAAACACAATATAAGTAATCCTTAATTACCTATTACCCAATTGTCAACATAATCTCCACTTCCCAACTAAATCCTATGCATTATGATTATTTATTTAACCATTCAGCATATATCTCTAAAAGATAAGGATCCTTTAAAAAATCTTCATACCACTGTCATATCTAAAACAATAATTTCTTAATATTTTCAAATATCTAGTCAGTGAAAATATCTCCAGCCATCTCATGGATGTCTCTCTGTGATTGTTTTGTTTGAATCAGGATCAGGTCAACATATTGCATTGGGTAATCCCTTAAATTTCTTTTAATTTATAATAGTTTCTCCTTCCTTCTTTTTTTCCACTTGGCCAGTTTTTTTTAATTGAAGAAATTGGATCATTTGTCCTGTGAAATTTCTCATATTCTCAATTTTGCTGATTGCATCCCCATGGTGGTGTTTAACAAATTTAAATCTAGTCCCTGTATTTCTTATAAACTGATAATTAGAGGTGGAGGCTGGGTTAGATTCAGGTTGACGTTTCGGTAAAAATACTTCAAAGTCACCTCTGTGTGCTTCCGATTGTATCATGTTGGGGGACACATTGTCTTTTCTTTATGACACTAAAACTAAGCAGTGGGGTATGGCATTTTTTTCTTCCACTTGATTTCTCCTTTCTAGAAGCTAGCCTTTCACGTGTCACAGTTTGCACTCCTAACTACATATTAGAACATTTGTGGAACCTTACACATTTCTCGTGCCTCCGCCCCACTTTCAAGAATTTTTCCAGGGTGGTTCTGGGCTCAGTACTTTTTTTTTGTTTTTTAAGAGTCTTAAGTGATTTTGATGTACAGACAGGACTGAGAACTACTAACCTGATAATTTGGGCAGTTGCTGAGGATCTTTGCCTAGAGATCCATTATTTCAGTGAGGTTGTTAAATAGTGATACTCTATTATGCTTTCTGCATGAATTAGCAGAAATTCTTCTATAAGAACTTTCATGAAGTCTTCAGTTCTTTCCTTTGTACAGGAAAGGTAGGATAAATGTTTAATTCTTACCAGTTTTCTGAATAATGAGTATCCACCATCCTTACAAAGGTGACAGGTGAGTTTTAAGTATTATATGAATTCATAGATTTTAGCATGTGATATTTCAAAGCATTGCATTTATCATTATCATTATTATTATTATTATTTTGGTGCTCAAATTGTTCGACTTTAGCTAATGGAAGCCCTTTCAAGTTAGCTCCTGTGACTTTCTTGGCAATATCGGTCATATGGATTTCATTGCTTCCTTGCTATTGCATATGACGTGTTTTAGGTCATCTTGTACATCTGATAGTTTAGTCATTCAGTGGCCTCTTTATCCTGCCTGTGCAAATCCTGTCTTGAACCCAGAATCAGCCATGTAGGGAAAAAAGCATAATGGTTATGTAACAGAAAATCCTTAATTTTTAAAATTGTTAATCTTGCAGAGAATGTTGCATAAATTCTTGGTAACCAATTTGGTTTTTTTTCTTTCCAGTTAATGTCCATCAGTGTGTTGGCAGTTTCTGCTTGGATGAGGGACTACCTAAATAATGTTCTGACGTTAACTGCAGAAACAAGGTAAGCTTTATAATTAATGATTGATTTCTTTCATCAGGTTTTCTTAGACCCTAGTTTCTAAGTAACTTTGCCCCTGTTTAGACGGTAGTACTCTTCCACAATCAATAAACTTTGTTACATCTTCTAGCATTCTCATTAAGGTATGCCACTTGTCCCAGAGAAAACTTCTGGGTATGCTAATATCAGTTTGCTGTCCTCTGGAGAGTGGGTCAGCTGTGTCACATTTGCATGAAAAGGACAGCATAGCTATTTTTCTGTAGGAAAATCACTGCCAACACCTTCCTACCTTCATATCCCTCAGCTAAGGAAAACCAAACTCAGCATTGCCATTGTCTTCTCAAATTTCAAAAGGTTGATCCGATAACATCACAAAAAGCAAGTTACTTAACCTCTCCCAGTCTCCATTTCTTCATCTCTGAATGGGGACTGTCGCGTATACCACTCTGAAATGTCAGAAGGATTAACTGAGATAGATTTTGTGAAGTCCTAAACAAAGTGGAGCTTAGTATACAGTAATGCCTAATTTTTTGTTATTATTACTCTTACTAGTACGGTTCTAGTTAATGATTTTTTTCATAGCAATAAAGTTTTCTAGCAAAAATCATCTTCCTTCCTCTTTCTTTTAATATAGATTAATATCCTTTTACATAGCAGTGTTTCACATTGGGGGTAAAGATTAGTTGCCGAGCAGAGAAAGTGCTGCATGTGGATTTCCAGATCAGAGAAGAGGAGGGAGATTCTTCTCGGTGGGGCCTGTGTGTTTTCCTCAGGCTAAAGCTTCAGAGCAAATGATAGATTGACTTCTTATTGGGGACCTCTTTTTTTTTTTTTTTAAGTAGGCTTCATGCCCACTATAGAACCCAGTGCAAGACTTGAACTCATTACCCTGAGATCAAGACCTGAGCTGAGATCAAGAGTCAGATGCTTAACTGACTGAGCCAACCAAGTGCCCCTGGGGACCCCTATCTTATGTGTTAAATGAGTGGAGGTAGAAGTGCTACCACTTGTATAAAAACTAAACAAAACATAACAAAAATAAGACAAGCAAGGAAGTCAGTGGTCGTGCAGTGATTTTGAAAATAGCGATACAGTCATCAGCTTTGAGACATGATGATTTAAAGGATTATTAACACGAATCTCAGTTGTGTCTTGTACTATGTCTTGGGTGCATTTTGGTTCTATTTTATGTATAATGTGACATTATTGTTCTTCTTTCAGGGTAGAGGAGGCTGTCATCTTGACTTATTTTCCTGTGGTTCATCCAGTCATGATTGCTGTTTGCTGTTTCCTTATCATTGTGGGGATGTTAGGATACTGTGGAACAGTGAAAAGAAATCTGTTACTTCTTGCATGGGTATGGTGTTTATATCTTCTCTTTATTATGGGTAAAAAGACCAACCAGGACTGCATTATTTTTTCATCAGTGTACAAGATTACGTGCTTAGGGAACCGTGATAGCAGTACTCTAATCTGTGGTAATTGTTCAACATCCTGTGAGAAAGGAAGCGTTCTTTCCATGGGGGATGACTTCAGCACAAGTATTTGTTGTCCTCAAATGATGAGGTATGGAAATATGGATGCTATTTAATTATTTCACTCAGGCTAGGTGTTGACATTTTCATTTGAAAGTACGAGTTTTTTTCTTGTGTCATGAGCCTTATTACCACCCAAACAGGCTCCTTGGGACTAGAATGAAGAAGACATGACAAAACTTTGTTTCTCTCTCTCTTCCTTTTTTAAAAACAAACCTGTCAAAAAACCTATGTGGAAATTCAGGTGATGAAGTAGCAGACAGATATTAAAATCCCAGCACCGCCTTTACAGAGGTTAGTGGATAAAAATGAGTCTTCGTTTCCATAATCTTAGTGGCTTTTGTTTTGTTTTGTTTTGATTCTGAAAGAGTTGGACTAGGCGACTTCTCAAATTCCCTTCAGCATGCAAAATCTATGATTCTAAAATCTATGATTAGACTTTTAATTCAAAAAATTAGTCAACTCTCTTTTAACATTAAAAATTTGAGTCAGTTTAAACTATAGCATATATATATATATATATACACATATATATACACCTATATATATACACATACACACACACACACACACACACACACACACACACAGCTTTTTTTTGAAGCACGTTTCATGTATAAAATATTGCTTGTTAGTGGCACTAGGTAGTGAGGCTGCTAACATGTAATTGCAGACATCTCAGATTTTGGAAAAATTAATTCATTGGATATATGCCCTTCTTTGCAGTAGGATTCAGTATTAGTTGTGCATTAATTTCTTGTAGGGAACTTAAAAAAAAAGTTTTAATGGTGTGTTGGTACGCCAGATATCTGAGGAGAAAAAAGTCCTGATTTGTAGCATTTGAAGATCTCCATGGGTTGAATACTTGCAGCATCGTGGATTTCAGGCCACCAGAGTGGTGTCCCTGAATGCAGAGAGGGGAGAGATGAGCACAAGTGGCTGTCAGGAGCCACTCCCGCACGCCAGGGCTCGACCGGATCCCATCCCAAGCCAATTAAAACAGAATCTTAGTGCAAAACTGAACTAAAGCTTTGCATTTCACAGGAACAACCTGTGTTGAAGTATTAGATAACTCTTGGCTTCATGGATTCTTCAGGTCCATGATTGGAAAACAGAAAATGCTGCAGAAAATAAATTACACTCAGAGAAGGGAAACATGCCCATTACCTTACTTTTCTCCCCTTTCGTATATAGTGAGGAGAGTGGTAGAAAGGTTTGGAATCTTACTTTGTCATTTAAGACATTTGGACAATAGTTTAAACATAAATTCAAGGACTTACTTTATATGAAACTCATAGCTTAAAGGACGGAGGAGGTATTTTGAACTTAAAAAAAAAAATCTCAGAATCCTTTTTTAAAACCACAGTCTTAGAATGATGTCCCATTACACAACAATTTAAGAATGACTAGTCTTCCCCCTGTCTCCAACTTGTGTGACTCTGGGTGGTCCCTGGACTGTGTGTTTGGGGAGGGTGGGATAGCATATTTCATGGAACCTCAAAGACTTTTAGGAACCCATTTTGAAAACCATTTATGCATTCCATTAGGCTGTTTGAGTGCTCATAAAGCAAGTTGACAAAGAACTAAGTAATTTGGTTGCTACTTGAGGCAGGATGAGTCACAGAGAATTGTGATGAGAGGCTGGAAAGAACCTTATGATGCAAAGGTGACACGGAGGACTGGAATCATAATAATGACAAAGATGCTGATGTTAAAGTAGTTAACATTTCTCAGGTGCTTACAGATGTTGTAGAGGTTTATGTGAATTTTTTTTACATGAAGAGTTTTACATGAATTAATCAATGTCGTCTTCTCCACAATTCTAATGAAATGGATACTGTTATTTCTATAATATGGATGAGGAAATGAGGCACCGATTGGCTGATTTGTCTAGGTTTGCATGGCTAGTAAATGGAGAATCTGCTATATTCAGACCATAGCTGTCCAGTACGACATATATGTGACAACTTCACTATATTACTCTGCTGCCTTTTCCTAAGTGCTTATAAATGTTTCTCACATTCTATCAAATACTTTCTCTATGATCTTTCGCTTCTTCAACTTGACAACAATCGTCTAAGGTAGAGAATGATAAATGAGGTTCAGAGTCCAAAGTCACTCAACAATAATGGGTGTTGCTTTGATTCAAACCTCAATATTTCTGGCTGCCAAGCCCATTCTCATTGGGTCTTTACTGATGTCTCTAGTAGATGTGTCTCAACCTTTGAAGCCTGGCACATTTACCTTATTATAAATTTCCTTGTTTTATAACCAGCCCAAACTACCAGACTACAAACAGCTTGATAATATGAACTGTTCACTTTGCCTATAGCTTTAGTAAGTGTTTATCAAATTGAATAATGGACAGGACATTAGAACAGTGCAAGTAGGAGCGGTCAGCACCTCAGAAGGAAGATGGAACCAGGAAGACAATGAGGAGAGTGAGATTAAAAAAAATTTTTTTTTTAACCTTTATTTATTTTTGAGACAGAGAGAGACAGAGCATGAACAGGGGAGGGTCAGAGAGAGAGGGAGACACAGAATCTGAAACAGGCTCCAGGCTCTGAGCCACCAGCACAGAGCCCGACGCGGGGCTTGAACTCACGAACCGCGAGATCATGACCTGAGCCGAAGTCGGACGCTTAACCGACTGAGCCACACAGGCGCCAGGCGCCCCGAGGAGAGTGAGATTTTAAAGGAGGAGTCCGACCCACTAAACTGTAACGATGCTGGAATTGAATCAAAGCGGATCTTCATTTGGGGGCAGCAAATAAACTGCCATCCTCGCCACCTTATCTTTGGATGTTATTTGAACATCGGGGTTGATTCCAAGCAGGTTTATTGCTTAAACTTATATTGTGAAATTGTTAAAACACCATATAAAATGATCATCTTTAAAAAACAATAATAAAATAAGATAAAATAAAGAAGGAGCCTATTGGATAGGATTCTACTACAAGGGGAATGGCTTCTTAAAGGAGGGGAGGGGTACTAATGCAAAATAGGACAGGATGTTAGGTCTTTGGCAAATATTTGCAAGACAACTCTCATGTTTTCTTCCTTTGTGCCCTTTAGCTTTTTATCCTAATTAGTATTTAAAGAAGTTGAATGCATTCAACCCAACTTTTGAATTCATTTCCCTGTATTCAAAATCTTGTTTCACTTTTAAGAACTGTAAATGAGATTAGTAGGAAGAGGCTTATTTTTATTTATTTATTATTTATTTATTTTAAGACAACCAGTATCTCTGAGAGCTGCCATATCTTTTGAATGATTATCAAAAGAGAAACAAAAAAACAAAAAACAAAAAGAGCTGGCAACTGGGCTACGGTGCTGTTAAGCAAAAGTCAGAATGCCATTACTTATCAGACTGATCAAGAAAAAATGGGAGACTCTCAAAACAGGTCTTTATAACCAACCTGCCCTCTCCTTACACCACCCCCCTAAAATACCAACAACTGGGCAGGCTAAGAGGCCACCCAAAGGAAAACATTTCTGGTGAACTTTAGTCATGAATTTCACCCTTCTATTGAGTTATAGATACAAGTTGTTAAAATACCCTAATTTAGGGCTCCTATATAAAGTGTAGGGCAGCTAAGTAAATTTGGATTTCAGATAAGCAACAAATAATATTTTAGTATAAGTATGTCCCATGCAATATTTGGGATATACATCCACAAAGCATTATTCATTGTTTATCTGGAACTCAGATTTAAATGGGCATCCTGTAATTTCATTTGCTAAATCTGGCAACCCTACTCTAACTAGATTTGTTCTTAATACATGTGAGATTGTCATAGAACAGAAACTTTTATATCTTTGTAAGAATATATTTTGTATATTTATAAAAATAACTAAATTCTAATTATGTTAGGAAAACAAACCAAAAACGACTAGGAAAATAAACTTGCATATGCCATGACTTTCAAAGTGATTTTAGTAACAGAAATTCCTTCTCGTTTTTAAAGAGAAATTGCAGCTACATGGAAATTGGTTTTAAGCCTTAGATGGGTACTCCCAAGGCTTTTAGTTGTAGACTAAATGAAATTCATTTGTTATTGCAATTCTACCTTGCTATTAACACAGGCATTAGGAAAGCCGTGGCCGCTCAGGGGAATGTAAACAGATTGAGCGCACATGTTTACAGTATCGACAACAGCTGAATGTCACCATCAGGAGATCGTCACTTGTCAGAGCATGATGCTAATATACATCCAACCACCAGCAAATCACAAGTAGTCAGGCACTGGTCAGAACTGAAGTTGGATGCACCTAACAAGTTCAAGACCAAGCACCTTGTGTTTCAAATGGAAGGTTTTCTTTTTTTTTTTTTTTTTCCATTTTTATTACTCCAGAGAATTTGCATAAAGCTAGTGATTATATGGAAGCGCGTGTAAAGCTTTCTTAAAATATACAGTGATTGAACCGGATTTTTAATGATGCTCTTAATGGAAATCAAGTAAATTTCAGTGGCCACAAGGACATTAACCATCCTTGAGTATTTTGTTGGTTGAAATCATAATGCAAAACCAGAATATCTTAAATGGTAATTTTCTACAGACTCTCTGTTTAAGGCCTGCTTTCAAGCAGTTATAAATTTTATAATTATATAGCTAGTTATAAGCCATTAAGTTAAAATTAAACTATTGAGTTAAATATCTTTATTATTTTCTGTTTATGATTTTGGTTGGTAGCCTAGCGTCTATGTTTCTCAATTAAGGTCCATCATATTATTGACCACATATTCAGCACCTGCCCAGTGTTTTACTTTGTTTCCTCAGAAAATACAGCGACTTTTTGTGGTTTGATTTATTGTACAGATGAGGGAAGGAAGGGTGCCCAAAGATTCAGGGCTGCTAGTTGCCATCATTAGCCTTCAAATAGAGTCCTTGCTCAAGCCCATGCAGGGTTCACTAACTACACCACACTACTGTTAAAATACATTAATTAATTATTGGCATTATTTCTCTAAGACTTAAATATGCTTCATTTATAATTCCAAGGCATTCAGTGGTCATTTAGCCTTTAAAAATATAATCTTTTAATACCCTTATCATAAAAATTCTACCATAGTTCCCTCTTCTTTTATCACAGAATCCAGCCATTTATCCTTTCCTCTCTCCTCCTTTCCTTCCCACTCCCTGTTTCTTTCCTTTTTCCCTCTTTAGACAGATGTCCTTTGACCAGCATGTGGTAGACACTTGAGATACAAAGATGAAAGGGGGGAATAGAAAGAAAATAACAAAATTTAATACAATATTAAAGTTAGAAGTAAATAAGTGTGGGAACACAGAATAAGGAGCGACTGGAGACTTATGACAGGTTTCGAAGGAGGGTCTTTATTTGAGCTATTGAAAAGATATTGAATGCATCAGAGTTTTCTGGTGGAGAAGGGGAGGGAGGGGCTCTAGAACAACATGAAAAGTGTGCAAAGACACAGAGGAATAACTTAGAAATTTTGTGTGGCTGTAGTGTCACTGCACTGAGAAAAACGCATGAAGTAGCCCAGTTGTGAAGGTCTTTGTAGGAGAGAGTCTGATGTTGTCCCTTGGGCTATGAAGAGCCAGTGGATTTTTCTAGTACTTAGGGTTGGAGGCATTGGGAAGCCCCGTTAGTGATCACACAGTAGTCTTCAAAGCCATGGCTGGGGTCAGAACCAAGACTTTGGGGATGGAAGGTGGATGAATTCAGTAGACCTTGCTGAAGTGGAATTATGAATAAAGAATTGTACATGACAGTACAATTTGTATTACTTGACATCAGGAAATGAGGTATTATTCTACACTGATGCACTTTTCATATGATCAAAACACATCTCTGCAATACAGGCATATTATTGTGACCTTTCAACTAGAACTCTTTAAAAGCTATAGTTTTCAAACTTAGTTGTTAAACTCACAAAGGGTCTCAGGTCTTTGGAGGAAACTGAAGATGATGTAGGCATTTCTGGATTCAGAGGCTCTCAGTTTGCACAACTTGCTTTTGTATGCACAAAAGCCCAGCACAGAGTTCCATGACCTCTTCTGTTTCTTAAGTCATGTTGGTTTGACTACCTCTGATTATGCCCCAGAAAAGCACATAAGCAGATGTCTTTAAAAGTAAATGTGTCCAAGACAGGGGCTTGGGACGATTGTGTGATATTCATGCCCTTAGTGTTGGGTCTTTGTGACGGGATTTTGAGCGCTCATTGGACTTTCTGCTTACTTTGGGGTTTGAAGTGTGAATAGTTTTTATATTTCTGACCTTTGCATAATTTAGGTGTACTCTATCATAGTAAACATTTTAAGCTTTATTGTGTGTTGTTTCTTAATATATACGATGAGATAGCTTTGGCTAAATATAAGCCATGTAAATCTATATCCATTAATTTGGTGAACGTCTTTAGTCTGCGTAGCATTTAAAGCCAGGTATTTCTCTGCCAGCACGTTCCATTGAAAGGTTCGTTCCAGCTGTGAATGCTGGTTACCGGTTCAGCAAATGCTCCCTTGAGGTCAGTTCAGCAATTGTGCTGTGGTTTTGCTTTGTCCTCTGCTTCCACGTTGTCAGTCTGTTGGCTTCCTTTGGCAAATGTAAAACAGTAGGCATTTATGTAAAATCATATAGCTGTAAGACTGACTCAGGAATCAGTGTCCCTAGAGTACAGAGTTCAAGCAAGAGGGCAAATGACACACGTAAAAGGTGAGAGAATTAAGTCATTTCAGCCATTGAAGAAATAGCTTTCAGATAAACTTGTTAGAAAATGATGCTTAGTATTTACTCTCTATGCAGTGTCTCATGAAGTTAATGATGAAATAATAGCTTATTAATTAAATTTGAGTTTTTTCCCATGAAATTTCATAAATTCAAAACCCTTTGTGATCCATAGAATTTGCCCTTTTTTCAGATAAAGGGTGATAACGGGTCCTGGTTATGTGCTCAGATTAAGATGAATCTTCTCAGTTCACATGACAAACACTGCTTTAAATTTTGTTTGAAATGTATAAGCATTGTTATATCACTATTTCTGTTGAGCAGTATATTTGGGTTATTCTAAAATAAGTGGTTATCCCTGAATTTTCTTTAGATTACCATTCTTTTAGTTTTAGAACTTTAAAATTTTGAAACTACACATTTCATCAAAGTGATCACAGCTATAAAGACATTGTAGAAATATTGTCCTTAAGAAGATAGCATTTATGAAATGATATTTGCCAGTATAACAGTTACTTCTCATTAAGTACAAAGATGATTTTTTTTCAGCGTCTCTTCAAGGAAACTAGCATTGAAAATATTTTTGGATTTCATGTTCTGTGCAGGCTTTACAAACTGAGTTGAAGGCATGGGCTGACGTTTGTCTATTGTAATTAGAATATTTTAATTCTGTACATTTTCCCTTTGTGTTATTAAAGTACTTTTCTAAAAGAGCTCTAAGGAACAATAACCTTGTTCTGTTGAGACCGTTTAATACACGTTTAATACACGGACAGGAAAAGGAGATGATGGGAGAATCGGGGGCAGAGGTGGGAGGTGGCTTACAGAAAGGTCCTTGCTGGGGGGGAAGGTCCTCTGGAGGAACTGAAAGGCTGGTGGATAGAGCAATTGTAGTAAAACATTTGGAAGCTCCTGGTGTGTGTGGAGAAGGGCATGTGTCAGTCATATGAGAAATGTGGGCCAGATATGCAGGGTAGAGAGGTGGCTCTGTGAGCTTTCAAGCCACATTATGGAGAGTCTTGAATGTTGTGTGTGCTTACTCTGCAGTTGGAAGTTCTGTGAGCCTAAGAGTCATGTGATCTATCTTTTGCAGCGTCCTTTCCTGCTTGCCCTGGGCTTTCTGCTCATTTACCCGGGAGAAAATAGTACCTGGTTTTGCCACTCTGGGATAAGGGGGCTTCACATTTTTTAATGATGAGCCTTCTTTAATGATAGAAGAGAGAATGGAAGACAAACTTTATTCTAACAATGTGCCTTTACTGATGAAGAAATGAAGGTACTGAGGTGGGGAAGTCTAATGTCTTAGAATTTTCTTTTCAGAAGTACATTATAAAAAAAGTTCTGTGAATCTGGGTGTGTTTAGTTCAGGTGTCCCAGCAAAAATATGGTTATCAGGTTAAAGCAGTAACCAGGAAACTGGGTGCAGGGCTAAGGTGTTCTTAGGGAGACAAGCCAGGTTCAAGGACTCTTGTGGAAGGGTCAGAACAGTAGTTCTTTGAAGTGCTGCAGCAATTTTCCAGCCTCAGGGGAAAAAAAAAACAGTTCCATAAATAACTAACTGGTGTCAGAGGATTGTTGTAGAACTGCTTAACTTGTTGGAGAATAAACTTTCCAAGCGTGTTAGAAGCATTTACCCATAGATAATGGATATACTCCATTCAAATGATTGTTGGTCTGTTGATAAAAGCAGGTCTTGGAGGATTTCTACTTTTCAGCATTGGTGTAGCTCAAATATTTGTTGTGACAAGGGTGCAGTTCTTTAAAATAGTTCTGTAATTCATGCTGTTTAAATTTTTTTTTTCAACGTTTATTTATTTTTGGGACAGAGAGAGACAGAGCATGAATGGGGGAGGGTCAGAGAGAGAGGGAGACACAGAATCTGAAATAGGCTCCAGGCTCTGAGCCATCAGCACAGAGCCTGATGTGGGGCTCGAACTCACGGACCGCGAGATCATGACCTGAGCCGAAGTCAGACGCTTAACCAACTGAGCCACCCAGGTGCCCCTCGTGCTGTTTAATTTACATGATTCCTTCTATCACTTAGGCTGAAATATTGATGTTTGAACAACTTTGGTGAGAATTTAATGATTTTTCTCTCCCTGAACATTAAGTATGACTTTCTTCTTTTAAGGAAGAAGGTATATTCTTGGCTTAGGGAGAATGTTTTTTTGTTTGAATAGATTTATCAAAACAGAAAGAAAGAAAGAAAGAAAGAAAGAAAGAAAGAAAGAAAGAAAGAAAGAAAGAAAGAAAGAAAGAGAAAACAACCCTCTGTACTTATAATAAATATTTGTAGGTGTAGATGTGTACAATTGAAGGAAACATTTTATTATAATACTCTTTTTAACAAATAGGGTTTGTGGTGTTCTGGAGAATATACAAAAATAAGTTAAAGTGCATATCTTGTCTCAAAATAAGCGTCAAATAATTAAAATAATGTGATTTAGAAGAAGATAACTTTCGCAGACACAGAGTTACAAATAGGTTCAAAAGTTACTGACTGAGGTTAGAGTGTAAGTTCTCTTCCTGCCCAATAAAACATCTTTTAAAATTTCCAGTTTCTTAACCTGTTGTCTCATAAAAGATGCTGTCATAAAAGTGCCTGTGATAATGAACTCCTGCCCCTCGTATGTTCGGGAGGGATCTGACCACCTTTGGATGGGTCTATGTGAGAGGAGCAGTCTGGATACGAAGCAGGTCTGGTGTTATTTTGGCTATTGTTGCTTAGAATATTTCTAAAGCTCCTTCCTGTTTGCACTTTTCTGCCCGGGGTCTGGTGATGGGAACCCCTGTCTCAAATTCTGAGAAACGGCCCAATTATATGTAAAGATAGCCTCTTCAGAGACCAGTAACACCCTGTAAATCTTTGGAGATAGGGCTGAGCAGGCAGACTTTAGCTGACCTAGCTTACAAAGCAACAGAAGCTATATATGTGGTAACCTGTCTAGCATGTCCAGCTGCTTTATTGCCTCACCCTTAATGCTTTACTTCTCATGATATAGATCATTGACCCTGAGAACTCGTAGCCCTTGGCTAAGTCCCTCAGATTCTGGTGTAGCACATTTCTCAAATAGTTTGAACAGCACATGAAGCAAACACGTACTAATTTGAACTTCACCAACATCCTTGATAAAGAAATCAGCCCAGCAATTACTGGAGAAGATAAAATTGAAAGGGAACATAAATTAAGATGTGCTATTAGAAATATTCCTCTATATTTATTCAAACATAAGCATGAACAAAGGACCATATCATGCCCATATTTTCTTACCTTACCCTGAACTTTTGTATGGGCTCAGGAGTTACAAGATTATGTTTCTTCACGGGGCGCCTGGGTGGTGCAGTCGGTTAAGTGTCTGACTTCAGCCAGGTCACGATCTCGCGGTCCGTGAGTTCGAGCCCCGCGTCAGGCTCTGGGCTGATGGCTCAGAGCCTGGAGCCTGTTTCCGATTCTGTGTCTCCCTCTCTCTCTGCGCCTCCCCCGTTCATGCTCTGTCTCTCTCTGTCCCAAAAATAAATAAACGTTAAAAAAGTTAAAAAAAAAAGATTATGTTTCTTCAAAAATTGGTTTATAGTTCTGGTTTTTTCCTAAATTAGACTGATCTCACTCCATTTGTGATTCTTAAAAAAAAGGACATTTAACGTTGCCTTTTCTTTGAAGAATTTGTAGAGAGACATAGAATGTGGTGAATAATTAGCCGTCAGAAAGTACCAAGCCTATGACATCGTTTTGAGACTAGGCTAACACAGAGGCTTTGTCTGGGTGTATATTTTAAGCAGCAAGTACTCTTGCACTGTTAGTAGTTTAGTCCCAGTGGATTCTTAACAAAATGTCGGCTGTTCCATTATCTTGTACAAATATTTGGCACTGGAATTCTCTTATTTACTAACTATAAGTAATATAATATTTTTAAACCTCCAATCACCAGGAAAGGAAAAATAAACAACTGACATAGAGATACTTAGCACTGAAAGCTTGCAGAGTTTAGTATTTGACAGGGTAGAGACTGGAGTTTATCATTTATCATTTCATGAATGTAGGCTTTTAATCAAACTTTTTGTTTGTTATAAGTGCTGGGTATGTAGTGTGTAGATAGGAGTCAGAAGGCACCGTGTTTTAAAAATATTAAGATGTCCAGTAAAGTATGTTATATTTTGAAATTGTTTTCATTTGCAGGGAGGTGAATCTCAGGTTGTACTAATTTTCCAAGATAAGCGAATCTGACTTTTCTGGTTTTCAATATTTTGAATGTTTCTTAAGATAAAACGGCCTGAGTTTTTAGTTATAATTTTTTTTTAGCTATAAATTAAGAGCATAGCAGGTTAAAATAGTTTTTACAGTGTCTATAATTTTTACTTTTCTCTCAGTGAAATATATTCTTACTGAAAGTGTTCTGTGATACTTGGCTGAATATCCGCTTGCTTGCACAGAGAAACTTATATGACAGTGTTCAAGGAAAACATTAGAATTTTGTTTTAATGTAAAAGTTATTTTCTAGTTGGTATTTATGTAGAAAAACAGTTTGGAAAATAAGTGCCTGGTTTATTTGTGGTAGGTTGGATCTAGGGCTTTTGGTTTCCTTTAGATACTGTATATCTCAGAGTCTTCTCTCTAAAGCTGGAACGAATGAAGATAGAAGTTTTGCAGTAATAGAATATATTTTCTATAAGATGCTCTTAGTAATCAAAAATATTTTTTCCTCTATTTCTCAACTGCTTATAAAACTTAAAACTCCCCAGGGGTGCCTGGGTGGCTCAGTTGGTTGAGCGCCAACTTTGTCTCAGGTCATGATCTCGTGGTCTGTGAGTTGGAGACCCGCGTTGGGCTCTGTGCTGACAGCTCAGAGCCTGGATGGAGCCTGCTTTGGATTCTGTGTCTCCCTCTCTCTCTGCCCCTCCCCCACTCATGCTCTGTCTCTCTCTGTCTCTCAAAAATAAATAAACGTTAGAATAAAATAAAATAAAATGTAATACTCTTCAAACTTAAACACTCAATCATTGATTGCTTTTATGTTTTCATTAGACTGATCAAAGCTGGAAATGAAAATTTAAACATTACTCTCTTTTCCCAAAAGTGAAAATTATTTGATATTTTATACAAAAATAAATACTACTTTCTTAGAAATTTTATTATTATTGATTGTTAACAGTAAAGAATTAAAGGTATAAAAAATCACTTTCATTTATTAGTGCTTTCATAAAAGTTCCATTTAATGAACAGTTAAGCACTCATTGCCTACATGACACCAGACTTCATTATAAAATTGTAAAATGTGAATAAGAATAAAAATTAATTTTACTATTGGAAAGAAGCTGATCTGACTGACTTAATAGAAGTTCAAAACATAAAAATAAGAGATGGAATTTCTGATATAACTTGTCAAGGATTTTCCATAGCCAGTAAAACAGCATTTGTACCTTTAACTAGCTATTATAAATGGACAAAAAAAGGACATTTTTTTTGCCATCTTTAAAATTTTGAAATTATTGGCAGTCTTTTTTTTTCCAGCTAGGAAAGGTCAAAGATGGGAACATAAGGTTTTTAGGTCATTCTCCATCAGTTCAAAGATAAGAAAAGTTTTATATAAACATATGTGAACATGTCCCTGTGTGCATGTATGTTCATAAGTTGGGGGTCTATTAAATGGTAGATTGTGAGATATCGCTAACACCACCACCAATATCCCTAATATAATAACATGCTATGTGCCAGCCAGTATTGTATGTAAATTCTCCCAACCATACCATGAGGCTTCACTACTGTTATCCGCATTTTACAGATGAGGACATTGAGATCTAGAAAAGTGATTTGCCCAACTATTAAGTAGTAAAGCTGGGATCTGAATCTAGGATGTTTGACTTCAGAACCTGGGCTCTGAAAAACTTAGCGTTCTGTTGCCTCTCACTTATGTGAGAATGTGCCTAGCTCCATTTTCTCTTTTTAAAAATAGCATAATGATGCTCTTGCAATATTTTTTGAGAAGTAAATTATATAGTATAGCATTATATAATTGTATATTACATATTATATAATTATATAAATTATATAGCATGTAAATCTCTGGCACAGTAAATTATGTATGCATATGTGTGTGTGTATGCACTCACATACACATATTTGCATAGCTATATTAGTATACTTGATTTTTTTACATACATTTAATATACTTTTGTGCACTTACAATGTTATATACTCACGTGACTTGAGTATACAAATATATCTCTCTCTCCAGCAAGTTAACTAAAACCAGGCCCCTCTCATTGAATGAAATTGCCCACAAAATAGAATTCTAAGCTTCATAATTTTTTGACTGAAATGAAATATCATGGAAAATAATCCAACTCACACTAATTTGAGAAGACTGTATGTGTGGTTTTAATGAGCAATGTTGCAGGAGAGATCCGAATTGCCAAACAGGATCTAGTAATACAGAGAGACCCCTGGGTTGGGTCTAGAAATCACATTTAAGTATACACTTTTGTATTTTGTTGTAGCACTCCTATTTTAAGCTACTGAAGGTGCATTTAGCAAAAAGATGACAGCACCTGAGCATGAAGTTTCCATTTGCCACCCACCGCCTTTAGTTCCAGTAATCATGAAGTACAATTGGGCCACTTAAAATTCGCAGCCTGTTTGAATAACGTTTTCTATGTAGAACATAGATAATCCTGTCTCCAAGCTTCTTCTCTTTGGTGTCAGGGCTTCAGGGGGACTATTGTTTGTTTTAATTTTGCTTTTATTTGTATCAGAGTTCTTCATGCACATAATTTACAGTTAATTTCATTCTCAAGGCCTTATTACAAGAAATAGTAGTCTTACGCCATCTTCCACTCCTAAGTGGCAGCTGCTCTCAATTTTGTTTTCACAGATTCCCTTGGAATTTACTTCCCCATCTCTAAATCTCATATTTATGTAAATTCTCATTTTTAAAAATTTTTAGCTGTAAGCACTACCCACTGACTTCTTATGATGAAGAACTTATTAAGATGGAGAACTGGTGCCCTTTCCTGCCCTCATGCCCCAACCTTTCATGCATACTTCCTATCATACCTCAACACGGACGTGTCATAACTCTGGATAGATCAGTGCTTAGATCAGTGCTTAGGATTAGGACTATGTAAATACTATTCACAGCTGGGCCAGGAAAGTACTGGGTTTAATTTTTCTTTCTGGAATAATGCTTTGTTTTTCTTGGAATTAATAACTCTATTTTCTATGTATTTCTGTGTAATTCAACTCTAAACTCCCTCTGGTATAACTGTTCTCTTTATATGTCCAAATATTTGGGGCATTCTATCAATTTTTTTTTTAAGAAATCTCTCTCAGAACATTCTAGACATGCTCCAGTCTAGGCCCACTGAAGCTTTTGCATCATGGGCTATCCCTTTACTACCATTCTGGGATTTACTTTGTCTCTCTCTTATTTTAGATCCCTGTTTTTTGGATTCCAAGTCATTGCCATTTTCTGTTCAGTCTCTCATTTTAGGAAGCACATCTTTCAGTTGTTTGCTGAAGAGGAGACAATTTTTTTGAAGCCTATATGGCTAAAAATGGCTTTATTTGCCTTTTCATGATAATTTTGATTGCTACGGAATTATAGGTTAGAAATCATTTTTTCCCTAGAATGTGGAGGACATTCCTCCACTGCCCTTTCGCTTCCGGTATTCTACTGAGAAAGCCAATGCTTATTTTGGTTCGACTGGAGTTTTGAACCTTTGTGGAAAAGGTGTGTAAATTTGAACTTCAATTCTCTTTTTTAGTACGGTACTTTATCCTCTACTGTATCCAGTGTCCCTAGTCCTGACACTCTGTTTTACTGTCTCCAGAGAATGAATATCCCCAACTTCCGTATGGGTGGGGTTGGGTAGTCACCCAGCTACCTGGTGTGGGGAAAGGGACCTGAGGGGTCTCACTTCTTCATAAACAGGTTTGCAACGAGTCATTCTTTAGCTCTACCTTCATCCACTTTCAGTGGTATCCCAGCTGCCAATATCTGAGCGTTTGGGGGACCCTGTTGTTTTCAAATTTCTCCACTAGGTTACGACTCAGCTTTTGGGGGACTGTTGATAAATTTGTACATTTCCAAACTATACTTGTTGCTATCTCCTTTTCCTTTACCTCTGGGAATATACCTTTTTTTAAAAAAAAATGCCCCCTCCCCCCTTTTTTTAGTGAAATTTCAGGAGGGAGAAGGGATAGGGACATGTATTTATTAATCTGCTTTCTTTAGGAGGAAATCCTGGGGCGGATGGTATCAGGGAACCAAATCATTTTTGTAAATAAATGTTTTTTTAGGAAAGGACTTCCTTGAGATTTTACTATTTTGTGTGTATACATATAATGAGATGAAATAACCTTTAATAGGGAGGAATAAATCTCCTTTGTTTCTCTTGGGGGATGCATTTACCCACAAGTCACCAAGGGCTTAAATAGGAAGGTGGGATTTCATGTCCTTCTCTTCCTCCTCAAAAATTTCCAGTGGACAAAGGGAGTGGTTAACCCTATGCCATTCTTGCCATATTGTGGATATTGTGGCCAATCTTAGTTTAAAATAACAACTTGATTTCAGTCCTTTTTAAAGAGAAGTTCGGTTCCCCACCCACTACTTCCTCCTTGGCTTCCTAATAGAGATGTTTGGAAAAATACCAGCTATATTCACATTAGATAGGGATTTCAGTAAAGATTTTGTCAAATAGCTTGTAGGATTAGACATCCTTTAGTGGGAGTGCCGCTGATAAAAGGAAATGAACCATGTTACTCACCATCCTCCTCTGATCCTAGCACATCTACTCAAGAAATAGGCCTTGAGTACGTGCACTATCCCAGTCAGTATGTTAAGTATGTAAACCAGAATGATATGTCTTGTCCTCATTGAGTTTATACTCTACTAGGTGCTATGATATGGTTACTAATAGCTGCTATTTAGGGAGTGTTTACAACCCAAGAACACTTTACCTGATTGAATCCTTAGCACAACACCGCAAGGTTATTTTTAACATTCTCATTTTACAAATGAGGAAACTGAGGCTTAGTGGTTTGCCCACATTCATCCAATTGATACGTACATGAGCCAGAATCTGGAGGCCAAGTCTATTTTATTTCAGATCCCATGTTCTTCTCATTTGTCTCGTTTAAAAAGAGTCAACAAAGCGACTTGACATACAGTGTTTTATTTGATCTTCTTTTATCTAACCTAGGGAGGGCTCTCAGTTCTTAGCTGACAGTAATTACCCTCAGCCTGAGAGACTTGGTTAAAAAAAGTCACTAATTAATTGCATATTTTGGGGTGTGTGTCCTACTGTCTGCTTGCCTTATTTGATGCAGTTTTTTTTTTTTTTTTCATGAACATATGCTTAGAGATAAAGCTTATCCATAGAACACAAATTTTGGTTGAGTTACAGTAGATGAGCTTAGCTATTTTAAGGAACTCTGTATTGGATCATGTTTAAAGCAAATAAAATAGTTTGTCAAGCAAATGATCGCATTCTGAATTTTTTTTTTTTTTTTTTTGTATAAACACACAGCTTCACATTCTTCATTTGTCGAAAATGTTCAGTTGGTAACTGAGGAAAGCTCCTTTCATTTAGCTTCATTAAATCATCCCAATTGTTTAAAGGCACACCGGATTATCATATAGTAACCCACAAAAAAAGACAATAGTAAAACAGAAAGGCAACATTTAAAATTTCTTTAAATGTGTAAGCAGAAGTCAAGGGGAGTCAAACGTCAACAGGAAACAGTTCGAATTGGAGAATCTCAAGGAAATCTGAAATTGGTCTTTTTCGTTGGTAAACTATTATTCCCACCAAACATTTACTGACTAGTTGCTGTGTGACAGGTACTGCTCAGGTACGGGGCATAAAATAATCTTTAAGAACAAGATCCCTGCCAGGGGCACTTGGCTGACTCTGTCCATTAAGCGTCCAACGCTTGGTTTCTGCTCAGGTAATGATCTGAGGGTTCGTGGGTTTGAGCCCCATGTTGGGCTCCTTGCTGACAGTACGGGGCCTGCTTGAGATTCTCTCTTTCCCTCTCTCTCAGTCCCTCACCTGCTTGTGCTCTCTCTCTCAAAATAAACAAACTTAAAAAAACAAAAAAAGAACTAGATCCCTGCCAGGCAGAACCAATAATCAAATAGTTAATGAGCACTGTGTCTTAGGTGTGAAGCACCTCACTGGTTTAAAAGCCAAAGCCTCTGAGGCCTGATGTACCACAGGGGGAACCCTGCCATACACGGAGGGAAGGAGAAAAGCAAAGTGGTAAAGAACGAGAGGGGAAATGCTGGAGAACCATAATGAGGAAAAAAATGGGTCATGTTGTAGGTAATGCACTTCCTCTATGGCAAGGAAGGACAAGTCAACATTGGATTGCATTTCACACACTGGTTCAGAATAACATTTGTATAATGTTTTGCAAATTTAAAATTAAAAAATTTTTCAAACCACCCTCCCATCAACCTTGATGATAATAGCAAAGAAGGCTTTATTGCATCTTGACCATACAGATGAGCAAACTGAAGCCAGGCCAGTTTAATGATTTGCCAGAGGTCACAGAGTGTGTTCAGATCTGGGTTTGAACTTCAGTCTTCCGACTCCAAATTCTGAGCTCTTCTCAAGTTTCAGGAAGGAGATGAGAGTAGCTGGTTGGTCTACAAACTAGATTGGCACAGACCACCTCACCCAGGCGTGTGCAGGGGGATGGTAGATGTAGACGTGCAGGAGAGACACAGGCTAACACCGTCAGGGGAGATATGCACATGTTCCCAGTACTGTCGAGGACAATGGAGGGCTTTTTAGTGAAATGTGATACGTATGTGCACTTCATACCATAGCAAAGGTCAGCAGGAGCCATTGCTTTATTCTTTGCTAGCTTTGTTCTGTTGAAATTATGGATTAGCAGATGCCTCACTCAGGTCCAGCCCTTAAACAAAATACTGGCAGAGGGATTCTCTGGTCAATAGTCAATCTGAGGATGACCATCTAAGACTCAGAGCTCACTGAAAAAGAAAAAGTAGGAGTAAATGGGGTTGATCTCTCTTTGTTGTGTTCACAATGGATTTGGCATTTAACATTTTCCTTGGAATTAGAAGACTAGATATGTGAGGCCAATACAATGACAACAAAGCAAAGGCATCTGACCATGAGACTGCAACATTGTTTGTAAAAAAACAAACAAACATATATATATATATGTATAATTTGAATTAAATTTTAGATTTAATTTAGTTCAAGGAGGTTTTACACTGCAACATTGTTTGTAAAAAAACAAACAAACATATATATATATATGTATAATTTGAATTAAATTTTAGATTTAATTTAGTTCAAGGAGGTTTTACAATGTTGATGAAATGTGCGTTTTCAATCTGAAGCTGAAATAAATCTGTGCTCCCGAGTATAAGTAGAATAAAGACAGAAGTATTGTTTTATGTGAAAGAACTTGCATCCAGTGACATCATTGGAAATCTGAAAAGATAAAATAATTTTAGAGTTTTCCCAGAGTTAAAGGAGTGTCCAACTTATGTGGACTTCTTCCTTCTCATGATAGGTAATCTCAGTTTTGAGTTTTTAATAAGCGATTGTTTAAGTTATGTAGGCTTTATTTATGTATTCCTGGAGATGCTTAGGTCATGATGTTGCTAGCCCATTGTAATGCTCACCACAAGAAATCAGAGGTGCTGGCGTGTGAGTAGTTACTACACTGTTTGGATCCATAGGCCTGGCACAGTTACCCAGGTATTACAAGCATTGCTTACATCTGGGCACTTTGCCCTGGGTTCTGTGCTTGGGGCCCTTCTGCTGGCCCTTCACTGGCCAGTGACTCCAGGAGGCAAGAAACAAAAGAAGTGACTCAAGTGGAATTTAAAAGGATATAAAATCAATCCAGAAATCTGCCTGGTGATCTGCAAGGCAAAGTAAGGTTATCTCCTGACAAGCAACAGTGTCCATATCTATGTTTTATTTTAGAGATGTCTTGCTTTTCAGGGCTGCTTTGGTCTTCATTGTAACCTAACGTCAATTTTGAAAAGTTACGGATTTGAGAAAACAAAAATATCCCATGGTATAATTTTTCTCTAGAGTCTTACTCTCTTGCAGGGTCTTCTAAAATGTAGAAAAAATTGATCTAGTATACAATTATTGAATATTTGCTCTTTGTAACATAAGGGGGAAATGTAGTATTGTTCATGTCTAGAAATCTCTTAAGTAAGCCATGAAAGAGAGTTTACAGAAAAACTGACTTAGAGTACTGTGTTCACAAACTTTCTTCTGATCATCATTGTAAGACTAAAATCTTTAAAGTAAGGCAATGAGATTTGAGTAGATTGATGCTGACCAGGAGTACTGCATATGTTGAAAATAAAAGTGCTAAAATGGAATACCTTAAAAAATATCACTTTATCTTTTGAACCAATTTTTATTTTCAAACCATGTTATGATCTACGAGATTATGCAGCTACATATTCTTTATTTTTTTATATGAAAGAAGCAAATTAAAACTAGTAGCAGTGACTGATGTCTTTAAATAATAAGGATATATCCTGGAAGTAGTAGAAAATCAGCTCAATTTTCTAGATTTCTTATTTCCTCCTCCCCTTTCTTGGCAAAAATGATGAGCAAAGAAGCTCAGCGTTCAAGTTTTGATGGCTCACAATCCTGTATCAGCCCATTTCCCTGCTACCATCCTAGCTCATCAATTTTTTTATTTAGCAATTTTTTTTTTTATTATCACACCTTTGCTTTCCTGCAGGTCGTTTTTTTACAAAACAGCCAGAATTATGTTTTTATAATGTACGTCAGATCTTGTCACATGCCGCTGGATTTTGATTACACTTTGAATAAAAGCCAAAATCCTTTTTACTGCCCATGAAGATCTGGCTCTTTATACTCCTCATCGTGGTCTACTTACACTCCCTGTACCCACCCTGCCTCCTTCTGTACTCCAGTTACCAGGGAGTTCTTAACTAATTAGCATGCTCAGATAGGTGACCTTGCAC
This sequence comes from Leopardus geoffroyi, assembly GCF_018350155.1. Taxonomy (NCBI): domain Eukaryota; kingdom Metazoa; phylum Chordata; class Mammalia; order Carnivora; family Felidae; genus Leopardus; species Leopardus geoffroyi. Next base: position 138,857,371 of record NC_059331.1, on the reverse strand, counting down.
TTAATAGTTCCCCTTCCTGGATTGCTTTTCCACGAATCTTATCAGCATTGCCTTCTCCTTGTCATTACTGACCCTTCCTAAAAATCACCTTCCTAGAGATCACCCAGTCCAAGGCAGCTCCCAGTCTCTTACAGTGATATCACTCTGCTTTGTTGTCATTTATTCTATTAGATAACAAATCTTTATTGAGCACCTTTTTTGTAACAAGGAACACAGTAAAGTTCCTGCCCGTAAGGGAAATGTCATTCCAGTAACTGGGGTTAATCACTAATCATCACTCCCGGGGACCCCCACCCTGACCCAGTGACGTAAGATGCAGAAAGCACTGGTATTGTTTTATTTCTGCTGGAATTTAGTGAAGAGAACTTTCAGAGAGCCCTTTCTTTCTCACACTTTTACCTCCTATTTCTGCAACAGTACCTCCACAATGGGAGAGGTGTCGAGGTATGGCTTAAGGGACACAACTGCGAGGGTCTTAGCCCTCCAGAATTCGCTGTACACATTCTTGAGCAAATCGCACTGCCTACTTTCTGCATTAATTTTCTCACTTATAAAATGAGGTAGTCCTGTCCATTTCACAAGGTGTTTGAGTGAATTCATCATGAAAGTACTTGATAAAATAGAGCACCAGCCAAACGGTCCATGTACGTGAGTTGTTGGACGTTGTCTGCAGATTTCTCTAAATTTGCTGACACGTCTCCCATCTACTTCCAAGGGAGCTTCTTGACTAAATGCCTCTGTTTTCTTGTCCACTGGATAAACAATGCTGAATAATATTTAGCTTGTGTCTAATGACTGCATCTTGTTTTGATTCTATCCTAACAGCATTAACTGTTTGTTCTCCTACAGTACTTTGGAAGTTTGCTCGTCATTTTCTGTGTGGAACTGGCTTGCGGTGTTTGGACGTATGAACAGGAGATTATGGTGAGTTCAAAGTGGGATACAGTTACAATCTTGACAATCTCTAGTGCAGACTTCTAAATCACATACTTTGGAGTTATTTAGGCACATGATTATTAATTTGAATGTTTATAGTATATGATAACAATGATGGTCCCAATACCTCTGAAAATTAACATTTTCTTGTCTGTGTCTAAAGCATAGTTCCAAATCATAATTTGTAATGTTTTATTTGCTGTACTATATGTCTTTAATTCCACAGGTTGCTTAAACATGGATACAACAGACTACAAATAATAGGTGTCCTAAAATAATTGTGCCAACTTTTGAGTGTGTAATAGGAAACATTTGTGTTTGCAACAGGATCTGGGAGAGCTTGAAAGTCTACATGTAAGCCTCAGAAAATGCCTACTGCAGCTGTATGCTGATGAATAGGAAGCATCCATCTTCTATTCGCAACAAGCTGAGCCATCTTCTACTTTAAGAATTATATTTGAAGAGTTGCTGTGTGTTTACTTTAGCCTAGAAACACTCTGCTAGTTTGAGACTTGGCTACCTGAAAACAGCTCTGAAGCATTTTTTTCCTTTCATTTTATCAACTGAAATAAACTTTTATAGCTATGAATGAGAGAAGGAACAAGGGTCAGAGTCTCTCAGTCTTAAGATTTTACCAGTCTTGCTTGGTTTATCACTTGCCCCTCACCCTTGCGCAACACTAGGCATTATTACTTTTTTAACGTTTGCCCACGTCATTGATGAAAATTGGTGCGTTTATCGCCAATGAGGTTGAACATCTCTGCATATTTGATTGCTGGCTGTTTTCATGGTGGCAGGCCAGATTTTTCCACTGCGAGCATCTTGGAGTAATTCTGTTTCGGGAAGATGATGTTTTTCAACAAGTAGTCCTTGGACTGTCTACAGCAGGAGTCACCCAGGGCAGTCTTTAAAATGCACATTATAGGGCACTAGGCCAGAATACAGGGGAAAGCAGAAGAGGAAACGGCAGGCACCAGGCATCCACATTTGTGACAAGTTCCCCAGGTGAATCCTCAACATTTTAACATTTAAGAGCTTTTAAAAAGAGAGAGGTTATTTTGTATTTATTTCAGAGAGGCATTTCAGCAGTTGCGTAATAAAATAGAAGTGTTTTGATACCGATACAGTTATTGAAGATTCTGTGGTGAATCTGTTACTGTCCTGTGAGACTGTTTTGAATCCTAAGAGGTAATTAGAGACTAATGGGTCCTTTGCATATGCTAATTTGCATGTAAACGATGCTTTGGCACAGCCACATCTCTGAACCCCTCCAAAAACAGTAGTGCTTCCCCTGTCCGACAGCTCTTAGTAAGAAGAGAGAATTTATAATGATTTTTTTTTCTGTTAAAAATTGAAAAGTCAGGTCAGGTTCTAACTAATTTTAAGAAAGTTAAAAGCTTTCTTTAAAACAAAATCTCCTATTAAAATAGGAATGTTCTTGCTGTCTTTGAGAATCACGTTTTCACTCCATCCCTAGAAACATCGTATATTTAGGAGAGTGAAAAGAGTAGTTCTTCCAGACTCAGTTTCTATACTTTATTGATAAAGAGATGTTCTCTTCTAATTTTTTTCTTTCTTCCCAAGATACATATATCTTCTTGACATTCAAGCAATAGATAGTAGTTGTATAATTAACCTCTGATCCCGTCAGCTCAGCTTTTGATCATGTTCTTTTTGATAATTAAAGGTTTTTAGAAATAAGTTTGCTCTCTATGGATTTTAAAATGGTTTGTATAGTTTTTATGTCATACTGATATTTGATAAATCTCCCAAGTTATAACAAATATGAAATGAATTAATTTAAGGTATGTGAAAGTAACTGTTTTGATTCTAATATAATCTAATTCTAGAAGATACTTTCTTCTGTTGTGTTAAGGGACAGTCGCCACATATCTTCTTGGTGTCATAGCGGTACTATATGGATGCACAGCGCCATTTCAGTTGAGTGCGTACATCACTGTTTGCTTATACAAATCTTCCCCACTAAGTCATCAGGATAGAGCAAGGGCTGTTTGGGCTGTTTAAAAGTGAAACGTGGAAAATGGTTCTTTGGAAAAAAAGTTTGTCAGAATTTTTTTTATTGCTTTTGCTCTAATAGCAGTGTGAAAGAAAAGTGCCATTAAAGTTTATTAGCTGCCAAATTTTGCAGAACCCAGCCTTTGCATAGAATGGGCTTTGTGCTCTTAGCTGTTCCATGCAAGGAGCCAATAACTGTGTGTTTTCCTTTATGGCCAAATCACAGTATTTTGTGCCAGAACCTCAATGATCTCTGTTTCTTGCCATATTTGGTCTCAGATTGATTGTGGTCACAAGAGGGAAACAACTTATATTTATTTTGTAAAATAAAATTTAAAATAAGACTATTCTGATAACCAAATCAAGAGATTTGACGTCAGTCTGTTTCCCTGTTATTTCTGTTGCTTATACATAGTTACCTCCTATTCGTTCTTTCTCTAGAAAAATCAATAATATTAACTGTTTCAGATGATAAATTTCTAGAGGATTTATTTCCTTTCTATGTATATTATGTTCAAAAGCATATGAAATAATAACTTATAGTGAGTAGCCTGAGTTTTGGTTTAGTTACCTGAACTTTGTCGAAACCGTGCGAACATGGAGTATACCTGGTCAGACCATTTTTCGGGGGGGGGGAACAAAGTTGTGTGCCCCAGTGTTGGCATGTTTCCTTTTATATGCACATTTCCAAGTATTAAAAAAGAAAAGTAACAAAGGAAAACAATGAAGAATTTCTGTGGTCAGGAATTTTGAAACTACTTCTATTGGTATTACTGTCTTTTCAAAATAAGATTTCAAAATAGTCCTAATCTTGAGTTAGCGTCAAGCTTGTTTGGCTAAGTTTGGTCTGTATTACCCGGTAGATCGGATATGGATATCTGTCCAGTTTCCCAGTTACATATTGTAAACCTAATACCACATGTGTGGTGAGACTATGATGTGTATGCATCAGTTTCTCCCCTGGCATTGTAGATAAAGCACTGCATGATATGCTGACTAGGTTTCTGGCCAACTGTTGGGTTGTGTACCTGAAGCTGTCATGATTAAACACTCTGTTAAGGGAGACTGTGCTAGGTGACTGGGGGCAAGAAGCACAAAAAGCGCTTTAATCTGAGAGGTTTTCTTTCTAAAATTCTAGCATGCACCCGAAACCCAATGTTTGGAAAGATATTTACACACTTAATCCGTAGTGAAGCTTGACTTGAGCTGAATTCTTTTCCTTCTTAATTCTTATCCCATTATTTTATGGTATAATCTGCAGTCACTTCAAAGACCAACTCCATAGCATTCTGAAATCAAATCAGAGGACTTTTCTGGGCAAAGATCATTTGTTATGAGGAGCTCTTTAGCTGGATCTGTAGGATATACAGTAAACTGCTTGTTTTGTGACTTTCTAATGCTTGATATTAGCATTAAATGATTTTGTTTTTTCCTTTGCTTAATGTAAAGAACTTCCTCATTTACTATAAACATCTACACATAGAGATTGTTTAATACATAGCTAATAACCTTGAGCTTAATTTAGGCCACAAATATAAGTTTAAAATAGCATCTGTTAATTGCAATACATTCCAAGTATGTGTATGAGTCTGTGAGTGATTGTATTTATGAATATGTGAACGTTTGTGTTCCTGTATGTGTGTGTTTGTGTATTCCAGCTGTTGATATTTTGTTTGTTATCTCCAGGTTCCAGTACAGTGGTCAGACATGGTCACTTTGAAAGCCAGAATGACAAATTATGGCTTACCTAGATACCGGTGGCTTACCCACGCTTGGAATTTTTTCCAGAGAGAGGTAAGTGCTACAGTGTCTGAGGCAGAGGGTATGGAATAAATGGCACACTTTCAAAACAAATGTTCAAAGCTTTGGCTTTGGTCATTTTCTCTGTGCTGAAAAGTGAAGCCTGTGATTCAGTTACCCTGGGTGGAATTCTTTACTGAGAAATACCTAAAGTAACTCCATGCCCTTCTTTTCTTCCTGTGTGTACCATTTTTCCCTTCATTTCACATGCTTCACATATATTTTAAGAATTTCTTAAGAGCCATGTTGCTAACCTACTGTGAAGTTTTATGAGAGTTTCTTGATATATATCCAAGTTTTATTTGAATACATAATTTTTCACGACCTTTAGGGCTGTCTTTATTTTTAAACAGTTAATTTTTTAAAAAATAATGGTTCGTGGCGCCTGGGTGGCTCAGTCGGTTGGGCGGCTGACTTCGGCTCAGGTCACGATCTCACGGTCCGTGAGTTCGAGCCCCGCGTCGGGCTCTGTGCGGACGGCTCAGAGCCTGGAGCCTGTTTCAGATTCTGTGTCTCCCTCTCTCTGACCCTCCCCCGTTCATGCTCTGTCTCTCTCTGTCTCAAAAATAAATAAAACGTTAAAAAAAAAAATTAAAAAAAAAAATAATGGTTCTTATTGGGGAATTAAGCATCAGTATATCATTGAGAACATAAGCTTTGGGGCGCCTGGGTGGCTCAGCCGGTTAATCGTCCGTCTCTTGATTTCAGCTCAGGTCATGATGTTGCAGTTCATGGGAAGGAGCCCTGTGTCAGGCTGTGTGCTGACAGCATGGAGTCTGCTTGGGATTCTCTCTCTCTCTCTCTCTCTCTCTCTCTCTCTCTCTCTCTTTCCCCCTCCCTCATGCTTTCTCTCTCTCAAAATAAAGAAATAAACATTTTTTTAAGAAGCATGAGCTTTCTAGTCAGATCTTGGTTCAGATTCTGGCTCTGCTCCTTAATATTACATGAGCTTCTCTCATTTACTTAACTTCTTTAGCCTCAGTCTCCTCACCTGTAAAATAGGGATAATAAAATTACCTGCCTCCTTGGATTGTTGAGAAGAATAAACGGGATCTTAAGCTTGATCTCATTTAGCTTAAGGTTATTAACTATAGCATTACAAAGCACAGGTGCTTTCAGCTTTTCTTACCTAACTTCCATAAAGCCCCATGGATATCATCTTCTCAAACACAGACTATATTTAGATGCTTAAAATTCGGTGACTTGAAGTTAACCGCTGATCTTGCTTCAAACCAAGCTCTCTGCCCAAGCAGTTTTCTTGTGATTGGAGATGCTGGGGTGACCAAGTATGCCTGTTTCCTTTCGTTTCATTTAGAGCTGGGCCACAACTCATGTGAGAGGCAGCGTCTTCCATGATAGATATCCAGCTTTCTGCTCAGTTCCTCTGTCTGGAATATGGGCAGAGGTTCAAGTACAGGATAATCTCCAAATTTGGCTCCTTGTGTTACAGTTGTCGAGATGGTGAAAATTATCATAGTGACACAGATTTCCTATTTATTTAAATGCTTCCTGACTTTGTTTGTTTACTGTTCATTTGTACTAAAGGCAACATGAAGGGAAAAAAGGTGAGGCCTTAGGGAATTTATGGTAAGATGTGTTCAGCTACTGCCCTGGGTGGAAGCTGTCCAGAGCTCCTTATGTTCTGGGATTTCTGATGTAGACCATGATAAAACAGGCTAGAAAGCAAAGTGAGTTTTTTCCCAGTGGCACAAAGAGGGGCTTTACTTAGGTAGATGAAGTACAACACTGCAAATGATAGTACATGTTTTTAGCTTCGTTGCCTGGTAAGTTCCCTCCTCTGTATCATAGGCCCAGTTCCCCCGAAAGGAGATGGCGAAGATCTCTGGGCACCCCGAAAGAGTCTTTTAAAGCCCCTATGTATTAGTTTGCTAGGGCTATGGCCATAATAAGTTACCACTGGGGGCTTGAATAACAGAAATGCATCATCTCACCATTTGGAAGGCTAGAAGTCTGAGATCGAGGGGTGCAGGGGTGATTTCTTCTGAGGCCTCTCTCCCAGGCTTGTAGACAGCAGTCTTTTCCCTGTGTCTTCACGTCGTCTTCCTTCTGTATGTATCTGTGTTCAGATTTCTCCTTCTTATATGGATGTAAGTCATATGGGAGTAGATCCCACCTTTATGACGTTCTTTTAATTTAATTACATCTGTAAAGGTCCTATCTCCAAATGTGGTCACATTTTGGGGTGAATTTTGGGAAGGGAGAACACATTTCAGCCCATAACACCCCTCTCCCAAAATAAACTGTAGAGCTAAAAGTGAGCTGGTGGGGCCCCAGTTTGTCTGACCCTCATGCAGTGCAGTTCTATGCACGTACCTCATTTTAGTGGACTCTCGCTCAAGCCTTAGTGATCTTTATTTCATATATTTTTTAAAAACTCGTTTTAAAGGTGCATTTACTTATTTATTTTAACTTAATGGTTGGAGTACAGGCTTTGGAATAAATAGGCTCCTGCCACATACTGGTCTCTGCAAGTTACCTGGCCCGTCAGAACCTTTCTTTATATGTAAAGTGGTGGTGGTATTTTCCAGTTTCACAGGATGCTAGCAAGAGTGGCCCTCTCTCAATAATGTGGTTTTAAAGGTGGTGAGAAAACCGTGAGAAGAGGTAGGCCACAGTCATGCCTAGTGTCGTGGAGGGACCACTTAGGGGAGTTCTCAGGGAAAATTTCATTACCGACTTAGTATCTCCTGTTGACAAAGAAAAACAACTATGTAAAAAGAAAAAAAATGACTCAGTGACTTATTAATATTAAAAAATATATCTGGCACTGAACATGGTATGCTATAGTTATTTGGAAAAGTCATTTCTGTGGAGCACCTCATTTCCTGACCAGACCAGATAAATGGGCTGTTCTATTGTGGATGGAGCTTGAGTTCCAAGAACTGTACTTCTGTCGTCAACATAGGAAAACACATGTCCTTAGGAAACGAGAGAAGTGGGTTTTCTCTGAGTGCAAGAATTGAAAAAGCCTGCCTTGGAAATATAGTAGTTTATGATTTTTAGAAAGTGAAGTCTTTTTACTACATATGTTTTTTATGGATACTCAAGGCCTTTTGTAAAATATATGATGTCAAATTATGTTTGACTTAATTTATGATGTTTATGGTATATCTGTAGCTTTTAGAACAAGTTTATAAAAGGAGTACTAAAAATATAAAAGTACTAAAAATATAAAAAATGTTTCTCAGAAAATTTTAGTATTACTCGTGGCATCAGTAATTCATCATTTACAATAGTCTGAAGATTTTTTTTAAATTAGTTATTTAGGCAAAAGGAAAAGTGTAAAATGGTTTTTAGTATTTTCCTTGTTTCATTTTACATGAGAAGTTCAGAATTCCTCATAGATGATTTTAGTTGGATTTTGAAATGGTGGATTGTGCTAGTTTATGATACGGTGTTAATCCTGCACACAGATTGGTCTGTTGGGCTACATAATTTGCAGAGCCAGTCACTCTTGGCAAAGTTCTTTTCAGTGATTGCCAGGAGTCCTTGTTTTTGACTGTAGGGAAGAGTAACTCCCTCTATCCAAGGGCAGAAAATTATCATAGTTAATTATTCTGAATCTAATCTACATATATCCTTAAGCAGTGTTTCTAAACTTTCACCAGAAAAAGTTTTTGCTAATCCTTGGTGAAATTAGATAAAAAGAAACAAAAGACAACAGTAATTTTCCTTAAATCCAATTTTATTCAAGCTAAAGGCATATCATTTCTTCTGAGATCATGGTGCTAGAATATGATACTTTATTTCAAGATTCTCATTCAGTTAAATAAAAATTTGTTGGCCAAACCTGTGTTTATGTTTTGAAAAATTTTTGAAAATTTAGTGGTTAATCAATCCAAGTTGGGTAATCTTTGTGATGTGGACTTTTGGTCAACAACTCTTTCTACAGAGATAATGGAAACTTGTAATTTAATGTCTGAATTTATTAAGCAGTTATATTAGTTAAACTAGGTGATATGCAAATAGATGGATCAACTGTTCTTTAGTAGCTAAAGTTTTAATGGTAAATATAGGATTCTTGCTAATGATTTTGTTACTGTGAATGTTCAGTCTGCTGCTGAATGATCACTTATGGAGGACCATACAGTCGTGGAGAGATTCAGCCATGCCTGATCTGTTTGCATGTGTTATGAGCATTATTGTTCAGAAGTGTTCCATTATAGGGTCCTTGGCTGCATTTTTGTCATCAACATAGAATGTACACACATCGTTAGGTAATGAGAGAGGTGAGTTTGGCTCTGGGTACAAAAATTTAAGAAATCTAACGTTTAATCTTCTGTAAGTTAAGAAAATATTTTTGTAGTTGCTGAGCCTGACCAGTCATTCTTTTGCAGTTTAAATGCTGTGGGGTAGTGTACTTCACCGACTGGCTGGAAATGACAGAGATGGACTGGCCCCCAGATTCCTGTTGTGTTAGGGAATTCCCAGGATGTTCCAAACAGGCCCACCAGGAAGATCTCAGTGACCTTTATCAAGAGGTAAGGCCATATGTTGTGAACTTATCATGCATACAAGTTTTCTTATAATGACTTTTAGGTAAAGAATCAACAATTTGCCAATGAAATTTTCCTCTTCTATCTAAATATAAAGGCCCTTAAAATTATTCTCTAATTTGTGGAGAAACAGGATAGCACTAAAAATCAGTATAAAATCATCATGTGTTAACAAAGGAAATTGGTGGGGGGTAGGGGGTGCCTGGGTGGCTCAATCAGTTAAGTGTCCAACTTCGGCTCAGGTCATGATCTCGTGGTTTGTGAATTCAAGCCCTGCACCAGGCTCTGCGTTGACAGCTCAGAGCCTGGACCCAGCTTCAGATTCTGTGTCTTCCTCTCTCTCTGCCCCTCCCCTGCTCACACTCTGTCTCTCTCAAAAATAAATAAACGTTAAAAAAGAAGTTAAACAAAAAAGGAATTGGGGAAGACTAGATTTAGAATCAATTGGATTTTAAACCATATTGTCTAGAACCAAGTTCTCTTGCCTCCTAGGGATCCTTTGGAAACAGGTGCATGCGGAGTGTATAAAGAACTCTGAATATTTCAGAAGACAAGGTTTGGAGTTCTTGAACAGACTATGTATTTTAGGGCCTCCACAGAGACGAAAACATATGTAGGAAAAAAAATCCCACTCTCCAGGGAAAACGTTGTCCTCTACTCTTCAGTTCCCCCTACTGGCTAATGATCAGCGATGTTAGTTTTAGTTAGCTGATTTAAAATAATTAGATGTAGGGTGCCTGGGTGGCTTGGTTGGTTAAGCGTCCGACTTCAGCTCAGGTCATGATCTCACGGTCTGTGAGTTTGAGCCCTGCGTCGGGCTCTGTGCTGACGGCTCAGAGCCTGGAGCCTGTTTCAGATTCTGTGTCTCCCTCTCTCTCTGCCCCTCCCCTGTTCATTCTCTGTCTCTCTCTGTCTCAAAAATAAATAAATGTTAAAAAAAAAAAGAAAAAAAAAAGAAATTAGATGCTCACTGGGTTTATTTTTTTTTTTCAACGTTTATTTATTTTTGGGACAGAGAGAGACAGAGCATGAACGGGGGAGGGGCAGAGAGGGAGACACAGAATCGGAAACAGGCTCCAGGCTCTGAGCCATCAGCCCAGAGCCTGACGCGGGGCTCGAACTCACGGACCGCGAGATCGTGACCTGGCTGAAGTCGGACGCTTAACCGACTGCGCCACCCAGGTGCCCCCTCACTGGGTTTAAAATCAATCCTCACATGCCCAAGAAAGTTGCCTATCCGCATTTTCTGGGAAAAATTTTCAGAATAACCAGTTATTCCTTTGTTAGCAGAAGCTTTCCTATTCCTTCCTTTTTAGTGGTGATTTTCAAACTTTGTTAGCAGCAGAATCTTAATTCAAATTAAAATCTAGAACTATACCATCCAGTACAGTCACCAATAGCTACATGTGGCTATTAAAATTAAAATTAAATTAAATTAAAATTTCATTTCGTTAGTTCGAATAGCTACATTTCAAATGCTTAAAAGCCACTTGAGACTTGCAGCTTCAGTATTAGACAATGCAGATATAAGACATTTCCACATTACAGAAAATTTTATTGCAGTCTTGATCTAGAGTGGAAACTCAAAATGTAAATCAGATGGCAGGGAGGGTGCTCAGGCTGAGGGGCTGGGATTATTTCCCAATAACATCTCCAGTCAAGTATCTGGGTATCCAAAAGCACCATTGAAAACCTCCGGCTTACCATAAAGCATGGTGATAAAGAGCAAAACTTTTTTTAAAACAGAACATCCAGATTTATATATATATTTATGTATTTCAAGACAGTAATCTTAAGAGGCTATATGTCTTTCCCTAAAAATCCTATTGTTCAAAACATCTTTTAGGCTGCCAAAGTCAATTGCAGAGATGCACAAAAATCAGTTTCATTAGTTTATGGTGTAAATTAACTTATTTGAGAAAAATGACGGAATACCTCCACCAATGATCCATTGTATTTATAGCTTACGTATAAGTAGCTTTTGGCTGTTAAAGAATTCATCTCAGAGGACAAGACTATGCCACATTAAGCAT